>NC_137787.1:43338462-43748462 GCF_963383645.1 Muscardinus avellanarius
TTAATTTATAATTATTGAAAAAGTTCTCTAACAATTAAATGTGGGTTTTTTAAATCATATATAACTCTTATACCTACATAAAATGAATAAATGAGCAAAATAAAGGATGACATTTCAAAACTTCTGAACATATATAGGTTCTAACTTTTGTGAATAGGTTTTGTCTGTGTGGCAATGTCTGCATGTTTTCAACCTTGTCTTTTTTGCAGCCATCAAATATATTACTAATGCTGCTTTACTTAGGTTTATCCCATAGTCTGAGATTTTTTCTATACTCCTGAGTTATTATCAATGATAACATTTCCTTAATTCTACCAGGTGGTTTCTAGAAAATACTCAGTATTTTTATTTTCTTATCAAATGGTTCTTGAGGACTTATGATCATCTAGTTATGGCCTTTAAAATAACAATCAGGTCAACCTTGCATGAACATCAACACTGTATCTTGTCTTTGCTGTTGCTTGTGTAACAGCAATTGCAAACATCATTGATGACTAGGAATAATGTAGACCTGAGAGAGACTCTTTAGAATCAGGGAAGTCATTATTACAATTTTGATTTCCTGTTACCTCTTCTTTTACTTCATCTCTGCAGATCGGAGTTAGAGTCATTTATCTGATTAGTCAATTTGTTAAAAATAATCCGTCTATGAGTACCTTGAATTTTTTATTCTTTTGGTAGTTGGCTCTTCTCCAAGGTGCTGACTCTCTGGTTTCTTTTTAAGGGCTAGGCTTACTCTTCCAAGGTGATGCTGTTCCTGGTTCAGCCATCCCACTGCTCGGACTGGTAAGTATCCAAAGTTCACTGTGTTAGTCAGTGAGCCTTTTGTCTCTGTGACTAAAATACCTGACAAGAGCACTTTAGAGGAGAAAAAGTTTATTTTGGTTTTAGGTTTTAGAGGCATCAGTTCACAGTGAGGCCAAAGGTCATTGATGGAAAGGCAAAGTGAAAGGATGCCACTCAGCTCATGGCAGCCAGGCAGTAGAAAGAGAGATGATGATAGATGATAGATAGATAGATAGATGATAGATAGATAGATAGCAAGGAAGATGCAAGGGACAAAATACAGTCTCCAAGGACACAGCCCTAGTAACCTAATTTCTCCAAGCATGCACCACCTGCCTACAGTTTCCATCTCCTCTCAATAGTCCAGTTGAGTCATTAATCCACTGAATGGATCAGTGCACTGATGAGATTTGAATCCTCACAGTGCAATCAGTTCCCCAGTGCTCCAGCCCTGGACATTGCTGCAAGATGGACCAAGTCTATACATGAGCTTCTGGGAATTCTCCAGATCCAAACCATAACATGACATTGGCTGCATTTCCAAATTTATATTTCAACTCAGCCATTACCAGCGATATTTTATTTTTTCATGTACTGATCCTTTTGTCTTTCAGTTTTTACTTACACTCTTCTCTCACATTCCCACAGACTACAAAATGACATGGCTGACAATGGACTCTTACACGGTGCCTTCCATTATTTGTTTGCTAAAGGGAGATTATCTTAATATTGGCATTATTGTACCACTTCTTTCAAGGAATATTTAACCTAGTTGTCTAATTTGTGAGTGTATTTTAATTAAAATTGGAAAATGCTTCATACCTTATAAACTACAATACATTATAAAATAAGTAAAAGCTCTTCTATAAACTCTTCTATGTCATGGATCTCTCATTTTATTTCAGGCGACATGTACAAATTCCTTACAAGGATCAATCTTCAGGACTTAGAAATGAGAAATAAGGTTTCTCATTTGTGTTGAAAATTCTTAGCCTGTAAGTTATTTTTTACTGGAATATTGTATGTTTAAATAATAATGAATTAGCATAATAAATGAGCCATTTTCTGAAAGAGCTATATTAAAAATTTGAAAAAGGTAATTAAACATAATGTACCATAAACTAATATTGTAATATTATGAACTGATACTTAGTAACAAGATTAAATATTTTATTAGCTTATATAAATACCCTCATTTGACTTAGATATTAAACAAAGAATACATCAAAATAATGGACTATTAAGAAAAATAAATATATGACAAATAAAAATTATTTAAAGTGAAAAATAATACTACATATACATATTATATAAAAATTGAAAAACTTAAATAGAATGTTAAAATACGTAGATAGTTAATATCCTATCTCAGTTTTGTGCCAGATATTCTAGGCACAGAGAATTGCTTTCTTTTTCTGTTAACATTGGTTGAATTGATTACAAAAGCCTCTACAGGTTGGTGCCAGGTAACATCTTGTTTTGTATCATTTCATTTCCTTTTTGAGAATATTAGATTATATTTGTCTATGATCCCTGAGTTTTCTTTTGCCAATAATGCATGACTTTTAGTAATTCATATTCTTGATCTTTTCTTGATTTTATTTTGGAATGTCACACATCAACATTTATATATTGTTCTCTTTGCATTTCTTCTGTTAAAAGTATTCAGAAGGCTGGGTGTGGTGCCACACGCTTGTAATCCCAGAGCTTGGGAGGCGGAGACAGTAGGATGGTGCAGGTTTGAAGCCAGTGACGCTGACTTAAGAGACCCTGTTTCCAAAAATAAAAAAAAGTATAAAATAGGTCTGGAAGTATAGCCCGGAGGTAGAAGGGTTTCCAGGAACCCCAGTACCACCAAAATAAATAAATAAATAAATAAATAAATAAATAAATAAATATAAAAAGAATGTATATCTAGGACCATCTTCTTATTGAAACTTATGTGTTGCTTATCACATTTAGGAAACATGGATACATTCCCCAAAAACATTTTATTTAATTCTAATTTTGTTTAAAATAACACAAAAGTGCATTGTATCTCTATGCTGATGTCTGTGTGCATGCAGTAAAACTCATATACGTTTATCTTATACACGTACCCACACATACACACACACATATACTTTCAAAAGAATAAGAATAATGGATATTTTACTACTAATTTTATTTCAAAAGCAATTCCTCAGGTCACTTTCTTTTTTAAATAATATATGGAAAAGTCTACATGTTCACCAAAATTTAGGCCACAAAAAATCAGTTTAGTCAGAATATCCTATTTCCCAGGATTTCTGGCCAAATAATATTTTGTTATATCTAAAGACAAGGAATTTGAGAGTGCCATATCTGATAATTACTTTTTTACCCTAAACTTGATCACACCTTGTGACTTGCCAGTGATGAATTCTCAAAGTTTCCTCAGCGTTAAGCCCATGTCTGTTCATAGAGGCATGACCAGTTTTGGGCAGAAAAAGTAACAACCAAAACCAAATGTAAAACATTCTAATTAGATTTTCTGTTATATAGGCTGAGACCTCTGTTAATAACATATCCACAAGTAGTAGAAAATTGAGTATTAAAGGCTAATGAAGTAATCTTAATAAAAATTTATAAACACTTTCAAATTAAGTAAAAATTCAAGCTGTTGGGCTCTATCCAAATTCATAGACACAACATTTTCTGGGACTCCTGCTGTCTTACAATCTGAGAAAACTGTGTTATCAGATAAAGGGCTCTGTTGGTCTATTTAGGATTACAAAATTCCTAGAGTTTTCTTTTAAAATAAAAGGATTCTTCCACGTTTTTATTAAAGTATCTCCAAGCTGTGCCTCATTAGATTTTCATTTGTTGTTATTGCTGTTGTTCAATTAAAAAAAAAGTGAAACAATTAGGCCACAGTAGGTTAATTTAGAAAAAAAAATTGTAACCATTCAAAGATTGGTGCAAATTTGCCTGTCATTCTGTGATAGCGTGTGTTAACTGCAGTATAGATAACTCTTCAGAGCATCTTTCTCAGAATGAGTAGTGAACATCTACAGGACAAGAAAATAGCTGAGAAGCCCCTGAGGAAATCCTCCTTTCCTCCTAAAATGCCATGTTAGGCACTCAACACTAAAATATCAGCTCTTAATATGAACCTAACTTTTCATTTATTATTTATCTTGCCTTACATATTGTTCTTCCATTTTTATCTAGCTCTATTTATATGTATTTACTCACAATAATTTTAATAATGGCCTACCATATTGTTAATGTTTAAAGAACACAGAAGTAAAACGTATGTTCATATTACTACTAAAATTTTTTTAAACTTGAGATTTTATGTTTTAATACCTATAAGAACATTTTTAGTTACAAAAAAGTTTATAAATTAGGACTCAACTCTATTAGTCACTGGTTAATCCTTTAGCTAAATTCTTCTGGAATGTTCTAATAACTTGATATATGACATCTATTACCTATTAAAGATGCCATTTTAAGTAAGTCCTTGAATATTGACCTTAACTCAGAAAATACTGAATGGTTCTAAAATAATTTTTTTATGATACTAGGAATTGAACTCAGAGATATTGTATTTTTAAGCTACACCACCAGCTCTTTTATATTTTTTTTTTCTAAATTGATGAAAGTCTCACCATGTTGCTGAGGCTTTTCTCAAACTTATAATCATTCTGTCCCAGCTTATAAAGTACTAGGATTACAGGCAAGGGCCATCACATTTGACTAAATTTACTTATTTATTTTTTGTAGAAACATGGTAATAACTTTAAAGTGAATCTTTTTTATGGGAAATAAAAATGAAGCTAGGTACTTCTTAATGTAACTGTACTGGGTCATAAAGTTTCTCAGCTATTATTCGGAACACATGCATATCTGTCTATTATCATGGAGACATAATTTGTAGATTCTATAGTTTATTTATTTATTTATTAAACAAATATTTACTGCAAATCTCATTAATCAGGTCTGACACAAATTTGAAAATAACCTAAGATACAGCTTGACTCTGAATTCTTGGACATGTGCTTTTCTTCTAAGTTATGTATCCACAGGCAATTCATTAACTTTCTGGAAGTAGATAATCATGTATACAGAGGAGAAACATAATGCATACTTATTATTAAATAACGATTCTATACCTGCTGGGCCGGGCTGCAGTTCCAGTACTTGGGAGGCTGAGATGGAAGGATTGCAGGTATGAGGCCAACTTCAGTAATTTAGTGAGATCTCAGTGAGATTCTGTTTCAAATAGAATAAAATAAAATAAAACAAAATGCCCTTGAGTTTAATTACCAGTATCAAAATAAATAAATAAACAAATAAATAAAAATTATCTCCTAAATCCTAACGTTGTGTAGAACTTCTGCGCATTACACGTTTTCTTAGACTAATATATGTGACAGGGAAAGTCCTCTGTAGAGAAGCACCATTTTTTTTTCTTGGATTCCTTAAAGACTAATTATAGTTTTTAATAAGAAGTTCTATTAACCTTTGGATTTTAGCCTAGAAGTATATATGCTTCTAGTAAGAAGTGACAGAAGACATGTGGAAACTTAAGTAAAAATGTATCATAATTAAAAAATGAATCATAGCGGGGCGTGGTGGCGCACGCTTGTAATCCCTGCGTTTGGGAGGCAGAGACAGGAGGATCGCACAGGTTCGAAGCCAGCCGCGCTTGCTTAAGAGACCCTGTTTCCAAATAAAAATATAAAAAATAGGTCTGGGAGTGTAGCCCGGAGGTAAAAGGGCTTCCAGGAACCCCAGTACCACCAAAAAAAAAAAAAAAGAATCACAGAAGCACCTAACACAGGTAGAGACATTTGCATAAAGAATTAAGCAGAATTTCAAAGAACGACTCTACTAATTTTAAATATGCATACATTTAAATATATTTTATATTTATTTATTTATTTATTTGAGTATTTTAAATCCCCCAATACAATTTTATATATACATATACAATCTTAAATAGGGCCTGAATTAATCACCTGGGTATTTCACAAACCATTACTTTCACATACTTATAATTCTCTAGTTAGCTTTAGTTAGCTTTCTATTTTTATCTATAAAATATATGTTCCCTTACTATCTTCTGTCATCTGTGTTTACCATAAGACCTACATTTATATTATCTGATTTTTTTGCTCCTAACTTATGAGGAAATGAACTCTGTAAAACCTTAGTAAACATTTGCTAGACCAAATGTATTTTTAACAAAGAATTAAATCAGTTTCTTCTTCTATTTCCTTTATTCCACCAATGAGTATAACTATATTCTTTTAGGCTTTCCTTAGTATGAAATATACATCTTCAATTCATAAGGATGCAACTGTCTAAACTTCCTAAAAATGTTATTCATAGATTTAGAGACCAATCTAATGTACAGTAATTAAATAAATATATTGTCTATTCTATTTCCTGGTCACATTTGCTTTACTCTGTTCATTTTCTCTGTTCATTCATTTTTAAAAATTTTTTATTGGTGCATTGTAGTCATACATCTTAATGGAGTACAAGATGATAGAGGCAGACATTCACATATCACTCAATTAGCCCTTAAAAATTAAATTTTATCTGAGTTTATATGTAAAGAAACTTTCTATAATATTGACTGTGATTGATGAAATGTGGAAGGAAGAGCAAGGATCTTCATGATGTTGAATTCAGGTGGAGGGAAAATTACATGCAAAGCTTTAAATCACGTGGCGATTGTTGCCAAGTACCAAGCAAATCAAGTTCACAAAAACCTTCAGATTTTAAAAACTATACTTGGGCAATCTTCTACTTTCTTAATACTCTGCTTTTAATTTTCTTACTACTTTTAATCTTATGTTTGTGTTAGCGCTTCATTATAAACCCTCCCATAACAAAGGTTATGTACTTTCTCTCTCTCCTAAAAGATATTTCGCAGTTTTTCATTGAGAAGGTTTTTACCAGTCTAGACTTAGGAAAACAAATTTACCTTTGTCTACAATAATTTTGGATAACTGTAGCACAAACAACCATCATTCTCACAATGTAGAAAATTAACAGTACTTTTAGGTTTCAACACTTAACATATTTTTAAAGTTCTTATAAACATAATTGTATACACACACACACACACACACACACACACACACGAGCAACTAATAGAAGTTGATTTAATGGATTACTGTAACAACTTAAAAGAAAGGAATATAAGAAAGCAAATAAGTTCCCACAAAAATGAACTATCTTATGAAACAGGAAGATGGTATCTGTTTTATAGACAATAAATCTGTTTTTCAATATAAGGAAGCCAATAATTTCCATGAATGTTATGATATTATTTACATTCTAACATTTCTTCTAAAACAAAGTTCATAATGTAAGAAATTATAATGAAAATATTTTTAGTTGAAACTGCATAAGAAACATGACTCATAATTTAACTTTTCGAAACTTCAAATATTTTTAGATATAAGAATATATAGGAACAAGGGAGATCTTAATATATTGAAATATGTCAGCATGGTTAGAATATGTTGCTTTTCATATTTTCATTGATTCAAAATTGCAAAAGTAATAGATTTAAAGTGTTCACACCACACACAAAAATAATAACTAGATGAGGTGGAGTAATAAAATACTTAATTTACTCATTGCACAAGCCATATAAATATAGATATATGATATGTATAAATATATAATATGTGAATACTATAATAATATAAATATATTTTATAATAATAAATAATATGATAAAATACTTTTACCATAGTAGCACCATACATCCCATGAATATATGCAAGAGAAAGAAATATATATTTTTTGCTGCATAGACCTAATGCAGCAGCTCTTTTGCAAAATAGGCACTAAGTAATTATTTGGTAATCTACATCAATAAATGAGTTAATTAGTGCAAAATCAGGGAATGAAAGCATAAACTGGAAAAATATAATAAAGTTATTTCATCAGCAAGTGTTTGTAGTCATTATATTAGAAAGCAAAATAGATTGTTTAAAAAATTAGACTGTAGCTGGGTGCAGTGGAGCACACTTTCAATCCTGGTACTTGAAAGGCCAAGACAGGAGGATTGCAGGTATATAGCCAATGTGTGGTAACTTAGTGAAACACTGCTTCAAAATAAAAAAATAAAATAGGACTGGCATGTAGTTCAGTAATAGAATTCTCCTGCGTTCAATTCATACTACTATACCCCTACACACACACACACACACACACACACACACACACACACACACTATGTTAGACTGTTGTAACTAATATATTAGAAAGTCTAGAAATTACTTCTACCATCATTTTCTGCAAATGTTATCATACCTAAAAAGCTTATGGAAAGAGTCTCCAAGGAGAATTGACAAAATAATTCTCTCAATAATTAAAGGGGCACTTTGCTATGATGTGAGTTCTCAGTCTGTCCATTTAAGTCCTACACAACAAGAACAAGTGCTTCTCCATGTGAAAGCTTCTTTGCAAACCTCCACAGAGCTTACAGATATATATCGTGTCCTCTTCCTATAGCTCAGCAGCTGCAGGCTTCAGCCTGCTCCCAAGGAGTCAGAGATTCTAACTCCCCTAGCATCATTCTGTAGGTAATAATAAAGACCAACCAGAGAAAATGTGTTTTTTCTATTTTGATTTTCAGGGAAATTTCTAAGCAATTTGACATGGTTGAGAATAGTCCCTCATGTATTTCTGGATTACTTTCATTTTTGTCTCAGTACCTCCACAGTTCTGACTGCAGACCTAAACAGGGACCATAATTCAAAGTGCTAATGCCAACTTGCTTCCTTCTCTCCTCCATTACTTGGGGGTCTTGTGAATTCCTCGATTAGATTCTCCACAAAACAAGTATTTTATCCTCCCCGTCAAGTGCATTGAAACTGGGCACCCATATTTCAGAATTTCTTCCATGTGTCTTCTCTATTGAGAGTTATTAGACAGTGATTCTCCTCATGCAACCAAACCAACAAACCCACCAAAAAACAACCCAAAAACTTACTCACCACAATATTTCACTACTTTTCTTCTACTTAAAACATATGCATACAAATAATACTTTACCTGTATTAAAATTCTACCTAGATATTAATTTTCTTAAGCCAGAAACCAAACTATGTAGTTACTTTCTATGTAGGCCTTTATGTAAATATTTAAAGAAGAAAGAATAAATGAAGTCACAAAATTTTGTTTTTTTTTTATTTTAATGAAAATAAAATGCCTTGGTATACTGATGTACAAAAGGTACATAGATCTAAAAGAATAAAATCATAGCATGTGAACTCTGCAGCTTAAAAGTTACAGAGTTCTTCAACTGTGATTCTTTAAGAATAAGAAAACATGTTGGGCTCTGAAGAGTAGAATTAAATTAAAAATAATTATACTGCATAATATATAGAGAATTTCATAAAAGTCATTCGCAATCTTTGTTTTAAGTAAAATCTTTGCCAACTAATTTTAATCCTTCACACTACATATAAGTTCTCTTCAGCTATATAACTTCTAGTACTAAAATAAGCCACAATTTTCTTTTAATCATGATCATTTTTTTTCCTCCTATATCTCCAAGAAAACAAGCTTTTCTTTTTTATTGCAGGCAGGAAGAGATTTAAACCCTCAAACTGTTCTTTGTGCCTCCAGTTCAGTAATTTCTAAAGTACTATTACAAACTAAAAGACACTTTGTTACTTAGCAATAACATAAATGCTAACAATAACAAGAAGTCTGAGAGCTGAGAAAGCATTCTGGAAAATAGCATGAAAATTAGCACATAAAGCATTTGTTTTTACTTGCCTACTGATTAAGTCTACTTGAAAAGTAAACCAGTGGTATTCCTCATCATTAAATTGAGGCTACAAATAAAATGACAAGTTAAAAAGCTTTCTACAGTATTTGATTTGTGTGCTTTCTTATACAAAAGTAAGTTTATTGCCAAGCAGGAGTAATAAAAACCCTACCATTTGTGCTGGTAGTGATTTATAAATAATTAAAAGCCTGTTTAAGTATATCAGAAAGTTGCATATTTACATGCCATTTATTTATACCCCTAGATGACATGAGTAGAAAAAAAAAGAAAATAATTTCTGCATTATTATTTGATGCTATAGGTACCGGGGATTGAATCCTGGGGTACTCTATTTACAATATATACCCCAGCTCCCCTTTATTTTATGTTTTGAAATAGCGTATTTCTAAATTCCTGAGGATCTCACTAAATTGCTGAGGCTGGTCTCAAACCAGCAATCTTCCTGTCTCAGCCTCTCAAGTACTGGGATTACAGGTGTGTGTCATCACTCCCAGCTGCATCAGTTTTTATCGCTGCTGCTCATATTTACAGAATCTCTTTGTAGTATCTATTTACTACTGAACATCTTTCTCAGTTTGAGCAACATAAGCATCTGGTTTGCTCCCATCACCTCCTCATATGATGCTGGAGTAAAATGTATTGTAAATTATTTAGTATTATTGCAGTACTTATTTTTAGTGTATTCTATTTCTGAAGACTATTATTTTCCTTTTAAGAAAATAGATGTGATTACCATGTATGGGGCATATTTGCTTATAGTTCTTTCTCCATAACTTCTTACATATTTAAATTTTGCCCATAATCCATAGAACTTGATTTTAATACCATTTGTTTTGTATTCTTGAACATTTTCTGAGTGAAATGATGATTATGAAGGCTACTTGGAATTAGCTCCAGGTAAATTTCAAAGTGAAGAACTAAATATCTTCAATACAGACTAATTGTGATCATTTTTAAAAATCCTATCTAGGCACTCATCTGTAGCCAGAATCTCTCTTCCTCTCTGTTGTCCATGCATGCATATTTTTTGATCTTCCTATCTTTCTACACATTTTTGGCATTGTTTGCCTTTTAAGCCCTGTCTAGATCTCACTTCCTCTATGAAGCCTTCCCTGATCAATTCTATTCATTTTCAACCAATTTCTTCAGTTTAGCATCTCACTGGGGCATATACTTAAAAAGGCTATTGAAGTACTACCTTCATGTTTCTTGCACATATCTATTGGACTTTCTCTTTTGAGTTTCTGATAGGTTGTGTTCATTATTTTGTAAAATCCTAAGCCAAGCATGGGAAGGAGGGATGGGGAGGGAATGGAGTGGGGATCAGGTAAGGGTAATTGGGTGATGTGTGCATGTATGTCTCCACAAGTCTTTTATCCAATTAATAAGTATTAAAACAATGCAGCATTTAAAAAATAAAGAACAAATAATGAATCAAATATAGGGCTTGGGGTGTGGATCAGAGGTTGAATGCCTTTGGGTTCCATCCTCAGTACTGCAAATAAAAATGAATAATAATTTGTATTTTTATAGTGTCATCATATTTCATGAGAAATGTTAAGTTGGAGGTGGAGAGTTTCATAAATGTTTTATAAATGTTGGCTTTAGTGGTTTCATATCCTAAAGGATGATTATATATATATATATATATATATATATATATATATATATATACACACACACACACACACACACACACACACGCGCGCGCGAGTACACACATGTATAGGATTATCATATATATGAAAAATAAATTATAAGTCATGGATTTTATGAGATACATAGACAAATATTTAGTAATTTTTTAAAAATCACTAGTAAATTCAACTAACTTTGAAATAGGACCTAGCTTAAAATTTATTTCAACTCTTCATTTAGTGTTGACAAAAATTGAAATCTAGAAAATATTACTTTACCAAAGGCCATATTTAAGAGATAATATTCCAATTCCTGACTTCAAAGTATTCTTTCATGAATGTAATGTTTTCTTTAAAGTATTAAAATCACATATGTACATTAGTTTAATTTTGAAAGTAAAAAACAGGAGTATGTATGATAATGCCTAAAAAAGATATAAAACAGATTTAAATTGGAATTTTGCTATATGTAAAGTGTATTAACAAAATACTAAAATACTGTAAAACTTTATCATGCCTGTTTTTTTTTTTAACGAGAACAGAAGATAAATGAAGGGAATAAAACAACTATTCAACTGTACCTAAACATAAAATGTAATTTTATGTTTTTAGATACAGGAAAGGTGTTCAAAATTTTAAAAATAATTTAGTTTTCAAGATAGTAATATAATACTACTATTTGAATGAAAGTATGTATATATATATATATATATATATATATATATATATATATATTGATATAGAGTCTGGTGCCCAGATGGCTGTTTAGTGTTTTAATTGGGAAATTTCTTTTGTCATTAAGTGAAAAATTGTATAATTTTATGAACAGGAAGGAAAATAAAAATTAATCCAGAAATCAGCAAAACATAAGTCATAATTCCTCTGTTAAATCTAATCTGAACTGCTAACATAGATATATTACTGGTTCAAAAAAAGGCACCTAAGTTAAGTTGAAAGTAAAAGCCTGGAATGCTGACCTACAGAGTAACCTGTTAAGGTCAATATTTCCATTTCTAAGAGCAAGAAGTAGAGATTAAATCATGATTTTCTGATCAAGCAGGCTTGGTGATAGCTGCTGCTATGTTATAACTGTTTTGGGGTTTGTCAGCTACTAATGGTGAGTCAATATTGAAAATAAAAATAAATATTAATTAGTATATAGAAACAGTATGTCTTACACAAGTCATATGTAACCTATTTCAAGGTAAAAACTGTAGAAGCAAAACAAGCTTTCAATAGTCTGTCACAGGATTCTACTATCATTAAACTCCTTAAATCTAATGATGATACTTAAATGTTAGTCAATAAGGTTCTTTATTTTTCAGTGAATATTTGCTATAGGTTAAAAAACCTTTAAATTTTAGTGGACAATACAAAAAAGTATAACTTAGGAATTCCCAATAGATTCCAGAACTTAGACGTCTTTTATCTGAGCTTCCCAGATTAATATTTATCCAGAAATGTGTTAATAATGCTATGATGTGTATGTTCTTATTAGTTTCCATCCCTAAATGTACTATTATGTTGTGTTCCGAGTTTTAATCAGGAACTTTGGTGCAGAGCAGGGGTATATCTTGTCAATACTTGTTCTTGAATTCAAATGTGTTCACATTCCAGTCAGTATAGGTAAAATCACAATATTATATGTGTTAAAACAAACATTAGAAGGTTAAATATCAATTCCATCTACTATGATAATAACCACTTAAAAAATCTCTAGTTAGACTGGCGTGGTGGTTCATGCTTGTAATTCCAGCATTCGGGAGGCTGAGACCAGAGGATCACGGTTCGTGGACAGCCTCAGCTACTTTAGTGAGGCCCTCTGCAACTTAGTGAGACCATTTCAAAATAAAGAATAAAAAAAATAGGTCAGGAGGTGTAGCTCAGAGGTAGAATGGTAGGATGCCCCTGGGTTCCATCCCCAGACCCATACACACACACACACACACACACAGAAAAAAAACACAAATCTAGTTGTAAAACCCTAAAGGAGATTCCAGAGGTCAAAGAATGTTCCCTTCTCTGATAAGTTCGCAACAGAATGAAGAAGACAAAGAAATAATCCTAATGCCTTTGTAATTTGGGCAAGTAATCTGCTTAAGTTCACAGTTTTATTTTTTAACCAGTGCATTTTATTTTTTTTTTTCTATTTAGTAGCAATGCCTTTATTTTTTAATATTTGTGGATTATAATCGCACATTATAGTGAAGTTTATGTGATAGTGACATACATGTAAGCAGCAGTTGGTGGGCTTCCCCCAGCTCCCTCCACATTCCTCCCCCTTCCATTGGTATTCTTACCTATGTAATAATGTCAATAGAAGTGATTCCTTCAATGGCCACCCCCTCCAAACAAGCTTTCTCCCTCCACTGGAATTTCTTCTGATTATCTAAAAATCTCTTTTATATATCAATTACTCTCTAGTGTATACTTATGAAACAAAACTGAAAAATATGTCATTATCTTTATTATTATTTTACAGAAAAATAAACTAATTCAGAGAAGTCAAGTGTGTCTAATGATTAGCCTAGAGTCTCAGAGTTCTCAAATGGAGAAGCAGGATTTTCAGCCTTGCCTATGTGTCTCTGAGCCTTCTGCAAAGCATGATGTGATAACAAGCAATCCTCTTAGAAAAAGGGATGCGGAGCAGCCTGGGGGGCGGTTTTTGTTCATGTAGTTCTATGTTGGCATTCAAAGTTTGCCTATTTCTAACTGCATAGTTTATTTAATTTCCTTGAGTCTTGGTGTCCTAATCTTTAAAGTGGAGATGAATAGAAAAAGCAAAGTAGTTAATGTGCTTGAAATTTAAGGAAGGCAAAGACATATAAGAGAACCAAAGTGTTTTCAATTGTCATGTATAGATAGAAGATAAAGCATATGAAAGGGTTTGCCTTTCTTTCAATTCACCAGAAACCACTGGACACCATACATATGACAGATTTTTTAAAATAAATTTTTATTGTTGTATTATAATTACACATCATAGTGAAGTATATAGTGTGATAAGAATATACATGCATGTACACAGTACTTAGTATGTTACCGTCCAGGTGCCACCCCATTTCTTCCCCTTTTTTTGTATATGTCATTATGATTGGTATTCATCATGTTGTGATATAATTGACAAATTTAAGGAAAGTTTTAAAGATGTAGACCAGGCAAACCAGCTAGGATCATCATGACCCAAGGAAAGGCAAGATGATTCGTTTTGGGGGTATTCTTTTTGTTCATTTATTTTGAATGTATCAGTGCTAACATATTGGTCATGATATTGTTCTATAATCTTGCAAGATGCTACCATGTGGAAGAAAATTAGACAGAGTACAGGATGTCTCTGTCTATTATTTCTTATATCTGTGAGATTAAACTTACCTCAAAATAAAAAGTTTAAATATGGGTGTGAATTACAATAGATAAAACTGTAAATGCAAAGGGACCAGGATAAAAACAACTCTGAATTCTCTGAATGGCATATCTGAACAAGTCTAGACTTTGGGTTTTGTCTTATAGATGAGGAGGGATCATCAAAAAATTTCAAATGCACCGGGCGTGGTGGCGCATGCTTGTAATCCCCGCGCTTGGGAGGCAGAGGCAGGAGGATCGCGCAGGTTTGAAGCCAGCCATGCGCTCTGGCTTAGAAGACCCTGTTTCCAAATAAAAAATGCAAAAATAGGGCTAGGAGTGTAGCCCGGAGGTAGAAGGGCTTCCAGGAACCCCAGTACCACCACCAAAAAAAAAAAAAAAAATTCAAATGCATGACATTTTGAAATACCTTACTTGTTCTATAGTAATAGTAATACAATATAGTAATTTTTTTGGGGGGTTGTTCTAATTTAGTTTAAAAAAGTTAAGTAGATACCCTTTGTTTATTCTTCAGTAAAAGAGTCTAAAATTAGCCTAGCATGGTGGAGCAAGACTGGAATCCCAGTATTTAGGAGCCTGACATAGGAGGATCATAGATTTGAGGACTTGAGGACTGTTTCAGCAGCTTAGTGCAAGTCTCATAAGTCTAGTGAGACCCTGTTTAAAAAAACAAAAAATAAAAAAGACGTAGGGGCGATCTTGGTGGTGAAATGTCCCTAGGATCAATCTCAAATACAACTCATCACACTAGGTAAAAATACAAACTATTAAACAGATTATAAATAGAATTAAAGGGCAAAGTGTTGAGAATATAAAATGTCATGACTATAATTTCCAGCTTGAGCGGTTGGGTGAATAGTCATCTCATTACCAGAAACTGACAAAACAGAGTAGCAGGTTTGTTAAAGAGGCATGAAAGATGACGTAGAGGTTTAGTGTCATATTTTAATTGGAGGCTGGCTGAGTTTGAGGTGTTTATGGGACATTAAAGTGGGATGTATGACAGACTTGGCGAAATATGAGTATGACATTCTGGGGAGGCATTGTATCTGTGAAGGTCTTTGGTAGATGCTGACATATAGATATGATTGAAACCATATACTGAAGCGCCAAATTCAGTTAATGGGGAGAAGCCCAAAATTCAAGAAAATTTCGATACTAGCAATATTCAAAAGATAGTAGAAGGAAGGACAGATAGCAAAATAAATTGACAGAAAGCATCAATAATGCAGGTAATTGAACTAGTTTAATTTCTAAGAAGTCAAACAAGGAATGGTTCTAAAAGAGAATAATTAATACAATTGTATATACCTGGACACTGTGACACACACCTGTAATCTCAGTACATGGGAAGCTGAGACAGGAGGATCACAGGTTCAAGGTTATCATGTGGCAAATTTTGAGAAATCCTGTTTCAAAAGAAAAATAATAAAATAGAGCTGAGGTGTAGCTCAGAGGTGGAACTCCTCTGAGTTATTTGCAAATAGGACATGATTTGTGAACTCTTGAGTGCCATTTCAAATTAGTGATATGAATGATATAAATAAATTCCATATTACAGTAGCAACAAACAACAAGGAGTTTAGAAATAGCAAAAAAAGAAAAAAAGGAGGGGAAGATAGTTGCTAGAGATAGATACATAAGTAAGGGTGTATAATAAAGATCTAGTTGGTAGGAGAGAAGACATAGGTAACTGAATTGTTTTAAACATATAAAAAAGGAGTCCTCAGAGGAAGGAGAGACTGGGGCCTGAGGATTATAAATCTCCCAGCGTATTTATAAAGCACACCATTTTTAGCCATGAGCTCATAAGACAGCATTTCTTTCTGCAGTAGATTTGAATGTAAAAGCAACAGGCTCAGAAGGCATGGCAGGCTGTTGATGAAAGTCTTCATTGAAACTGGCAGGAACATTGGAGACCAGCTGCTGATTGTAGGTAGATCATTTTAAAGTAGTTTAAGAATCTAAGGAATAATTCTAAGTTTCTGTGTTTCAGTTTATGGGAATTCCCCCAAGTACTTTATCCAAGAAAATTACACATCTTTCAGGTATAGAATTACTAGCTGTCATACAGTTTTTCTTTATGATGTATTTTATCAGTGAATTAAAGAAACCAGTATGTATTCTACAGTTGGTTATTATAATAATTATTCAACATGTAAAAGATGATAAAAGGAGGTGCTGACATGTTGACTGTTCAATATTTCACTTACTGAGTTTGTAGAAACATCTGCTACTATAATTTCTGTCTAAATGCTATAAACCCTGTTAGGTATAGGAAATGATGATATCCATAGATATAGGTAGAAAAGTTCATTTCAAGCACTGTACAGCTAGCTATCTGAACAAAGATCCTTATAGAACTCTTTAGTCCAAGCCTCACTTTTGTATTGTTGTCTACTGGCCTCTTTGCATCCAGGGAAGTCTATCGGATCTTTGGCATTCCCTTTCACTAGTGGCTCTCACAAATTTCTGTGGTCACAATTGAGTATTAGGGGCACATTGAGGTCAAGAGTATTGATTTCTAGAAGCAGACTGTTGAAGTTCAAATGCTGGATCGGCTCCTTAAGATGTGAGGCTCTGATCAAATAATTAACTTCCTCTGTGCCTCAAATTCATAATAGTTGCTATTATACACATAGTATTGTTTTGGGACTTAAAAATCCTCAAATAACTTTTTTTGGTAGTGTTAGGGATTAAGTACAAGGTACGATACCACTGAGATAAACATATTTATTTATATATTTACTCATTTGTTTATTTATTTATTTACTTATTATTTTGAAACAGCATCTCACTAAATTACCCAGGATGATCTCAAACCTGCAATCTTCCTGTCTTAGTCTCCCAAGTACTGAGATTATCTCTGCGTACCATCATGTCTAGTTTCAAAGAACACTTAAAACATTTAAAATATTTTCTGACATGCATGAAGGACTCCATAATCAATAGTCTTTTTGTAGTTATATTCTCATTATCCTTTCTTTAATAGACAACACTTTCTAATATCATTGTTGGAGACCAAATAAATAAAGTCAAAGAGTAAATATCTCAAGGTGTAAATATGCAGCAATCAAAACACTTTCTAAGTGCATTAGAAGAAAAAATATGAATATTGATGATTCTTCGACAAAAGATATTATAATCTTTCAGAAAGAGACTGTATTTGTCAGCTAGCATTTTTACTGCCTTCAACTTTTCCCCTTAAATTATAAAGAACTGGATGGCCAGATGCCACCATATTTTCTTTCCTGTTGTATAAACTTTGAATGTAAGATTACTTAATAATGTCTCTTGTCTTATAAATAATTTCTTAAGCCAACCAGACCCTAAAAAGGAAAGTTTTTGGTTACATTTTGTATGCTACTGGGGAACCTATACAGAATACCCATACAGTATCTTACAACAGGAAGATAGAATTTCTGATGTCAGAAATGACAGAATGCCATTCGGCCTGGGAAACCCTATGGGTAATTTCATTTTCATTTGCTAGTGAAGCAGAAAAATCAACATGTTGTGTGTTGGCGTACAAGGAGAAATACCTCTTGGCAGTTTGAATTTTTGCCATTAGTGAGGAAAAAATACCTGAAGCAGGCTGTCAAGGTGTAACTTCACATGGATAAGTCCTGCTTAAAGTGAGCAGGTAGCCTGCATTTTGATATTATCAGAAATAGAAAGGGCTGGTTAGCTTGAACCAAAGGCCTTAGGGAATTAGAGGGTTTGTGAAATGGGATGCCCTGACAGCTGATCCTCAAGGCTGAAAAAAAAAAAAAACACATCTTGGAGTATTCCCTGTGAATATTTCTATATCGCTTGAATTTTTTAAATTGGATAAAAGAAGCTGATGAAGAAGAAAGAGTAGTTATGCTGGAAATTCACACTGAAGCAGGCAAGAATTTTTTAATTAAAAAGATACTTGGTCATGATTTGACAACTCTAATATGTAATACACTGACTTCAATTTAGAGTCGTGAATAATATTACCCATTTGTATTTCACTAAAAGGACCATTAGGCTGGACGTGGTGGCACACGCTTGTAATCCCAGCATTCAGGAGGCTGAGACCAGAGGATTCCAAGATTGCAGTTTGCGGACAGCCTCAGCTACTTAGTGAGGCCCTCTGCAATTTAGTGAGACCCGGTTTCAAAATAAAGAATAAAAATAGGGCAGGGGATGTAGCTCGGAGGTCGAATACCCCTAGGTTCCATCCCCAGACCCTCAAAAAAATTTTTTTTTATTCAAGCTGGGCATGGTGGCACACACTTGTATCCCTGCATTCGGGACGGTAAGACAGAAGGATCATGGTTTGAGGACAGCCTCAGCTATTTAGTGAGTTCATTTGCAACTCAGTGAGACTCTGTTTCAAAATAAAGAATAAAGCCGGGCGTGGTGGTGCACACTTGTAATCCCCATGCTTGGGAGGCAGAGACGGGAGGATCATGCAGGTTCGAAGCCAGCCACTTGCTCTGGCTTAAGAGACCCTGCTTCCAAATAAAAATATAAAAATAGGTCTGGGAGTGTAGCCCGGAGGTAGAAGGGCTTCCAGGAACCCCAGTACCACCAAAACAAAACAAAAAACAAAATAAAGAATAAAAACTAGGGCTGGGGGTGGTAGCTTGGAGGTAGAATGCCACTGGGTTCCATCCCCAATAACGTAAAACAAAAACAAAAAAATTTCTGTGATAATTAAAAATTTTGCAGCAAAAAATCTAACAATATATTGTGTATATCCTTAAAATAAACAAAAATTAAATATCATACGTATTTGTATGTACATATATACATATATTTGCATAAAGATAACCATCTTGCAAAATATTAGTCTATTCAAACTTTTATATATATTGCTATTTACAACTTAAAAGCAAATTTCAGGTTAACATGAGAAATTACATAATTATAGCAGGGAATTTTATTACTTAAACAATAGTTTTCAAAATCTTTGCATATTATTTGCAACTTTTCTACGCGACAGGAACTATTACAAATAATACTGTAGTGAACATGCAGAGTTGCTTGTACTGAAGGTGAAATAACATTTAAACACTGAAATTGTTAAACAGTAGACAGCACATTCAAGTTGTCCATAGGTCATACAAAACTACAATGTAAATTTATTAAGATAAGATTATGATTACTAAATAATCATTTTGTCTCTGAGTGTTATTCCACAAATTATCAGGTAATTGATAAGGAATTTTTAATTTGGTAATTGTATGGTCTTTAAATAATCATTGTGATTCTTTTTGCAGCATATATGTATATTTCCCCTTTTAACCAATTAGCCAAAATTATTAACTCCATATTAAAAAGTAATACGAATTTATATCCTACTTAATTTCTGACTAATAGAAATTCTTCCAGTGTGTTACTGGGGGCAGTGGTGTGTATCTATAACTTCAGCTACTTGGGAGGCTGAAGAAAAGAATCACAAGTTTGAGGCCAGCTGCACAACTTAGCAAGACCCAGTCTCAGAATAAAAAAAAATAATATGTTCTGGATATAGAGCTCAATGGTAGAATGCTTTCCTAGCATGTGTGAGGCTCTAGGTTTGATTCCCTTTACTACAAAAAAATGAAAAAAAGGAAAATTTTCCAACACATAAAATTTAATCATAATGATTGCTGAAAGATACTTTGATCAAGTGAAGGAGGTTTCATTCCTTCTTAATTTATTGAATTTGTATCTGTATCAACAGAGGCAACACAGTATGTTATCTACATTGTGCACCGTGAGATTCACAACTTGAGTTATCCACTTACAGCCTACATGAACCTCTACGAGTTATTGAAATTTCCTGGACCTCAATTTCCTGATGGCTAAGTGAGAATACTTGTATTTACCTCCTGGGATTGGGGCATGATGACCAAAATTGTTAAATGTGGGCTAGAATACTATCTGGTTCATAATAAAGGCTCAGTGAATTTTGGATATTTGTTTACTGTTTTTTCCTTATATATCAACAGAATTGCAGTTTATTTTGTTTCTTTCATCCATTAGTGTAATGCAATACATCAGAAGTTATGTTAAAGTTTAATAATCCACATATTATTGGGATAATATATCCTGGTCATCAATGAGTTATTATTTTAATCTGAACTGATTTACTGGTATTTTAAGATAGTATGCATCAAAATAATCAAGGATGAGAAAATATAAAGCTTCCTCTTTTTTACATATTATTTTAAAGTTTGTATGTGATGTATTATTTGTCTAGTAGACTGAGAAACAAGAAGGATTAGGAAATTTGCCTTAGGAGGTAAAAGCAAAGTTTTACATTTAAACTAAAGAAAAGTTTTGCCATTAAATAATAGACTATCTTTTATTTATCTAAGTAAATATCTTAAACATGTCCAATATTTTAGCAAATTATTCTTATAAAACTGCTAATTTTTATTTTAGGTATTTTCTTAATAAATTAAGGGCATTCACTAAGTATGTACTATTTGGAGGACATTGTTTGTAGTAAGGAGATAAAAATCATGTCTCTATATTAAAAAAGAGGAGGTAAAATGTAATCTATTTGTTTTTTAAAGTGTATAAATATTTGAAACTTTTATTTGCGATATGTCATTTACTTCTCATAAAAATTACTGCAGTGTTTACTGTTCTAACTTTATAACTGTAAAAACTAAGATTTGGAGTGATTGATGTTCTCACTTAATGTCACATATGTAGTCAATTGAAAAACAAGATTCAGTTTCAGATTGGCTGCATGAAAAACTCCATCATCTAGTAACTGAGTGTGAATGACAGACAAAGGCTGCTCCTGGAGTGCAGCGCTGGAGACGGTGTGAAGCAGCATCGAAGGAGTAGCTAGACCTTAAACTTTTCAAAGTTAAACGCTCATGTTTTTTACTTGTCACTTCAAGAAACTGTGAGTCTCTAGCACATAGCTGACCTTAGGTCAATGTTACATGTGGAATTAATAATGGCTAAAACAGCAACTTATAAAATGATAGGTAACTTCAGTATGAGGAAACACTGGATGAAGCAAAAAACATAGGACCGGAGCCTCATCAAGAAAATGAAGTTGTTGATACTTTAATAGAGTTGGGTTAGGAAATTACTAATGGTAGAAAAAATATGTTAAATATGGAATCCTTATAGTTTAAGAGATCTGAAAAATAAGTAGGAATCTAGATGATTTTGTGCTTAGAACATCATTGCAAAAAAGTGTCATCACCTGAGATAATTACTATTAAAATAAAAAACTAAACAAAATGAAGCAAAGTACTCTGATGAAAAATTAGAACTTTGTGGGCCATTATTGTGTAAAGATGTTGTTTGCCTTTCCTCAATGATCCTCCTTGTTGTAGAGTCAAGTTCTTCAGTTTCTTCAAGTATTTGCTCAGCTAATCACATTCTCAATAAAATGATTACGGCAATATCATTTGGAACACTCTTCCACAAGTATCGCTAATTCTTTTTATTATATTCTCTATGTTCTTTTCCATAAGCATTAATTTTGAACAGTTTTTTTCTCATTTCTTTTTCTAACACTTTTATTGGTACATTGTAATCATGCATCATAGTGAGTTTTAATATGACACAAACATACAATCACACAGCCCTGAGTGTTCTTCCCTCTGGATCCCACATGACTCCCCACTCTTTCTGTGTTTATTTCAACTATAATTTATTTGGTCTTTTACCACACCAGAATGTAAACTCCGTGAATATTCTATTTTTGTCATTTGTATTTGAAACAATCTACCAGGTTTGCAGAATAACATCTAGTACATGCAGATGTTCAGAAAATGCTTTGGTGAATCCAATGTAATGGGAAAAAATTAAGACCTTTATAAAAATTTCTTCTCTGAGTTCTCAAACCTACTACTGGTTTACCGCCAGTTTCTACCTTAATCTAGGAACAAAGTCCCTTATGTCTACTTGATATTTCATTCCTTCTAGAGAAGCTTTGCCAAGCTGTCTTTACCCATAACTCATACACTGAACCTACTACCCTGCCTGTACTTGTCTGACTTAAGATGATTGGTAAATGACAAATTAAGTAATCTATGGCTTGGCTAATGGACATGATATGTATGAATTAAGAAGTTACTTGTTTTTTAACATTTTTAGAATGGCAATATTAAAATCACAAACCACAACAAATGCTGGTAAGGATTTGAAGAAGTAGGAACTTTAAAATATTGTTGGTGGAATTGCAAATTGGTAAAACCACTTTGGAAAACAGTATGGAGGAATCTCAGAAGAATGGGAACAAACTTGCCATATGATACCATACCATATAATACCAGCAATACTACTTCTGGATATGTCCCTAAAAGAATAAAGACCAAAGTACCAAATTAATGCATGTCTAATGTATGTTCATAGCTGCACAATTCACCATTGCCAAACTATGGAACCAGCCAAGATATGTCTATCAACAGATGAGTGGATTACAAAACTATGGGATATATACATGATAGAATTTTACACAGCCTTAAGGAAGAACAAAATTATGTCATTTGTGGGGTAATGGATGGAACAGGAGAACTTGTGCTAAGTAAGATTAGTCAGTCACAAAAAGTGAAAAGTCAAATTTTCTTCCTAATACGTGAAAGTTAGAAAACGAGACATAGGAGTGATTTCAGACAAAAGAGGAGAAATCTTAGATGAGTGAAGAAGGTGACCTAAGTGATGAAGATAGGAGGGGTAAGAGAGAAATACCTCAGTGGACATGATGAACATACGCAAACCTATCAAAGTCAATCATTGTCCTGAGCATGGAAAGAAGAGGAGGGGAAAAATATTGGAGCAGAAGGCTAGAGCCCAATGAGTGCTTGTGCATGTATGGCTCTATCACCCTGAACATCAAAAGGTAGGATTACAATGCACCAATAAAAATTTTAAAAAGACATTGCTTACTGTTTATTGGGTGAAACATTTTGAATAAATATGAATATTCTTTTGTAGCCCAGTGTGGTGGCACATGCTTATAATCCCAATTCTTAGGAGGCTGAGACAAGATGATCACCCAGGTCAAAGCTAGCCTAGACAACTGAGCAAAGCTCCCCATAGCCTAGTGAGACTATTTCCAAATAAGGAATAAAACCAGGCAGGAGTTATAGTTTTGGGGTACAATGCCTCTGGGTTCAATCCCCAGTAAAAAAAAAAAAAATATTCTTTTGTAAATTTGCATGAGATGTTATCTGGGGCTTGACATGGATAGAAACAAAAAAAATTAATAAAAAGGTTCCTAGATTTGATCATGATGGAGATATTAAATAAACCACAAGTGATGCCTGATGCTGATGCTGCTGAGAAGAAAATACATGATAGCCTGGCATTTATCTTGAAACCCATTCAGTTCCTTAAGAGGCCATATTCTTGGTCTTATTCGTGGTCTTATTCTGGCATATTTTCTAATATTTTCTGATATTTTTTATTGATGCTTAGAATACCCACAATTGACTTAGAAAACTGCCAATTAGCTATCTTTTAAACTCAAATTAGCTAAACAATCAAAAAATTTCCATTCAAAGTTTTTCCACTTTCCTTTATTTTCTGTAGCTATTTAAGTAGGAAAATGAAAAACCTTTTTAAAAATTTTAATACATATATAATATTTATAATATGCTCTGTTGTAAGTAAATTTATTCAGTTATTTTCATTTTTTTTCTTATTTTTCTGAAGTCAATTCTACCACATAAAACCTATCATGTTATGACCATTATGCCACAGAATATAATTACTTATCTCTCTTATTTTAGTGACTGAGTAAAACACAAATTCATAAATATATAAACATGGATATTTTGTGGTGCTGGGGATGAAACCCAAGGGCATTCTACCTCTTACCTACACCCCCAGCCCTATTTTTTATTCTTTATTTTGAAACAGGGTCTCAACTAGTTGCAAAGGGCCTCACTGAGTAGCTGGGGCTGTCCATGAACCAGGATCCTCCTGTCTCAGCCTCCTAAATGCTGGGATTACAAGTGGGCACCACCACGCCCAGCTAACATGGATTGTTTTTACCAAGTGATAATTTTCATAGAAGAATACACTCTTTAATTTTTAATTATTAAAGCAAGTTATCATGCTTCCTACCATTTAATATTTGTTTAAATATATCTGTGTTTGATTTTATCATTTGATATTTATTTCAAGCATGTATCTATTTTCTGCACTGGTTTAAGGGCATTGAGAGTGGAGATTTTTATACATTACGAAATCACTTAACCATTTTTAACATGTATTATCCTACAATGTCACTAAGATATTTCTTTGTTTGCACCTCACTTTATCAATTTAAAGTAAATTCTTAGCGTTTTCTTTTCAAGTGACCACATGCATTTTATCTTTATAGAGTATAAATTATAATAGTTTTTAACTAAAGAATATCCAGAGGCATTATATTATTTACCTTTTCTATAATTGTTTGAGCCTATTGTATTTAGAAAACAAACAAAAAACTAAAACCAAGATGAATAAGAAAAAAGAATAAATGCACTTTGTTAGTGTGGTGACTTACACTAATATGCACTATGTGAAAATACTTTCTTGATTGCTTTCTCTGTAGGACATCATGCATGATAAATAATCATGTTAAAACATTGGGCAGACAATAGTGATAGCAGTTGTTTTTCCACTTTCCTTTATAGCATCAAGAAAAAATAGTTGGGAAGCCTTCCATTTGGGTGCCAGCCTAATTCATAGAAATTTGCGTTTCATTAGATTATTTTTCTGTTTCCATCAACACTTTTCAACATGGCTCTGAATAGATTATTTAGAATAACACAAATGCTACTATTGTCATTATTTCTACAAGATATTTTTATGAAGATGGTTTTGGAATCCAAAAAGAGGAATAGATACACTGAAGAAATATATTTTGTTTATCCTTGTAGAAAAATGCTTTATCGAGATATTGATTTGTTTTCTCTTTGTATTTTGCCCTCTCATTTCAAGTAGGTAGTTTATCTCAGTGCCACTTTGGTTTGTGAAAGATCTGTACAGAGGAGATTGAAAATAAAATTGCATGGAATTCTTTTCAGCCTCACCTTGCCTCTCCTCTCCTGTCCTCTCCTCTTTTCTCTTCTCTCTTTTACCTTCTCTGAAACCTTCTTTCAATGATAAAGTAATGGAAGAGATTGTGTTAAGTGTTCCAAGGAAGCAAAGACTGGAGAAGAATGACTGAGAGCCAAAAAACAAAAACAAAAAAAGAAAGAAAGAAATTGGTGCAACAGGATAAGATTTTATCATACTTTAATCACATATATTTCCAACGCTTGCTTCTCCTCTCATCTTCATTCATGATAACGTCAGATTATCGTTGAATATATATAGCATTAGTTTAAAACTGTATTTTCAGAATTCTAAGCACAAGCATTCTGTTGTATGTACTTTGAGTCTTCAGCATCTGGACCAGTACTTTTATTGAAAAGTTTCTGCAGAGATGGAAATACTCCATACTTGTCAGATATGGTAGGTACAAAACAAGTGTGGCTATTGAATAATGAAAATGTATCTATGTACATTTGCAATGTACATGTACATGTACAATGTACAATGGCAGTTTGATTTTTATACATTATATTGTTTTATTTTTATTAATTTAAATTTAAATAGCCACATGAACTATACCATCCACCAAATTAGATAGAGAAGACCTAAGTTATGTTTTGTATGTAATATCTTTTAATAAATGATCAGTGATTGTGATGGAAATGTACTCCATTTTTATACTTAAATATGCCATTTTTATATTTTTCTTACATCACTTTAACAATTTTTTACCAAAAAATAATTATTAATATTTTAATTTGTAATTGAACTGAGATTTAGGTATCTAGGTTTCCTCTAATTTCATTACTTATAATTAAAAATGATAAAATAAACATGAAACATGGATATACCTTCTGATTTTCTGAAATAAGCATGTTTAGGATTTTTAAAAGTTTTTAATTATAGTATTTATCATGTCTACTCGAAAATAATAGTAAAATACCAGCCTGCATATTGCATGTGGAAGAGAATCTTGTAGTATAGATAAAAGTTGATAGCTGCAGTATGATATTATCTCAATGCCTTCAGAATGCATGTGCTAATTAATCACTATTTAATGGCATTAACATTTGTGCTTGAACATATTGCTTAATAAAAGAATTTTCTCTTAGTTCACGGGTAGAATGCCCCTGGGTTCCATCCCCAGTACTGAAAAAAAAAAAAATCCAAACTTCTCTGAAAAATGATCTTACCATTTATAATGTTCTTTTCAGAAAGGCAGGCTGTGCATGTTCATTAGTAAAATTATTCAATTATCAGTGATTTTTAGCTTCAAAACCTTCTTTAAATGTAAATAAAATTACATATCAATGGAGAAATAAACGTCTTCACTTCTGAGGTTCCTTCCTAGGAAAAGCATTGGGTCCACATTACTGTGGGCCTCTGGGGCTGCACTTCTAGCTGAAAGAGTTGTTTTCTTGGTAGGCAAATTGTTCTCTCATCCCCTCCTTGATTTTCTCTGCAGTGGTCTGGCTGCAGTATGTTTTCTATTTTTGGGATTTGTCTATTCTCTAACATCTTACTCTTATTCAGTATTTCCTGGGGTGGGGGGGGTTGGCTAGTCTGTTTAATTATGGCATTCAGTAATATATTAATTTTCTTTTGCTTTTATGGCAAATTGTCACAAAATTTATGGCTTAAAATAGATCATATTTTCTGTTTCAAAAGTCTAGTTTGAGTTGGGCGGTTTCACTGTTTCAGGTTTCCTAAGGCAAAATTACACTGTTGGACTCTTATCTGGAAAGAATCTGCTTCTAAGCTCCTTACGGTCATTTGCAGAATCAAATTCCTCATACTTGTAGTACCAAGATCCCTGTTTCTGTGCTGCCTCAGTCAAGGGCAGACTTTGCTCCTAGAGATGCCTGTGTTTCTTCCTTTAGGCTCCGTGAGGCTGCTCTGCCAGTGGGTGATTCTCTTTCAGGCTTCTAGTCTATCCAGCTGTTTATTCTGCTCCATTTCTCACACTTCACCTGGGTAAACGTTCTCTGCATTTAGGATATAGTGTAATCAGACTGGGTCTAAGTGGACAATTTAGAATAATCTCCTTAAGATATGTAACCTCGATCACACTGGGAAAATCCATTGCCATGGAATGGTACATAGTCTCAGATTCTATGAATCTGAGATGTAGAAACTCTTATTACACCCTCTGAGCCAACATACATGAAGCCACATTCTTTTGACCTGCACTTTATGATAAATGAAGTATGTTTTAGCTTCCACATTAACTCTTCTCTGTGTGTGTGTGTGTGTGTGTGTGTGTGTGTGTGTGTATGTGTGTGTGTGTGTGTGTGTGTGTATGTGTGGGGGGCACTGGTGATTTAATCCAGGGACATTATACCTCTGAGTTATACTCACAGCCCTATTTTATTTTTTATCTTAAAGTGGGATCTTACTAAGTTTAAGAGGTCTTAGACTCTGGCCATGAATCTGTGATCCCCCTATCTCAACCTCCCAAGTATTGGGAATACAAAACTATGCCAACACACCTGCCCTCATTAATTCTTTAACTTACTCAACTCATTGAGAACTTACGAGGGGAAAAAGATTCCTGTTCCCCTCTCAGAGACTTGAACATTTTCAATGAATTTTTATTGCAGAACTTCTTCAGAGTAAAACAAACAAACAAACAAACAAACAAACAAATAAACAGAAAACATTTTTCATTTTTCAAAATGGTGAAAAATGCCTACTTCCAGTCAATGTAAAGCATATTTGAGGACTGTGACAGTGCAAAATTTTAGTGTTTTCTTTGGGCTTTTTGATTATTTCATTTTTTGAGATAAGCAATAGAAGGCAGAGAAGAATGCATAATGGCCCTTTGGTAGATGGAGGCAACCAATTTTGAAACACTTAGCTGTGAATGACATACTAAAATTATTTTGGGTAAAAAAACAGAAGAATATGAAATACATAAAAATATGCTTTGTTGAGTAAGAAAGACTCTTAGAGCAATGCCTACTTTGTGCCCGTTTTATTGTGCTTATCTTTCCTCTTTGTTATCTCTGAATGCTCTCACTTCATTATCAAAATGAAAGTCTCAGAGAAATTTAAAGTCACTGAGGATTTTATTATATTAGACAAGATAATAATAAAGTATTTGAGACTAACAGTCATTAAAATTATTCAAGGCACTTTCCTTTTTTGATGGTTATTTTACTATTTTGCTGGTTTTCTTTATTTCTTTAGGTGTACGGCTCAATCAGGATATAAAACTAGAAAAAGTTCATTTTCATAATATGCATGTATAACCAGGAAGAAAGGAGGTATCAATTTAAATAAGGACATATGTGTGTTTATATGTATTTCTTTATAAAATATATCTACCACCTGAAGGTAAAAAGAGTTGATGATTAGAAGATAAATCATTATGTTCTTGATAATTTCTGGGAAATGTTTACATTTACAGTTCTATAAAGGTAGAATTTTATTTTGGCAAAATGCATATTAGATAATGCACTTGCAGCTGGGCATAGAGCGTGAGACAGGAGGATTGTAGGTTCATGGCCAGCCTCAGCCACTTAGGCCCTCTGCAACTTAGTGAGACCCTGTTTCAAAATAAAGACTAAAAAATAAGAAATAGGGCTGGGGGTGTAGCTCAGAGGTAGAATGTAACTATGACCCTGGGTTCAATTCCCAGTACTTAAAAAAAATAAAAGAAAAAGAAGAACTAAAGAAAGAAAATGCACTCTTACATTTTCAAAATTTAGGCCAACTATGACTCTTTGAGCATAGTCAGAAAGTACAGAAATAGTTACTTACAGAGGTAGAATCAATTCAATTCTATAAACAGAGCTAAAGTCAAATACATTCTCTATAAAAATATTTTCAATGTTTTCTATAGATCTTTTGTCATTCATAAATGAGTAAATGAGACACATAGATTCTTTGTAACAATACTGAAGAAGCAAGAGAAAAAAACACTAAAAAAGGAAACACCAACCACATTAATATTTTGAAAAACAAAATCTCAACCCTCATTAATGAAAAAATGAAAAGGAAATTTTAGCAGACATATTTGATTAGGATGACTTTATAATTTACCATATCAATTGGCACAACTTTGAAAATAAGGACAATATTAACAACGACACTAAGACAATATTTAGAAACCAGGACAATCCTGGGTGAATAAAGGTATCTGGTCACCCTAGCAACAGAAGATAAAAACACTTAAATGTATGTAACACAAACAAAAGATTGATAGAATAAGAAAAGGCAAATAGTAATAATGACAAGAAGCTAAGCTTTTTGGGAAGGAGAAGACTAAGATAAGAAAGAATTGCAAAAAACCTTCATAGGTGATTGCAGAACTAAAATATCTATAGGAGAGGTTAAAAGCAAAAGTAACATTGACAAAAATCGAATCAGTGCTATGGAGTAAAGACTTGAATAAGACACTCCCAGAACACAGATGGAAGGGAGCAAGCAGAGAGCATGATTGTATATTATCTGAGGAATACGGAGACATGGTAATGAAGATTAAGCCTTAGAATTACCGGCATTCACAAGGAAGAAACAGGAATGATTTGGATAGAAATGTTAATCAAAGGTACTTAAAAAAATCTTTCCTCAGAAAAGAAACCAATCTGAGAACAAAAAGGGGAAGGGTTTCTCTGAGGTACAAGGAAAATTACATTAAAAAGATTCACAGCTATTCAAATTCAGTCTTTCTTTATCTGATTATTAAATGGATGGCAAGAGTATTATATATTATATGATTTTAGATGAAAATTTAAAACTATAACAAAAAACAAAAAATATATCCTTATGAACAAAGTAGAAAATGTTAAGCTGGCTTCCAACTTTTGGCAAAACTGAAAAACATAAGAATTGAATGAATGAATGAAGAATGAATTTGAAGAGAGATAATTCTGTTTGAATTTCACTAAAATATACTTTATTATTCAAAGACTTAGATAATATACTTTTGTATGGTTCCCATAAAATGTCACTTTTCTAGATATGCGCCCCCCCCTTCCTTTGTTTGGTACTGGGGACTGAAGCCAAGCCAAGCAGATTCTACCTCTTAACTGTACCCTAAGCCCATTTTTATTTTGTATTTTGAAATAGGGTCTTGCTAAGTTGTAGATATGGTCTGCCTTTTAATAAACAAAAAATCAATACTAAAAAGGGAAAGTTACATATCCAGTGTATGTAAAATGCTGTGTCAGAATCAGATATGAAGATGAAGGAATCACTTTCAAGGAATTTTATACTCTCTCTGGAATAAGCCATCTATAATAAATTGAGTAGAAAAATAATACCTTAAGAAATATAAGTATCATAATGGTATGCCTAAGAATGAGGCAATTCTTGTCTATCATGGGGAGTGGAAAGTAGTCCAGTGAGTTAGTGAGTTAGTGGCCTGGATGGTTAACTTCACAAAACATTAGTATGATTGAAAAGTTGGGAAGATCATTTTGAAAAAAGACTATGGAAAGACAACATGTAGAAAGTTATGAGAAACTACATAAACACAAGAGCAAAGCATTGTATAAAATAACTTAGAGACAGATTGTGGAGGCTTTGAAAGCCATGAATTTTTTATAAGCAATGGGGAATTATTAAGGAACCACCAAAGCTGAGCAACAATCTATTATTCATGACTTTGGAAGAAAGTATTAACAATATATTTAAAAGTTTTAATTGTTAAAAAACTAGGAGGTTAGCAAGTTATACTGCAAATCTATAGAAAAAAGAGATCTCCAAACTTGAAGACAGACATTTCAAATAGAAATAAAGAGGTTATACTCTGGAAAAAAGCTGGATAGGCTGAAGTGACAGTGATTGGGTCTAGGGATGTAGCAGACAAGTGACTATTTTATCATTGTAAATGTGTTATCAGTAAGTATGATAAAAAGCTAACACCAATGCAGGCACAAGTCTAAGAACTTTATGAATTAATTCAAATTAATCTTCATTAGAACTGATGATAATGTTGTTAAACTTGGAACCATGAATCTAGGCAGTTTGACTTCTGACTTTACCACATCATCAATTAATTTCTTATTTGAAAAAAAATTAAATGACAAGCCAATTTTTAATCAAAGAAATAGCAAGAGTTATGTATGAATCAGGTAAATCAAATCTCATTAGAGATCTCAGTGCTTGTGGTGTGATGTGGGTGGAATTATTTTTGGGATTATGTAGCTATATGGTGTTATTTAACAGATAACATTAAGCAGAGAGCAATTGTAGAACTGATAGGATATGAATAGCATATCTAACTTTTTCTATAAAATTTTCGGTTGACACAGAATTACAAATATTATGGGATACCTTGTAATATTTTGATACATGTATACATTATTATTCAAATCAGGGTAAACAAATCTAATTTCTAAAACACTTATGATTATCCTATGATAAAAACATCGGAAGTTATTTATTCTGTTTTTTTTGAGATGTTTAGTAAACTTGTACTGTAAGCTGTTGTTATCCATAATCACTCATTATGCAAAAAGAACACCAAAACTTTTTCTTTTTTTTTCTTCTTTCCATCCTTTCCTCACCCTTTCTTTTCTCCCTTCTTTTTTATACTAGGAGTTGAAGCCCAGTGAATTCTATCTTTGACCTATACTCCAAACCTTATTCTATTTATTTATTTTTTATTTGGAAACAGGGTCTTGCTAAGTTGATGAGGCTGATTTTAAACCTCTGATTCTCCTGTCTTAGCCTCCTGTGTACTGGAATCACAGACGTGCAACACCATGTTGGATTCTTTGGTTCTTAACTCTGCACATTTGTCTTTAAATGATTGTGGACGGTGAGATCACACATAAAGTATATATGCAGCTGTTACATAATGGATTTCTCTTGTATTTTTCCCTTCATTATTTCAAATGTCAAAAGATGTGCTTAGAACTTTAACACATCAACGAAGTATTTAAAATACAATAAAGAAATGAAATTATGTGAATTGTTAAATTTAAAAGTTATAGATAAAAGTATAGAGTATTTTTCATCTGAACAGAAAATTCAATCAAATTTGAAAGTCAAATACAGCCTTTTCAGATTTATTGAAAGCAGCCCTTTCCTAGTTAAGATAAATTACAAGAAATTTAACTTGGCTTCTAATAAAATGAATGAACAACATAATCATCATCAACAACAAGACAAAAGCCAATAAAATGATTCTATGCTTACCACAGTTTATGACTGTAAGAGACCTTTGAATGATTAGTAAAAACAATAAAGGTAGAACCCAGTCAGATCCTGTTAGACACCTGGAGTTGAGGAGTTTGAGTCCTGGGATATCAAAGTTACTGCAGTTGAACAGTGTTTTGGAAAAAAAAATTAAAAAGTGGGCTCTGGAGTGTATGCAAGGACTCGATGCACAATTTTGATTACCCTTCAGTATATCAGAACATATAAAAAGAAGTTCCAGTTGAACTTAAATAGAAGAAAGAAAAGAATAGAGATGAGTGTGAAAATAGAGAAAATACAGAAAACAGGAAATCAAAAGAGAAAGTAAATGAGAACAAAATTAGTTTTGTGAAATAATAAAAACTGTTCAGAATGTTCTACAAAGAATAAAAAAGTTAAAGTAGTTCCAAAATATTAGTAGAGACAAAAGATACTATGTATTTTAATTCTTCAAATTTATTTTACTTTATTTCTTTTTATGTGGGGATTGGACTCAGGGGCTATACCTTCAGCCCTATTTTTTTTATCTTTGTTTTGAAACAATGTCTCACTAGGTTGATGGGAGTCTCAGTATTTGATGAAGCTGTCCTCAATCCCCTGATATTCCTGTTCAGCCTCCCAAGTACTGGGATTACAAGCATGAGCTACCATGCCTGGCACTTCAAATTTATTTGTAGAAGCAAATACAGAAAAATAACAAATTAGATGAACTATAATAAATAAGTTAGAAGAGCAATGGAAATATATAGTAGAGATGAGAATAAAAAATTAGAGAAAATATGAACAAAAAAAATCCACAAATAAACTACGAGTAACAACAACAGAAGCCTTTGCCTGGGGCACAAGCTCCCCCCAATTTTTTTAAACAGTATAAGTGATTCCTCTACACTAGTAACCTTTTAAAAAATTTATGCAAGAAAATGACTTTTATAGTTAATTAGCTTCCTTAGTAGCTAATTAACTATAAAAGGAAATAGTTGAATTAGTAGCTAATTAACTAAAAATTGTAGAAGGAAGCAATATATAGGAGAACAAAAGTAAGAGCTACACTATGACTAATTGTCTCCCCAAAGCTACATTGGTGGCAAGAAAACAATGGAGTAATATCTTTAGAGCTCTCTGAGAAAATAGAATTCTATGCCTAGATAACTCTCTCATTTGGCAATTAAAACATAATAGATGCAATCCACAAAATGATAAAGTCAAATGAAATGTACCACCCAAGGACCTTTTTCCAAAGAATGGTGTGAAGATATTCTTTATGACAAATCAAACCTGAAATGATTCTTTGTGATCATTCTCAAGAAGCACTTGAGAAGAATATGGATGGAACTACAGAACACTATGCTGTGTGAGATTAATCAGTCACAATTTTTTTTTTAAATTTGGATGCTTTACCTAACATGTGGAAACTAGGGAGAAAATGGGTCATAGGAGTAAGTCTAGACCAAGAAAAAGAAACCACAGATTAGCAAATAGGGTGACCTAATTAAGAAGGATGGGGGAGGAGGGAAACTCATTAATGTACATGATGTACATTGACAAACATATCAAAGTCAGCTAGGTGTGGTGGTGTACTCTTGTATTCCCAGCATTTGGGAGGCTGAGACAGGAAGATCTGGTTCAAGGATAGCCTCAGCTATTTAATGAGGCCCTTTGCAACTCAGTGAGACCTTGTTTCAAGATAAAGAATAAAAAAATATGGCTGGGATGTAGCTCAGAAGTAGAATGACACTGGGCTCCATACCAGGTGACACAGAAAAAAAAAGAATAAAATAAGGCTGGGGATGTAGATCAGACATAGAATGTTCCTGGGTACCATCCCCAGTGCCACATTTAAAAAAAAATATGAAGTCAATCAGTAAGCCAAATATAATAAGGAGGGAGAAGGAGGGAATGGGGTGGGAATTGGGGAAGGGAAGGGCTAATTGAGTGATGTGTGCATATATGCTTCTACCATCTTGTATTCTAATATGATCTATGACTACAATGTACCAATTTTTAAAAAAATAGAAAAATGACTAATCACAGACTGATTGAAGTGAAAACTATGAGTGCTGGGACAGAAAGGAAATTGATGGAGACTAAATGATGTATTAGTTTCCTATTGCTGCTATAACAAATGACTACAAACTTAGGTAGCTTAAAACATCAAAAATTGTCTCACATTTCTTGAGGTCTAAAAGCTGAAATGTGTTTCACTGGCCTAAAATCAAGGTGTAAAGCTATATTCCTTCTTCCAGAGATGCCTGATTTCTGGATCTTATCCCCATGGCAACAGTCCCAACTTTCCAGCCTCTGCTCTCATCACCAATGGTCTTTCTCTCACACTTTCTTTCCTAATAAGATAAAGATCCTTCTGAGAACCAATCTCCCATCTCAAGATCTTTATGCATATATTAAAGTCTGTTTCACCAAAAAACTAGCATATTCATGGGGTCTGAGTATTAAGATGTCCACAATTTAGAGAGAACATTAATCTAGATACTGCAGCAGGACTAAAATCCAAACTGTATTTGCAAAATGAGCAGGTAAATTTTACCTCAAATGACCTGGGATCTTGCTTGTATCGTTGAGAGGACCATACAATTATTAAACTTAAGCACTGGTAAATCAAGATTTTTTTTCTGTTTGTTTATTTATTTATCTTTATTTGGTGTCACTGGAGATTGAACCGAGGGACATTTTACCTCTGAGCTACACCCACAGCCCTATTTTATGTTTTATTTTGAAGCTGGGTCTCAGTAAGTTGTGGAGGGCCTTACTAAGTTGCTGAGACTGGCTGCAAACCTGTGATCCTTCTATATCAGCCTTCCAAGTACTAGGATTACAAGTGTGAGCCACCATGCCCAGCTCATCAAGCTTGTTATGGAGTAGGATGTTAAAATGCAATGTGTATCACCACTGTCACATATACAAGGATTTTCAAAATGGATTAATCTGATGCAAAAAGATAACAAGAAAGAAGTTTAATATTGTATAAAAATACTGGAAAAGAGGATAATATTGAAAATATGTCATCAACATAAATATAAAATAACTGTTACAAGTATATAGACAGATACATTCAAAGAAAATATTTACAAATAAAATTGATATCTAAAACATAAAGGTATGAGAAAGTTTAAAAATAAAATTAAGGCAAAAAGATACAGAGTTTAAGTTCTAGAAAAAAATGTTGTAGCTATATCAGTAGCTTTAACCAGGGTCCATTTTCTACTCCATGAGACATTTAGTAATATTTAGATAATTTTTGGTTGTCATAATACACTGTTTACATGGAGACTGCACATGAAACATTCAAAAATATATACCATATTTTGAGTTATAAGGTAATCTTTCCAATAGATTGAGTATACATTTTGAAATAAAACAGGGTAGATGTTTTTAGCAAAAGGAGAATGCAAATAAAAATAATAACTAGAAAGCCATCAGTTATGTTGAAATATTTGGAAATTAAACAACTTTTCTATAAATAACAATGAGTAAAAACAAAGAAACTTGAAAATACTCTATAAAAAAAAACAACATACCAATTTGTAGCTTGCACCAAAACAGAGCTTTGAATGTTTATTCTTTTTGTCACAAAACTTTAAGACTCTTTCATATAGCTACCTTCTAAAATTGATTCTGTGAGAGAAATACAAGAAATGCAACTGAAAAGATGCTACAAAGAAGAAAAGTTTCAAGAAAGCCCCCAAATTTAAAAAAAAAAATTGGAAAGAGGAGGAAAAGGCTATCAAGGGTAATTTATAAAAAATAAAATACCACCAAGAATCACACTTCTTGTAGCATTTTCCCAGTTACTCATGTATTTTTATTTAAAATAAAAATTAACAAATTAAAGAACAAACAAATAACCTAAGAGAAAAAATGGATTCAGTAGTTTATGTAAACTGAAGAAAGGCTAATTTAGTTCTTGTTCTACAGTTGTCTTTTTTATCATTTGCAGCATATTTACCTATTTTTCTCCCATAATTCCACAGCAAAAATACTCTGACTGAGCATAATATAACTATATTTCTTGCAAACCAGAATTTACTCAAAGGAAAAATAGAGTCACATCCATCTATTGAAACAATCCAAATCCAATTTTTTTCTCATGGATTTTATATTAAATTATTTTTAGGTATAGCTATTTTTAACTAAGCAACATATATTATAAATATCTGTGCTTCAGTGAATTCCATTTATAATTGTAAAAGGCAGACTATATAGCCATTATAAAAACTCTCATGTTGAAATAAGAAAACAGAGCATGCTGTGATCTCTCAACAACATATTTTGTTTCTAGGACATTTAGAATACCTCTCTTCAGAGCTGGAGTAATTTATTTTTTTATCTGAGTAACCACATTAATGAGAATATACATTCTACACAGGGATACGTTCATGCCCACTCTCTTTCATGCTTGGAGCTGAGAGGAGCAAGAACATCTTGTTGGGAGCTGGGCTACACTAGCCATCCACTTTATGTTGGTATAATTAAAATAATTTTTGGTATTGATTTAGAGAATGAGCTTCAAGAGTTCCCTATATATAGCCTTCTGGTTTATTTGAAAAAATAACCAAAAAACTCCTTAAAATGCTGGTTCACTGATTACTTCATCCTAAGTGACCATTAGAAAGTTTTAAAAGTTTAAAATTAAGTCAATCTTTAACTTTGAATTTAGACTTGAATATTAAAGATTAGGTCCTTTCGGCTTAGAAAAATCACTTAATTATGACATTTCTCTACACTTTTTCACTGAAACAAAGGGTAATGATAGAATACTCAGTACACATAAATAATCTACCTACTTGCATCCAAAATCGATTATTAACAATTTCAAACAGCAAGAAGAATTTCCTTTGTTAGATAGGACACACAAAAAAGTACCTAGGAAGGACAAGGGGAACCAGGCCCCATCATGCTTCTAGCTCCTAAGTCATCAGCCAGTCCCATTCTTTAAATTTAATGTGAGCCGGGCGTGGTGGCGCAGGCTTGTAATCCCAGCATTCTGGAGGCTGAGACAGAAGGATTGCGGTTTCCTGACAGCCTCAGCTACTTAGCGAGGCCCTCCACAATTTAGTGAGACCCTGTTTCAAAATAAAGAATAAAAAATAGGGCAGGGAGTGTAGCTCAGAGGTTGAATCCACACACACACAGACACACACACATACAAAAAAAAAAAAAACTTTTAATGTGGATCTGAAATCTGGGATCTTTAAATTTTAATCTTTAAAGTTTTTAAAAAAAACTTTTAATGTGGATCTGAATCTGCAATTTAACAGGGTGCCTATTTGATTATGTGGCCCTGAGTTATTTTCCATACACATAACATTCATCTAGCATTTTCTTCCTAACTAAATATCTTTGATAGGATCTTAACTCATTAAAGGTTACAAGAAAGGTAGCAAAACTAACCCTCAATTTGGACTGGTTTTTTTTCTAAGTCCTCCAAAACTAAAAACTAAAGATAAATTCGATATGAGAAGCATTTCATGACAATTTAATCATATACATCACTATTTTTTATTGGGAAAGACTCTGAGCCAATTTTATTCAAGAGTTACATTTAGGTGACTCCATAGTTCTCTCCCCTAGGCTGCCCATATCTTGAGTTGCCTTTAAATTTGTGTGTATGTGTAGCTTTACATACGGATTTAATCATTGCAGTCTCCTCCACAGTTTGAATGTAAGACACTATATTTGTTGGATATTGGTGTGCTTGGTGCCAAGGGAACTCCAGCTGGGATTTCAGCCCAGGGCATGCTGCCTGTGCCTTCAGTTTCTGTGATGAGCTTAGGAGGCAGAAGGGCTGGGGACAGGGATGGTAGCAGTCAAAAAAAGAGAAATAAAGGGTAAATGCCTTGGGAATTGGTTTGAAAGGATTCCTGCTGGGGTTAAGGATGTTCTAAAGACAAGTAGCTAAATGTGTTCATAAAGGCGCTTACTGGGAGAGTTGGCAGTTACATTTTGTCAAGCGGCTAGAAGTCAGAGTCCTAAAATAAAGGTTGTAGAAAGGAATGAATAGAATTAGAAGCTTCAGATCCCAGGTAACAGATAAATTTCTTTTTCATGCATTCTGTACACTCTCAAAGAACTGGGAAAATAGCCTTTCAGTTAGACTGAAATTGAAAGTTCACGGAGCTACTTGCCTTCATATTTGGTATCGTAAAAAGGTGTTGCGAGTGAGGGTGTATTCCCTGGTATAAGATTTATCCTCACAAATATTCCTGCCTGGTGGATTATCATGCCAAGAAGATAATCACAGCTGTCATAGAGAAATCAGGGCTCTTTCAGACTTTGCCACACATGAATAACATGCATAACTATTTCTTAAGTAACTGTTTTATATAGTGCTAATTTACAAACATTTTCTCAAATAAAAACTGGATAGTTGTTATTAGTTATCACCACACTTAACTAATACCTGGGCAGGAACTGATGTAGTTTCTGCATAGGAAATAGAATGAAAGAGGAGCTGATTTCTTCATTAAAAGGTTTTTTTTTCCCTTTGTGAGAAATGTTGACAAATTCTGAACTCTGAATTTTTTTCCTAGACTGTGATATATAGTGTGCAGCCACAATTAGAAGCCTACAGATATAAGTACTGCTCTGCATTAATATCTTGACCAAATGAAAAGTGAAGATTTTGGCAGTTTCTGTCACAAAACTATCATTCTGAGAAATACTATGCAAATGGACAGTGGGAAGATCATATGTAAAAACAGAACTCACTACTTACAGTAGCCTCCCCAGAAAATCAATCCCATTTATGCAGTACACAGACCAGGAAGCCAGTTCACTGTAATCCAGACTTGTAGGAAATCAGACTGCTATCTCTACCAACAATCCAGGAAGTTAAACAAGAACGCCTGTATCAGCTGGTGCCAAGTGAACAGGACTTGATTAAAAATTGGTCCCTGCTTCCAATGTAGGACCACCTAGTGAAAGCAAAGATGCACTTCTAGTCAATCACATAAAATGCCCCACTTGTAAGTTAACATGCTTCCGTCTTCTCCTTGCCAACAGCCCCAGCAAGAGGGGTACCTGGACCCTTCTGTTTTGCCTACAATAAAATATTCACAGTCCCTCTGCCTTTGCAAAATGCAAGCTAGAGTGGTTGCCCTGGCTCTAAGAAGTTCTGATAAATAGCCTTTGTTCTCCTTTGGCTGATCTTCATTTGTGTCCACTCTTGTACATCACAACCCGCTTTAGGGAATTTCACAAAGTTAACACACAAACTCTTAAAAAGTGGTGAGGCTTGGGCTTTCTCTGTTTCTCTCCCAGCTTAATAAACTTGCCTTTCAATTCAACACCAAAGAACATGTATTTTCTATTCTTATAAAGCTCTATTTAATAACCTTCTCTTTAATACCAAAAAAATACACACACACACACACACACACACACACACACACACATATATATAATGTTCTGATAGTTAAGACTTTAGTGCATTTTGGCATTTGACCAATTTAGTGTTTATCTCCACTTAGTTTGTTTTTTTATTTTAAGGACTACAGTTTTAATTTTTGATTTCTGATTTGTTCAGTTATATTTAACTTCAATTTGATTCTCTTCTCTTGAGATCTCTTCTGTGTTTCAAGTGTTCTAGATTTTATTTTGTAGATGATAATAAATACTTTATATTTTGTGTTGTTGTTTTAAAACATTTTCAAATTGCTATATTATTTCAATTTCTTTGGGCATAAATTCATTGTTCAGGCTTATTGAATGAGTTTATTACCATAAGATTTCTTTACATATGGTGTGAAGAAGGTTTAAAAGTTTATCTCTTCAGACAACTGAGACAATTGACTTTTTTCTTTTTATTGTTTTTCATCTCTTTTCTTCCTCTTTTTTTATGGTTTTATGATTATCTCATCCAGAGACACTGAAATTTCAGAAGTAGCTCTTATGTAGTAGTACCTCAGATTATGACTCCATGATAAGTCTGTATGGTAATCCATCCAACCTCACTACTCAACAATTCATTCTCAGTTCTCATTATTGCTCTTCATCAAGAAAACCCTGTATCTGTATATAATTTTCTGTACTGACTGATCTCTGAGAGATTGTGTAAGGTCCTGGGCTTCATGTAGGGAAGTTGGTTCATTCCACATGGATGTGATTGGTTTGGTTTTGCACTGGAGTAAAGGGAGGATTCCGCTACTTGCATTTGGGCTCCAAACATTTCTTGTACTACATAAGTCATCACTACTAAACTTTAGGTTTTTTTTCTGTTTCTGATCCAGAGAGATATTTTTTTCTCTCTGAAGAATGCAGTTTAAATTTTAATATACCTTAAAATATTTTATTCATAGTGTCTTTCTGTTTAGTGAAGAAAAAAGTAATATGACCTATATACTGTATTAATAAGCAGCTCCTGGTCATCCCAATTGTTGCCAAGATATCCCAGTCAGCATGAATTTTAGAAACGCATTGATGCTCTCTCTCTCTCTCTCTCTCTCTCTCTCTCTCTCTCTCTCTCTCTCTCTCTCTCTCTCTCTCTCCTCTCTCTCTCTTTCATATGTATATATATATATTTATATATATATATGATATATATTTTACTAGTGGATTATAGTGTTGCATCATAATTTGTTTCGTAGTAACAGAGATACAAACAGCCCTTGAGCTTGACCCAGCTTTCTATCTTACAATCATTTCTTTGACTGAAAATTTCAGAGTAATTTTTGGTGGTACTAGGGATTGAACCTAGGTGTGTACTACCTCTAAACTACAACCCAGCCCTTTTATGTTTTACTTTGAAACAGGTTCTTGTTAAATTATTGAGGGTCTTGTTAAGTTGCCAAGGCTGTCCTTAAACCTGCGGTTTTCCCTGTCTCAGCTTCTCAAGTACTGGAATTATAGGTGTGGGGTACCACACCCAGCTCTGAGATCTAAGTAATTTTATTTAGTTAAATATACCTACTTGATATAGCTGTACCAAGTGTAGCTTGGCTAAAGTGAAAGGCTTTGAAGGGAATAGAGGTTTGAGTCCTGCTTAAAACTTAATAATGACCTGACATTTAGCAAATTAATTAGACCTTTATCAAGTCTCAGTCTTCTCTTGTAAATCGAGGATGATGAAATTGCCTATATCAGATGATTGGGAGAGATGTATAACAAATATGTAGCAATCAATCTGGTTCCTGCCACATAGCAAACAGAGAATGCATGTGTTTTGGTGGCTGATGTAAGACTGGCTTGCTTCTGCAACTGTGGTGTTCTCATGCTAGCATTAAAATGTCCCCAGTTTGATACCATCTTTTGACAGTTGTGTCTTTCAATTTCTTGCCCTGCTGGGTTCGTGTGTGTGTGTATGTGTGTGTGTGTGTGTGTGTGTGTGTGTGTGTGTGTGTGTGTTTATGTGTGTGTTAGGTTATTTGTTTAGTAATTTTAATTTGGTTATGAAACCTATATAGTCAAAACCCCCTATTACATTTCAACAGCTTTTTATTTCTTTTAAAAGAAGAGTCCAGAATTTTAATACACAGTAAGCATTTTTGGAAACAAGGAACATATATTGATAGACCAAGATATGTTTTGGTCTTATAGAATGTAAATCGTAGGAAAATTCTGATATCTACGAATGTCATGTTATTCCATTACATGGGCAGCCACAGTTCATAGGTCACTACATGCCCAATGCTGTGTACACGGTGAAACCTGACAAGTGCTCACTTAAATGTTATTGCTGCCATCTTCTCTAAGATTTTGACTTTAATTTTATAATCAGATAGATAAAATTTGTAATTACTGAAAATAAATAATATTCTCAGGGATGGAAAGACAGAAATAGTCTGAGTTTTAAAGGTTATTGCACAACCTTTTACATTTCCCTATAAAGGGAAATGATAACAACACAGGGGTGTTTGACTTGCTCTTCATATGCAGAGTCATTGTAGGACTGGTGCTTGCTTTGTGATTGTGTTATAAAAGTATGCTTGTAATTAAATGTTATGACATCATAAATAATACATTTTAATTTCTATGACTCTAATAATATCCTATTATGCAATCCAGCAAGATTGGTTTATTTTATAAAAAAGACTATGAAGTAAAAGACACAGATATATATCCTTTCTTTTAGGGTATGTTTTAATATTTTGCTTCCAGATCAGCATTTAGAAAGAGATATCATGATATTACATTTTTACTTTCAATTTCAGTAGCAATCACCATCTGCTGAGTTTTTCATCTTAAGATAAATTCCATCATTAGTCTGTGAAAGTAATGTGTTCCTTTTCTTCATAATAGTTTATTCATAGGAAAGACAATGTTTCTTAAAAAGAAAAAAGAATGCGTCGCTACATGTTTTTATAAGAATACAAACCATACAAAGTACTCTTAGAAACACACATATCTGGTAAATTCTATATGCTTCAATTGTGTATACTTAAGGTTGATTTAAATATTATACTTCTATAGTGAATATGATAATTTAAGTCAAATTAATGTCAGTTTTCATGAAACAATGACCTTTGAGTTTACAGACAGCATCTGGATAAAACAGCTGGGTAACTGATCAGGTGTTTTTTCAAGTAGAAGTGCAATGTGGTGCTCCTGTGGTACTGTTTAGAGATTTTCAATTCTCACATCATGTAGCACACAGTGGTGCTATTAATTAGAAACTGATGGAAAGCCAGAAATAAATCCTTGTGTCAAGCATAATGTCTTACATGGAGGAGATTCGAAAGTCATGCAACTTTCTGAAATTGAAATGTTCTGGGTAACAGCAAGGATGACAGACTCCCTGCTACCAAGTCAATATTTTCCAACTGTTAAATGTTAATTTCTTTAATACCTAGTTTCACCCTTAAATGCATAACATTAAAATGAACTTTCCCATTCTTTAATACTAGTGCTATAAAAAAGCTATTGAATTGTGCAGATTTCATTATATATTCTTTGTAAATTCAAATATGAATTTGCTATCATTGCAGACTTAATAATTGTAAAATGAACAATATTATCCTCTTTCTTGATTAGTACATTTCCATTTCTTGACTTCTTCCAATGTGTATGTTTCTAAACCATAATTCATATATGTGATAAGACTTAGATATACTCATTTCACCTAGATTAGAGTTTTCCTAAAACTTCATAACACCTGCCTCAATAGACAGGATAGTTCTAGTGCAGATTTTACTTAAAGTCTGTCAGAAATTCAGAGACCCAAACCTACTACAGAATCTGCAGTGTTGTAAGACCTCTGGGTGATTCATCTGCATTTTAAAGATTGAAAAGCTTTGCAGGTTGAGGCAGCAGATGTCTAAAATCCTAGCTACTCAGAGGCTAAGGCAGGATTGTAGTTTTAAGGTCAATCTCAGCAGTTTAGCAAGATCCTGTCACAAATACAAAATAAAAAAGCTCTGGGCGTAGCTCAGTGGCAAAACATCCCTGGGTTTAATTACTAGTACAAAAAATAAAATGAAATAAAATTTGTGTTGGGGGTAGCCTTGCTTCAGAGCATGGGTTCTTGACTACAGCTATGCATTAGTGTGTGGCCCTCTAAATGTATTAGCTGACCCTCATCGGAGTGGGATGGAAAAATCTGAGGAACCAGAGATGGGGCAGGGAGTTTATTATATAAAAATATCCCACTAACATTATGGGAGAATATCAATGCTCTTTTCAATATCTTGTAAGGAGAAGGCAGGGAAGGAGGGAGGAAGCTTGCCAACTGCTCTGTGAATATATGGATGTCACTATCAAAGTGAACTACATTACAATGTAAAACTATAAGGCACCAATAAAAGTATAAAAATAAAAACTCTTCTTCTAAGGGATTCTTCTTCAGAACAAAACAAGAAAAACTTCTAGGTAATTTAGCAGTAAAAGTATAAAAATAAAAACTGTTTAAGTGATTATTCTTCAGAACAAAACAAAAAAAATGTCTAGGTAATTTTGATACAAAGAGAGACTTTTTTTCCCGATGTTGACCAGCTACAACAGAATCATCTCACAATGCTTGTGAAAGGGCAATTTCTGTTTTTTTTTTCTCCAGAACCTTTCATTTTTAGTAAAGGTAACTGATAGGAAGTTCCCAATCTACAGTTCCCAGTTCCCATTTAAGCTACTTTGCTAAATGCTGTTGTAAAAATGAGAATCAGACTTTCAAAGGATTAATTTTAAAAATTACATTTTTTATAAATATAAGAAAAATAATCTGTATAGGTAGAAAAAGATTTAGGTATGTTTGGTCAAAACTGAATGGCTATTTTTTTCTAAGGGTCTTCTGACTTTGCCTCTCAAGCTAGACTCATTTCTAGGGAGAAAAATGCCTTCAGGACTCACAGAGATCCGGAGCTTCTCACATCATTCCTACTACAGAAACACACACACACACACACACACACACACACACACACACACACACACGTTTTTTAGATTTTATTTTTTCCCAGAAGAGTAAGAAGTTCTTTCACAAACAGCCTCAGCAAATATGTCCTTCAAGCTTCACTCTGTTATCAGGTCCTTTGTTGATTGGTTTAGGCCCCTTGGGGATTTTAGGATCACAGCAGGAGAAAAGGCAAACTTTCCCAAAGGAAAAGAAGGGCACCTTTAGCAGAAGAGAAAGAAAAGAGTCACTGGAGAGAAAAATCAACAAATACTCATTTTATTTTATGAAGTGCCCTTTGCAAAATTAGACTTAGTAAATAGTTATATTTTTGTAAACTACAGTATTTTGGACTCAATAGCACATCATTATAATAATATACAAACACACAAACTGTAGGAAAATTTTTCACATGGAAACTCTTTATAGCATACGATGGTAATTCTTAAAAATAAAATAGTTTTTACTATAGGCCTGAAGCCCTAATTGGTACATAGTCAAAAAAAATCATTTTTCAAAATTTTGTTCATTTCCATATAATGAAAACTGATTTTGCTTCTTTCAGTATACATTGAAATTCTAGTCACACAGTCAATTTCAGCATATGAAATTTTGTAATATGAATTCCATGTTACATTTGAGATAATCAATCATGTTTCAATGTAATCCACATTGCATAGGAGACTTTTATTATGAGCATTATCGTTGTAGTATAGTAAAGTGCATTGTTAATGAAGCATGGAAAAGGAATAATTTCAACTAATAGGCATATATGTCAAATTTCAATTAGGACTAAGTTGGAATCCAAAAAGAGAGATGAGCATATAAATTTAAACCTTTGACCTTCACCATAAAATACAAAGTCTGAGAGGGAAATTAAATTATTTTGGTGTAGCATACAAATTTGAATAAATTATTGTGCCCTAAAACTCTTTGTCATGACAGACTGCACAGGATTTAAAAATTATGTATTTTAATTTGTATTGTTGATTTCTATTTCATATATGAAAACATTAATGAGTTAAAAATTCTAATAAATTTAAAATAAAATTTATTGTGTTCCTACTCTGTTAAGCAATATATCAGTAGCTAGACAACTGATTTTGAATTAGTATCAAAAGAAACTGATCAGGAGTACAGATTTCTTCCCTTAGAGAATGACTATGATTCTCTGATACTATTAAATATTCAGGTAATTGTCAATTTCATAGATTGGTGTTTATTATTCTTGAAAAAATTGCTGTTAGTCTTAGGATTCAAATAAGATTCATACATTGAATTTGGTTGACCTCCTCCCATTCTATCTGTTGGTCAGCTTATCCTTCCAGCAGTTTTTCAATTGATGCATTAGGTTCTTTCTCCAAAAGAGCTCCCCATGTTAAGTGTTCTGATTGCACACCTGTCATTCTTTTTAAAAATTGTTTTTCAGCCCATGTATTTGTAATTAGAGCCAATGCCCATTCTTTTTCAGTTATGATTATTTTTGCCAACAATATTTCATAGGTATATATAATTACAGAATCTTGTTTAAGTTAGTATTTTATTCTATAGCTAAAAGTGAAAATGCTTTTAAAAAATATGCATATGCATACATACAGAGACACATGGGCACGCACACACACACACACACACACACACACACACACACACCTATCCAAGTTGGAGAATTAATTATCTTTCTCAATGCAGCCAGATTCTGAGGTTAAATCTGACACAGTGACTGGAATTATAAGTCTCCATTTCTTGAAAGGAAAAAAATAATTTTATGTCTTAGTATTTTTGGATTTTGCTTTAGGAAAAGCATCTTCAATACATCACATTTTTAACTTCCTCCCTTACATTTAGAAGGACCTTTACTTTTGGCTTAAAGGTAGATTTTTGCCCCTGTCCATCGTCTTAAAACCCAATTTTTTATCTTTTTCTCAAGTCATTTTTCAGACCTATAAGTTTAAAAAGCAATTTATTACATAAGAAATGAGATAAAGGGCATAGAATTTAGGAATTGAGATCGATGGCCTGCTGTATATTCTTCTGAGCTGAGGAAACCAAGGTCAAACAGAAGAAAAATTAAACTGTTATCCCCTGGATTCTCACAGTCTTTTCCAACCATTTGTAGGAATGAAACATGAAGAAATTTTAATTCAGATGTCAATAGAGATTTGGAAATTGATCTGAAATTCTCAGGACCAGAAAATGATCAAGAGTGTTAAAATAATGCAACATGGCTATGTAAATTGATATAACTATTTTATAACTAAAGAATACTTTTGATTACTGATCAGGAATACATCTGTTTAGCTGAATTAAAATCAGTGTATTGTTTATGGCTTGTAGTTTTACCTAGAAATGTGACTGGTATACAACAGGCTTTGCAAAAATTTGAATATTCAGAAAAACAGGAGCTATTATACCATACTACAATGGTTTTAAAAGTACATCTTTACCTACAAATTAGCAATGAAATACATTGCTGAAAAATGAAATCTTTACTATCTTACAGTGACTTTAGGATCATTTCACCCAATTTATTTCACTTTGTATAGAAAGAAAATGAGGCCCAAAGAGGCTGTGATTTGATCAAGGTCAGAAAGCAAGTTTAAGGAAGAAATGGAACTGGAATTTCAGTTCCTTGAGGCTTCATTATTGTCCTTTGTTTTGTTTTCAATACCATCTGTTACTGATTTTATATTCACATTCTGAAAAATCTCCTCTTATTCAGTTTAATATTTTTATTATTGTTGCATAAGAATAGTTTTGAAAACACTATAAAAACATGTCTAAGAGATAAGAAACCAAACTATTTTCAAATAGTACTTTTTATGTTTTCTAATTTTTAAAACAATATTTCAAATACAAAGTTTAAAACATTTTTTGTGCTATCAGTTGGATTTTTTATATTTGGAGATGACAAGTATAGTATAATAATTGTGCTGCTAGTAAACTATTCATCCATTCACCTGGAGAAATAATTTGGTAATTCAACCTTTATATTTTCTAATACACTTCTTAGTTACTATACCCCATCTTGCTTACTAAGGGATATTATAAATTTGTAAACTATAGTATTAATATGTTTCTGATTACTTTATGTAAAAATATCTGAATACATGCAAACAATTTAAAAATGGTACATAGCATAGATTTATTTATTTATTTTTGGTGGTACTGGGGTTCCTGGAAGCCCGTCTACCTTCGGGCTACACTCCCAGACCTATTATACATATATACATACATACATACATATATATAATTTTTTTTTTTAATTTGGAAACAGGGTCTCTTAAGCCAGCACGGCTGGCTTCGAACCTGTGCGATCCTCCTGTCTCTGCCTCCCAAGCACAGGGATTACAAGCGTGCGCCACCACACCCAGCCATAGCATAGATTTTTCCATAGAAAATATTTTACCTTTTGTATGGTTTTGCACTTACAAATATCTGTCTTCTCTAATGTTACTAAAATAACTTCTAATATAAGATTGAATATTATGACTCATCAACTAGAGTTGCAGTAAATGTTCATATATTTGGCAAAGTTTTACTAAAATGGAAATTTGATTCTAAACCATGCACATGAAAGTTGAAGGTACTTGTGATGGTGGCAGAGAAAGTGGACTTTAGGAAATCTGGCAATCTACATGTTGATTGTGTTTAGGCAACAATTTAACTTAAATTTATGTTTAAGTTTAGAATGCAATGACTATTTTCATCAAATTAATGATTTTAAGACACTGGAAAAGCATCTCCTATATTGAGTGTTTGATTGTGACAGCCTCTACAAAAGAATGATACTGATGGCCACACCATTGTGGCATCTTCCTGAACAATATCATAAGATCTATAGGAATGTTAAATGTTTTATGTTGTGATTGTTTATCTAATCTTACAAACCATATAAGTTCATGTAAGGAATGGCATGCCCACTAGTAAGTATAATTTAAACTTCAAAATTAAAACCTAGTTCAAAATGGGAAGCAAATTTATAAGATAAACTCATTGGTATGAAAAAGACACACCATATTCCATTATTTAGATGATTATACTTATTAGTGAAAAAATCACTTGATGTGTATGATAAGAAGGTTTCTAGCAGATGTCTCTTTGATGTAAGATATAAAACAGCACATACCTCATTAAACAACACATCAAAAGCATAAAAATGCAACCATTAATCTATATTTCATAATTTTCCCATAATAACTAGAAGTAAAACTCATTGAACACAAATGAAAGAGCTGCAGAAGAAGGTGATATTAAAATTCACATAAGGTTCAGCCCTTGTTCTTTTGAATTCAATTAAACATCTGTTGGTCCAAAATGAATGTAAGAATGAAAAAGTTTGACATATGAGTTATAACTTAGGAATATTTTCAGTAGAAATGATGATCTCATTCATTAATTTATCATAAATATATATATATATATATATATATATTAAGTATTATTAGATCCAATGAGACAATAAATATAATCTAAACCAAATTTTACATTTTACAGAATGGTAAATTGAAGCACACAGCAGTTAACTGACTTGCTTTACATGAGCACATTTAATGTAGAGCAGAATAGAAAATTTTACACAGAATATTCCAGTACATTTCATGATGTTTTAGGAATACACTTTCTATCTGAGAGAATCTTAAATTCTGTAGATTGGAAAATGTCTTCCATAAGAGGTATTTGTTATTCAACATATGCAGGGGCTGGAGGTATAACAAGTACAGTACAGACAGAAGGATCACTGTGGTAGACCACCTATTTCCTCACTTAACACCTATTGACTTTTATTATTACTTCTCAGTTATATAGACATAACTTTCACGAACCTGCTCTAATATTGCTATTTCTTATTTCCATCTCAGTTATCTTCAACCTTCCCAGAAGCCTGGGCTCTTCTTACATTCTGTGTTATTTTTTTTTCCACAGTCATTTTTTAAAGAGTATGTGTCTTTCAATTCTACTTTTTGCCTGACATTATTTTTGTTGCCACCAACTCCTTTTACTGATAGGAACCACTACATATCATGATCCCTCTGTTTCTAGTGCATCTGTCCTCCAAAATGTGTCTAACTCTGGGGCACATTTACTGATATCCTCTGAACCGATATACTTCATTTTAGGGTATTTCCCAAATCATTCACACCATGTTTATCATACTGGCTTGAGCAAGACAGGATACCTAATCTGCCTCATCGGATGTATGGTCTTTATTTATTTATTATTTGTTTATTGGTATTGGGAATTGAAACTAGGAGCATCCATTCTCCAAGCTACACCCCAAGTTTTTACAATACTTTTATTGGTGCACTATATCATATCATAGTGTAATCCATCCTAGTGGTGACATAGCACGTGGTGAGTTTCCTCCATACTCCTTCTTTCTCCATACATGAGACTGAGATTGGCATTGGTGTTCTCACATAGGTACACAATGTCAAGGAAGTGTTTCTTTCATTCTCTCTCCTCTCCCCTTTTCCAAACCACCTTCTCTGCTCCACTGGAGTTTCTCCCCCAGGATTTAAAGTAACACTTATATCCCAATTAATTCCTAGCTTCCAATATGAGAGAAAACATATTACCTTTTACTTTCTTTGACTGGATAATCTCATTTAACATAATCTTCTTCAGGTTTATTAATTTACTTGCAAATAAAATAATTTTGTTATTTATGGCCAAGTAAATTCCACTGTGTGTATACCCCATAATTTCGTGACCCATTCATTTGTTGATGGACACAACAAATTGTTCCATAATTTGGCTATTGTAAACTGTGCTGCTGTAAACATGGATATGCTTGTATTACTATAATATTGTGATTTCATTTGCTTTGGAAAGATACCCAGGAGTGATATAGTTGGCTCATATGCCACATCCATCCCAAATTTTCTGAGGAATCTCCACACGGATCTCCATATTGGCTACGTTAATTTGCAATCCCACTAAAAGTATAGAAATTCCTATTTCCCCACATCTTCAGCAGCATTTATTATTGTTTGACTTCTTAATGATTGCCAATCTAATGGAGGCTATGTGGAATCTCATGCAGTTTTAGTTTCCAACTTGATTTCTAATGATATTATGATATCATATATATATCATATATAGATCATATATATATATATCTCACTTGTATTTTGTATTTTCTGAAATACCTATTTGTTCAATTGCCCATTTCTTGATTAGGTAGTTAGTTTTTTTGTGTCAAGTATTTTAAATAGTTTTTATATTCTATACATTAGAACTTTATCAAAGAAATGGCTAGAAAAAATCTTCTCCCATTCGGTTAGATCTCTGTTTAGACTCTTGATGGTTTCCTTTGATGAACAGAAACATTTTAGTTTAATGCCATTCCATTTATTCTTGTTTTAAGTTTTTGAGTTCTAGGGGTCTTAATGAGGAAGTTTCTACTTATGTCTATATGTTGGGCCTATACTCTCCTCTAGTAATTTCAAAGTCTGTGATCCAATTCCTATGTCTTTGATCCATCTTGAATTTAATCTTGTTCAGGGTGAGAGGTAGGTACTTAATTCAATTTTTCTGTAAATGGATAACCAGTTTTCCCAACAACATTTGTTGAAAAGGCTGCTGTCTTTTCTCCAAATGATGTGTTTGGCACTTTTGTCAAAAATCAATTGGCTATCAGTGTGTGGATTTGTTTCTGTCTCTTCTATTCCATGAATCCATTGTTCTTTGTGTCTTTTTTGTGTCATTACCATACTATTATTTTTTATTACTATAGCTCTGTAGCATAATTTGAAGTCAGATATTGTGATGCCTGCTGAATGGTTTTTATTGTTGAGAATGCTCTGGCTATTCTGGGTCTTTTGGCTTTGGCTATTCTGAGTCATAAAATTCATGACTATTCTGACTGAAAAGAATGACATTAGTATGTTGATAGGGACTGAATTGACTTTGTAGATCACTTTTGGTAGAATGGCCATTTTGATAATATTTATTCTGCCTATCCAAGAACATGTGAATTGTTTTCATCTCCTAAGATCCCCAATTTCTTTCTTTAGTATTTTATAATTTAATTGTAGAGGTCTTTGACCTCCTCGGTTAGATTTATTACAGGGGTTTTTATTGTTTTTGAAGTTATTATGAGTGGAATTTTTCTCTGGATATCTTTTTTAGTGGACTCACAGTTGTCATATAGAAAAGCTAGAGTTTTTTTAGATTGATTTTGTATCTTATTACTTTTATAAATTTGTTTATCAGCTCTAGACAACTTTTGGTTGAGTTTTTTGGATCTTCTAAGTATAGGATCATGTCAACTGCAAATAGAGATCATTTCAGTTCCTCTTTTCTTATTTTTCTTAATATGAGTTCATTCTCTTGCTTCATCACTCTAGCTAGAGTCTTGAGTACTATATTTAAAAGGAGTGGTGATACTGAGCACCATTCTCTGGTTCCTGATTTTAAAAGAAAATTTTTTCAGTTTTTCCTCATTCAATAAAGCTCTTTTGATTGTATTATGCTTTTTAAAATTTGAAACTGTGTCTCTCTGAGTTGCTGAGTGTCTAGCTAAGTTACTGAGGATAGTCTCCAACCTGTGATCCTCTTATCCCCGCCTCCCAAGTACTGAATTTCTAGGAGTGTATCACTGTGTTTTAGCACTGGGGTTGTATTCATTTCACTTGGTATCACTAACATCTAGAACTGTGTCTGTCTTGCTGGAGGCAGACAAATACACATAAGAGTTTTTGCATAAATGTAATAAGTATGCCATATTTTAGAAAGAACTTTCTGTTTATTTATTTTCAGTCCCCAATTTTCTTTAAAAATGTCTTTTTCATTTCTGTATAGGAATAACAGGTTCCAATATTTTAATAGGCTTTAGTCTATTTATTGTGTTATATTTGCATGGATTATTTTACATATGAATAATGTGAGCTTATTCTCTAGACATTTCTGTTGGTTGTGAAAATTTTCCCATTGTTTCCTACAGATTATAATGTGGTATTTTAGTCTCTTCTATTCTGCTAGATCAATAATGATTATTTAGGATTCATTTTGTAGTCATCTTTAGTGTATAAAAATGCATTATCATTTTACTTACTAAAAGTACATGCATAAAATATATTTTATTAAAATATGCGGGCTTTGATTATCTACAAATATAAGTACAATAATAAAATGTCAATAGTCATAAAATACCAAGATATAAACAAAAAATTAGGGGGGTATTGTAAACAAAATTAGTAATCTATTCATAACATTTATAGTCTTGAAGTTAAGCTAATGTACATGAACTTTAAGTTCACCTGACATGAGATAGTAAATGAGATTACTAAAAAGTTTATCAAATTTTGTCATTCTAACTCATATGAATGAAGTAATTATTTGCTAACACATTGAATTTACTTTTTTATACCTTATTCTCCTCATTCCATTTATTTTAGAAGGAAGTAATAATCTGCCAAATGCTATTTTGTCCACTTTTCTCCTCCTCAATTTTTCTACTTAAGTTCCAGATACTTATAGCCTTTCATGAATAAATTAGATTATTAAAGGTTTTACTCAACATTTAATTGCAGAAATTTTGGCTTTAAAATATTTACTATGATTTTGTACATTTGAATATATCTATTATAAAGTGAATATATTATTTGAAAATAACCTTGATTATAAAAATAAATTAAAATCTTTATTTATAGTTAATAGATTCTTTGTTGCATTTTTAAGATTCTTATATACAAAAGTGAATATATTGAAAATTAAAACAGATTTTAGGAGAATCATCTATAACTACTATACTATAAAAATAATGACAATTAGCAATTATTTAATAGTAACATATATTTGAACTCATCTTAGTATTTTGCATCCATTAGCTTATCTAATCTTAATGTTCAAGACTTTGGCACTATTATTAGCCTTATTTTATAGATGAAGAAACTGAACTACAGAAAATTTAAATTACCAATCCAAGTTTACCCAGTCTTCCAATGAAGGATACAGAGTTTGAACCCAGGAAGTTCTCCACACTTTTAACCATCTCTTTACATACCACTGAAAAAAAAGGAAAGTATTTCATCTCTACCTAGTCAAGCATCCTATTTATCAATTCTTGGCCATTCCTGAGCTTTTGAAGTTCTATATTCAGGAAGACATTGACTCTATGTTGAAGTGAAAACCAGATTCTGTATGAATCTTTTTTCATAATTAAATTGAAAATTCCACATTTTTTACAAACAAGATTTTAATTCTAATAAAGAAAACCGACATATATAATATGTTTTTATTTGACTAGGTATGTATTAATCTCTCTTCAATTAAGAATAAGCCAAAGAAAGATAGCAGAATCATATACATTTTAGGCTCATTTATTTAAGTAAAAAGAAACACGAGATGACAGGTTACCAGTGATCTACAGGTGACAAATAGATTGTGTAGAAAAAAATTTCATGGTAAATAATATTTTTCACTAAACTCATATATGAATTACAAAAAATGAGTAATACAGTGCTCAGGGGAACTGTTTACTACACACTAAACAAGCTATTATTGTCTCATCGATCTTAATTTCCTTTTTACTTAATAAACATTCGTCGTTATTGAAGGCAATTTTGTTTTCTGCATCAATGTGTTCTGTATAGATTCAAAGTTTCATGATGGTAAATGCATAGTTAACCTTGAAACTAAGCAAGGAATATGCCGTTATATCTGTCTACCTAGAGCACATCAGACAAATATATATACATACATATATATATATGTATGTATATATATACATATATATATATATATATATATATTAGCTTGCATACATATATATTCTTCTCATCCATGTAATTAAAAATATCACCATTAAAAAAGAATTCATTTCTAAAGGACATGATAATAATATTGTCTTATTGTGTTTCATTTAATGGCCACAGTAGACTCTTGATAATAAATGGAAACATCCTGCTTCTGCTAATATGCTTATTCTGAAATTTTATAAGATTACATTTTCATATATATGTACATACACTCACACAAACATATACATATGCATATTTAATTCAACTTTCTTTCCTATTCTGAAGATACATGTAACATACTATTTCCCCCATATTAATTAAACTTATTTTATGGCTTTCATTTGCTCTTTTTATTTGAAAGCTCTGAATGTCTTGTTTGATCCTTGTCATTCAGAAAATAGACAAAATGATTACAAGAACTCAGATTGGCATATTCACTACACTACTGCTGTTGCCCTCTCTAAACACAGAGAGAGGAACTCTGGGTTGCAGAACTGCTTAGCATCTATCCTCTCCACTCAACCCTCAAGGCATGGACATTCGGAGGATTTTGTGTCTTTTCCTCTGGAACAAATATGCAAAAACAGAAAGGATATAAATTTTAAAAAAATTCCTATTGCAAATGCACATTTCAGTTGAAATTGACACGTCCCACAGTAAGGTCTGGGAATGTGTTTTGTAATTCTTTTGTTCCTAACAGGACAGACTTATCTAAAACCAGAATGAAAGTGTTAGGATGCTCGGGTTTGATTAATCTAATACTTGGCAAGAAACATTTCAATGAATCCTTGTGTTTCAGCACATTTTGGTAAGATTGTTTGAAAGACTGATGAAGATTTTTGACAAGCAGCCTAGAAACTAGAGCCAGGATATGAAATTTTAAAACTCCTATCCGCATCAATGGATGCAGAGAGAAGAGGAAAGAAGGCCATACAATAACTTCAAGACTAATTATGAATAGATCTGATTAAATGCACAGCATATCAGTAGCAATTAATATAATTAGTTTGGGAGAAAAAGAATGTGTGTTGTTGTTGTTGTTGTTCTTGTATTTTTACTTTTTTTCTCAAGCAGCAGGCTTTACTGTTTCTCACTTTGAATCTACAGCCTGTTTTACAAGCCAGGAGAGAAAGAAGATAAGTGTGAATTGTGGGTGAGTCCATTAACCTATTTGAACTAAAGCAACTCCTGGGGTTCTTCAGATGAGAAAAGGTGGCACTTTTCCTTTGGAAATAGCCAACACAGTAATCAGCTAAAAAATAAAAGTAGTAAAATCAGACTTGATCAAGTAGAAAAGAAGGGCCAGTTAAACAATAAAAGATGTTCCATATTTTCAACAACACTGTGAGGTAGAAAGGTCTTTTATTTCTGTTTTGTTTTTTTTTCCTCTTAAATGTCTATCTGATAAACAAGAAAAAAGTATCATAGAGCATGCTTAATGTCATACAACTTGGAAGGGTATAACTGAAATTCAAAGTGTATGGCTCTAAAATATTTTCATTCCAACTTGTCTCAAATAAAAATCAATGATCTTCTCAGAAAACTGTATTTATTTAAAAAGAAAGAGAAAAGGAAAAGATACTTATTAAGTCTGCTTGCACAAGGCTCCAGGCTAGGTGCAGAAGCAAAAAGATGCATAATAGAGGACACCTGCCCTCATTGGGCTCAAGAAGTGAGTTAAAAGCATTCTGTTTTTGTCCGTTATACACTGTGGATTCTCTCTGTAAAGCAATACAAATGGAATAAGACCAAAGTTGTTGTTGAATTTGTATAAAATAAGTGAACAGTATGAAAAATGAGAATCTCTATTGAGCAGATATTGGTGCTCAAATTATATCATATCAACAACTATATAAATAATTATCAAAAGATAATTATTGGTGATAATCGTCTTTATTTGATTAATTGAATAATTTATTCTCTCCTCCTGTCCTTTTTGTAGATTTTTTTTACTAGTTTACTTTTTTTAATTTTTTCACATCATTTTTTAGTAGTGTGTGTGTGTGTGTGTGTGTGTGTGTGTGTGTGTGTTATTTTGCTTAATTTCTTCCCAACTACCAATTCAGGCCAGTTTGTTAATAGACAGTGAGTCTTGTGAAGTCAAACTAGCTGACATGTAGCATCTGAAAAGTTAAATATAATTTATCATTTGTTCTCATGAGATTTCATATTTTCATATTCAAGAAATTTTATAAACTTATTTAAAAAGCAATTGGAGTTGAAAAGATCCTAACTAAATGAACACTATAGCTTTATATGAGTTATTTTAAGTTAGGAAATGGTGTTTTAATTTCTAGTTTACTTTTCAAGCACCCTATCTGCCAACAAATAATTACATAATAATTTTAAAAAGGTTTCAAAATGTATAACTGATTTGATATTCTTGAAGATTAATAAATTAATAATAATAAAACCTAGATATTCTGTTAAAACACAACTGCTATTGCTATTTCTAATTATTTTGAAACATATTTTAAAAATATACCATTAGTGATCACTATGCAGTTTTTTATGAAAGACAAGAAATCCTTCCTTGGTAGTTATAGGTGATTAGTTCTAGGTTCCCTGCGCGTACGAAAATCTGTGTATACTCAAGATCCTTATAGAAAATGGCATAATATTTGAAGACAACCTATACAAATCCTTCATTTTTCTCTGCTTTAAATACTCTCTAGAGTACTTATAATAACTAATTCAAAGGCCATGTAAATAATTGTATACTTTATTGTTGAGGAAAAAAATGAAAATAATCTACAAATGTTCAATTCTGATATATGTTTTTAATTGTGTTGGTGCATTGTAATCATACATCTTGATGAAGTTGAGGGTGGTGGAGGCATACATGTATGCAGCACTTAATTAGCCATCCCCCATTCCACTGTATTCCCCCCACCCCCGCCGTTCAGGTGCTCAGCATTGTGATTGACCTTGATAAGTTTGTGTATGTACATCACACCCTTCGAGGTGTTTCTCTCTTCCATTCCCCAATCTCCCTCAGTTCAGTCACCATTTGTAGTCCTTCCTGTGTCCCATATTCTCCCTAGCTTCAGCGTAATAGGAAGAACATATGACTTTTCACTTTTTGTGACTAAATAATCCAGGAATATCACTCCTCAGTATCTACCCAAAAAAATAAAAACTGAACTACCAGAGTAATGCATGCATATCTGTCATAGCCGCGATATTCAAATTTGCCAAGTTATGGAACCAGTCAAGATGGCCATGAAGAGATAAATGGATTTAAAAATTATTGAATATGTACACAGTGAGATTTTACTCAGTCATAAAGCAGACATAATTTTTAAAATATTTTTGATCCTCACTGAATCCGTGGATACAGAACCTATGTATATGGAGATTCAAGTATATAACTTAAATTTGTACTTAAGAAATATTTAAATATGTTTAGAAATATGGCTTCTTTATTTTTACTAATAAATATTATTTTACAACTTTAAATATTTCATTAGATAAACATGTTTATTATAGGAAAATTAGAAAACATGAGTTTGTTGAGAAAAAAATAGAAGAAAATTAGAGCTATCCATTGGTTTATAATTAATATTCATTTATTTTCATCCACAGTTTTTTGTCTTTTATTTTCCATCCATCTTTATTTCTTTTCTTTCTTCTTCTTCTTTTTTTTTGGTGAAAGTTACTAGGGATTTAACCCAGGGGTAATCTACCTCCAAGATATACTCCAAATTATTTATTTATTTATTTATTTATTTATTTATTTATTTACTTTTTGTGTTGAAACATAGACTTCCTAGGTTGCTGAGAGGTCTACTAAGTTGATGAGTCTGTCATTAAACCTGTAACCCTGTAGACTTTGGCTCCCAAATACTGAGATTAAAGGCAGGCATCACCATGCCTGGCTTTCATGACTTTATTTGTGTGTGTATTTTTTATACTTTAGTTGATGCATTATAGTCTCACATCATAATGTAGCTTTAGTGATTGTGTCATTCATGCACACACACTTGGTGAGCTTTAATATGTGATACAAATTACACTTTAAATTTTTTTTCTTTGGTGGTACTGGGGTTACTGGAAACCCTTCTACCTCCAGGCTACACTCCCAGACCTATTTTATATATTTTTATTTGGAAACAGGGTCTCTTAAGCCAGCGCAGCTGGCTTCCAACCTGCACCATCCTCCTGTCTTGGCCTCCCAAGCGCAGGGATTACAAGTGTGTGCCACCACGCCCGGCTACACTTTAAAATTTTAAAGTGAGACCCTGTTTCAAAATAAAGAATAAAATATAAGACTGGGGATGCATCTCGGAGGTTAAATGCCCCTGGGTTCCCCTCCTAGTACCACACACAAAAAAAATTAGTTACATGCATTATGTGAATTTATGATATGTGTGGATGTCCCTGTAAGATTCATGGTCCGAATTTTTTTGTATAAAACAACATATTTTCCCATCCAATTACTAACCAGGCCCAACCCTGCTTAGTTTCCAAGATTAGACAAGATCGGGTGCATTTTGGTGGTAATGAAACTCTCACTCTTTCTTGCTAGACAAATGCAGGATATATTGCCAACTGAAAATTTAAATAAATTGACTGGTAGCATTTTTTTTGGTGGTTTATATTACAATAACCTAAAAATATACTTATATTTTCCTAAATATAAATCATAGGTGGAATTTCTTTGTGGCTACTTGAAAGTTCTAGAAGAGAATGAATGTTGTGAATTAGAAACACTAATCCATCATATGTTTATATCTGTGTTTGAAAGAATATATGTGTTTGTACATACACATATATTCATCTCCTTTGATGTAATTAAAAGATAACTTATCTACTATTAGCTCTGTGAAATTGTGCTAATCAATAATTTTAATCTTCTTGTGTAAAGTGAAGAATTTTCTTATATAAACACTCACTATTCTTTACAGTTCTAAAGTAATACCATTTTGAGCCTTAACAAATTATTTAATATGTCCTAACATTAAAATGGAACCTAACTGGTAAAATTTACTATATATGTTATAGTACAAGATATTTTAAGATGTTTGCAGAAAACTAGTTTTAAAAAGTTATTCAATAGTTAAAGTCATTCACTTTCAAACAGGTGTTTGTGTCTTATTTATGTTCGTCAATGATTGCAATTTTCCATGTAAATATATTGAAGATATTTTGTATGCAATAATATTAAACACCTTTTCTTCTAAATCCTGATTTTTTTATTTCTAAATAAAAAATAAGAAATTTTTATTATAACTTTACCCCAAATACTGAAAATAGTCACTAAAAATGGAATCTTTGAAAAAAGATTAGACAATTCAATTTGTCAGATGAAAATATTAACATGTCTTAATTATGCACAAATGAATAATTTGTTCCTTCATAAAACATGAATTTCAAAAATTTTAATTATTCACTATAAAACTGAATTTCTATATAACAAATATTTCAGATATGTATGTTAATTATTATTTTCATTTTTACCAAATTTATTGGGTTTTTTTCTCCCGAGTAAATTCTATATTGAAGTATTTAGATTCATAACACATATTCTGATTCCCATTTGCCTTTTTTAGAGTTTTGCCTTCAGGGGTATTTTGACTTGAAAGAATTTGCTGAGAAAAGGAGTTGCATTGATAGTGAATCTCAGAGAAAGAAGCACATGTTTGGCAAAAACTTATTTTTCCTCTTTGCAAGTTGATTGAAATATATTGAAGACAGTACAGAATAATTTATAAAAAGAGAATCAGATTGCCAAATGAACAGCATGCTTCTTTGAATACAATAAAATTATTAGAAGACCATAAAGAAATGTATATGCACTAACATGTATTTGTTTGGAATAATATTCAACCAAAGAGATATATACTATTAATGTTTCTAGGTAATTCTTAAACTCAAAATGAAATATGACATTTGTGATTGAAAATTACATATGATTAACTATTTTATTTATAAATCATCTTAAAAAGTGACCCATTTGTGCTTTTAAGCATGTACTCACAAATCAGAACTCTTTTCAGTTTACTTTTATTGTGACAGTACAGAGAAAGACATAATGTTTTAAATTACTACCCCCTATGAGCATTCAATATTTATTTATTTAGTTAGGTACTAGGGATTGAACTCAGGAACATTCTTCCTCTGAGGTTTACCCCAAGTTCTTTCTATTTTGAAACAGAGCCTAAGTTGCTGCGGGTCTTGCTCCATTGCTGAAACTGGTCTCAAACCTGCAACCCTCCTGTCTCAGCTTTCCAACTACTGAGATGGCATGTACCACCACACCCTCCTAAGCATTCAGCCTTAAGATGTACAAGAAAGCTTAGCTCATCTACAGGATTTTGGTAAACAAATATTATGTGAATGCAAAGAGAAAAATAAAGATGAAAAATTCCAAAAAAGAGGCAATTCCCTATTCAGAGGTTCTCACTTGTGATGGAATTGAAATTATAGGACCACAGTCCCAAGCAATCTTATTCCATAAGATAGAATGTAATGGGAAAATGTGATTTGTGAAAAATTTCTGCCAATCGATTGTTTGATTCATTTGTTTTCTATTTCTAATTAAGTGGATCCTTTACTTCACTAACCTAGTTCCCACAACTAATTTGTATTTCAGAGTTGGTTTTTTTTTTTTTTTTTTTTTTTTTTTTGGTCGTACTGGGTTCCTGGAAACTCTTCTACCTCCGGTTACACTCCCAGACCTATTTTTATATATTTTTTATTTGGAAACAGGGTCTCTTAAGCCAGGGCGGCTGGCTCCAAACCTGAGCGATCCTCCTGTATCCGCTTCCCAAGCACGGGCCACCAGGCCCGCTCGACTTCATTCATTTCTAAAGTTACCCATGTAGGTGTCTTCAGTGAGTTGATTGTATCTGTTTGTTATATGATTGGAAAATCATGTGTTTCCCTGCATTCTGAAGTCATTCCAACCTCCTAAATGGTTTTAAACTGGGATTTTTTGTATAATTATGGTTACTCTGTGCTGAACTATCGGTTTTGTGGAATCCACAGTACCATGTTTCCACCATAATTGTATGCAGCATAATTTCCACCATCGTGGGTGATGTGGGCATGTATGTCTTCACAAGTTTTATCCCATTAAGATGTATGACTACAGTGCACCAATAAAAATAATAATAATTTCTACCATCTTAAAAACATCTCATGTAACTTATCTCCTTTCAATTCTCTTTCCCCTCCCCCATATCCCTGCACTGATTTGTTTTACTGTGTCTATAGTTTTATTCTTTTTAGACTGTTATGTAATTGGAATCATGCAGTATATAGCTTTTTTAGGTGGGCCTCTTTCATTTTAGCATAAATTTAAGATTCATTCAGTTATTTCCGTGGCTTGAAAACTCATCCATTTATTAAATCATTGAATTATATTCTAAAGAGGTACCATTGTCTTCATTTACCATTTAAAGAAAAAATTGGTTGCTTCCAGTTTGGAAGAATTATAAATCAATCCATACACACATTCAGATTTTTATGTGGGTATAATTTTAAACATAAGTCTAAAGAATACCTAGAAGCATGATTGCTGGGTCATGTGGTAAAATGTGCTTAGCTCTGAAAGAAATCATCACACTGTGCTATTAACACTAACTTAACTTTTGTGCAATGTTGAGGAGTTTGAAAAGGAAAACATTTTTGTCTTATTGCCAATGATCTCAGGGGAGAATTTTCTAATATATATGAATTATATTGGCAGCTAGGCATGGTGAAACAGGTCAGGTCTATAATTTCAATACTTGGAAGATGAAACAGGAGGATGACAGGTTCAAGACCAGCCTTAACAGTGTAGCAAGACTCTCTGCAACCAAGCAATACCTTCTTATACTTAAAAAAAAAAAATAAGGGTTAAAGAGGGAGTAGGGTTTGTAGCTCAAAGGTAGAATGCCCCTGGGTTCAGTCTTTACTATTACACACACACACACACACACACACACACACACACACACTGCTGCAAAGTTGATGTGTAAATATTTTTATCAAGTTAAGGAAATTTCTCTCTAGTTCTAGTTTTCAAGAATATAATTTTGAATAAGTATTGAATTTCACCAATGCATTTTGTGTATTAATTAATATAATACAGTTTTTCTTCATTACCCTGTTGATATGGTGAATTATATTGATAGGTCTTTGAATGTTGGAGCAGACATGCTTTACTAGAATAAACCTTATTTGGTATTGGTATATATTTCTTATGTGGTATTGGATTCAACTTTATTTTATTTAGAATTTTTCATCCATATTCAAAAGTATACTGGTCAGTATGAAGATAATGTTGGCCTTACAGACAAAGGAAGAATTCCCTGTGTATCTGTTGTCTGGAAGAAATTGTATAATTGAAATTATTTTTTTGAAGTGTTAGATTGAATTCACCAATAGAAGTTTCTGGAACTGGCACTTACCTTTTGGAAAGTTCTATTATTCATTCACATTCTTTAATGTTTATAGAACTATCAGTTTTTCTATTCTCCCACATGTGAATTATATTTGGTTGAATATTTCAATAGATTTGTATGTTGTATCTAAGCTAACAAATTTCAAGTCATAGAGGTGTGAGAATAATTTATATATTATTTTTAAGTCCTTAAGCTTAGAAGTAATGATGTCTCTTTCATTTCTTAAATTAGTCATTCTTGTCATCCTGTTTTTATTAACTAGTCAACAGTTTTATTAAGTTAATTTATCTTTTCAAAGAACCAGTTTTGCTCACATGCTTGTTATTTTTATTTTTCTCAACTTTCTGCTAGCTCTTTGTTTTTATTTTTAATATACTTTTATGGGTGCATTGCAAATTTACTCCATAATGAGATTCATAGTGATAGAAACATGCGTGCAAACAGCATTTAGTTTGTTTCCCTCTGGTACCAACCTCACTCCTTCCTTTTCCCTGCACATCTTACTGAGATTGGTTTCCATAGCTTCACCTACATACATATAATTATTCAAACTTGATAAATTATTTAATATGCTAGTTTCCCTCTTCTTTCTCTTTACTTTTGATAATATAAAATGATAAATACCACAAAATTAATTCATCCTAGTATATAAAAATACAGGAGACTGGATATCTTTCCTCATTTTCATGAAGTTCTTTCTCCTTTTTATTTTCTCTCTAGCTCCCACATACGATCAAAATAAAACATGCTACTCTTAATTTTTTTATTCTGTTGATCTCTAGTACTATTATGTTCTCTAGTTCTATCCATTTTCTTGCAAACGGCATGATTTTGTTCTTCTTTGTAACTGAGTAAAATACCATTAAGTGTATATATACACAACATTATCCTAATCCATCTCTTAATGGATACCTGGTTTGATTCCATTACTTGGCTATGTATCATGTAGTATTCTAACTTTAATTCTCTGGAGAAGACACTGAGGAATAGTGAACAAAATAGACACTTTCTAACAGAAGAAATACAAATGGACAGTAAATATTTGAAAAAAAATGCTCTATATCATTAACAATTAGGGAAAAGTAAATCAAAAATACACTTAGATTGGCAATTGTCACGAATATAAATAGTAAGCTGGGTATGGTGGTGCATGCTTGTAATCCTAGTACTTGGGAAACTGAGACAGGAAGATCGCAAGTTCTCTGCCAGCCTCAGCTATTTAGTGAGGTCTTCTGCAACTTAATGAGACCATATTTTAAAAGAGAGTTAAAAATAGGGCCGGGGGTTTAAACGTAGAGGTAGAATGCCCCTGGGTTCAATCTCCAGTACCGCAATAAAAAGAATACAAATAATAGTAAATGCTGGTGAGGATGTGAGGGAAAATGAACACTTATACCTGTTAGTGGGATTATAAATTTATATAAACACATAAACACACAATGGTGATCAGTATGGAGGTTTCTCAAAAGACTAGGTAATAGGACCACCGTATGACTCACTTAAATTATATTCCTCTCCCTTTAAGATATTTTTAGACATTATGCTTATTCAACACACTTAAGTATCAGTACTAGTAAAACCATCCAGATCCCTGTGGAGCACAGAAGGATGTGACCAATATAAACAGTTGACAGTAATAAATTTATCAGCCACTGAATTGAGTTAGAGCTTCACTTCTCCCTATATTTTTCCTTTAAAATATAATTATTTTTCCCAGTGTATAACAGACTGGTACAAAAGAAATCATCTGTTGGCTAAGACTAAAACAGGGGGATAATATTATGTATGTTATTTGTCAAATGCCCTTAAGTATGCCCTGTGTAATTTTAATTTAGAAAATATATTTTATTAAATAGTTCAAAAATATCACAGAAGATTATTTTTATTCAACATATGGCCTCTATTATATATTGTGAATAGTATTATATGGTGAACTAAATAAATAGTGGGTGTATATCAAATTGATGATGTCTGAAATAGGATGATTTATGACCCAAACCAGCAAATGCTTTTTAGTTTGAAATTGAGTGAATTCCTGGTAAAACAAGCATAAAAAGTTTTCTGTCATACTTTATATTTGACTAGTCAAAATGTAAGCCTGAGTACTGCTTATGATTTGCTTGGCTTACTTTTAATCTATTAATTAAACATTGTCTAAACTGTGAACTATAGGATGCTCTTGGCATTTGTGCCCCACAGGATTTAATTCCTAAAATGACTAAATTCCAATCTACCAGCCATCCAATTAATTGTGTTTCATCACTAATCAGATGCACTGCAGATATCTCTGGTTTCTACCCTATTTCTAGAAGCTGAAATTGTAATGAAGAGTTTTTATATCTGGGTACAGAAACTAGAAACCTAATCTCTGCAGCAGCTGATCAAGTGAGAGAAAATAAACTCACATTTTTGAAACTTACAGTTGGATTTATTTTAAATGTATGGTTTCTTTCAAACTTTAATTAACCCTAAATGTGCTTACTGCCTGTGGCCTTATGAATACGTTAACCGTTATGACCCTCTCAAATATTTTGACTGCATTTGTGAGTTTGTGTGTGTGTGTGTGTGTGTTTGTGTGTGTGTGTTACTAAAGATTGAACATAGGGGCATTCTACCTTCAAGCTACACATCCAGCCCTATTTTATATTTTTTTATTTTGAAACAAAGTTGGACTAAGTTGCTGAGAATGTCCCTAAATTGCTAATCTGGCTGTGACATGATATTCTACTCAGCCTCCCAAGTATTGGAATTACAGGCATGCACTACCATGGTTGACTGCATTCTATTTTATATATGACATATAAGGGGTCTGGTGTGATATTTGTTAAATATTAGCAAAGCATAAGTTTTTAATTTATTTTTAAATGTAAATAGAAATTTGAATACTTCTTCATTTTTTATATATTTTTTTGGAAACAGGGTCTTACTAAATTGTTGAGATCCTACTAAGTAGTTGAAGCTGGCTTCGAACCTGTGCAATCCTCCTGTCTCAGCCTCCCAAGCTCTGGGATTACAAGCATGAGCCACCATGCCTGACTTATTTCAACATTTTAATAGTTCTTTTAGTAATATGTTAAAATGAAATTAAGAACCTCACCACAGATAGTCTTGAAGAGATTAAAGGAGTATATTATTTGCATAAAATAAAACTCTAAAAATAACAATTATAGGTGATATCAGTCATTAAAAACTTATATTTACTATGAAATTGGTCAATACAAAAATATGCTAAGGTCATAGAATGTATATATAGATATGCCTATAAGAAGCTTAGACATTTTAATAAAGTTTCTGGTTGTAGCAACTTAGTTTTGTTATTTTCAGCAATTCTGACTGACAATGTCTGTATATGTTGTCAAATTAGTCACTCTAACTAAATTCTAAACTGACCTCAATTCTACATTTGGAAATGATGACATAAAAGATATGAACTGAAAATATGTGTGAAACTTCTAGCATAAATGAAGATTTTTATTTAGACAATTTGTACTTTAAAAGATATATGGGATGTGGTTATAGCTCTTGACTACATGTAGGATGCCCTAGGTACAATCCCAGTAGTCCCCTAAATAAAAGAGAAAAGAGGTTTATACTTATATAAAAGCAAATTTCTTGGATTAAATAAAAACTAAAAATACTTGAGTGTAATTGTCTTCTTACTTTCAGTTCATTATAATCTGGAAAAATGGATAAATTGTTTGGCAAAACTCTTTCCTGCATGCATACAAAAGAAAGATAAGCATCATAGACTAAATATTTTTCAACTTACCTGATTTCATGACTATTTGGGGGATTTCAACTGAGTTATCCAGCTGTATTTGGATCAGAAGATGGAAGTCAAAAGAAATGGCTCATGGATGGTCCTAGAAGTATCTAGCTTAATGGAGAAGATCTAAAATTGACCTAAAGCATTGTAGACTACAAACATTTTTAAGAAAATAAGCGACATGATAAAATATATTATTTAAATTCTTCACTGGTGAGACCATTTCCCATGGAAGTGTGTAATGCTAGTCTCAGAGTACCTCCATCTCAGTTGTCATTCTCTGCTCCATCTTCTTTCTTAGCCCTCCACAATTAAAAGCCATCTGTTGAGGGATAAATAGAGATAGTTTAACTTTCAAGAACTAACTTTTCAGGATTCTGGTTTCAAAAGATCTGGCCTCTTCAATGTCTCTCTCTTTCCCTCATGTGGAAGGTTTCTTATTTGTTTGTCTGTATTTTCTCCATAGTTTGTCATTGCTTACATGTTTTTGGAAGGGGTGATTTGCAAATAAAGTCTTAACCATCATTAGAAGCTAAAACCCCTATCAGATGTCTTCAGTTAACTCTCAATAGATTCAGAATTGAGTAGATGTGTCACTTCCAGTGCCTCTGTAAATTCAGAAGCAAGGATGGAAATCAGATAGGATAAGTCGGAAAAATAGTGGATGGATAAAAAGAAGAATGACTCAGAGGTAGAAAGGCCCTGGGTTCTATTACCCTTACTTCAAAAAGAGTGTTGGGGGTAGGCTATATGAGTATCTGCTCGTTTTTTTTTTTTTTTTTTTTTTTTTTTTTGTGGTACTGGGGTTCCTGGAAGCCCTTCTACCTCCGGGCTATACTCCCAGACCTATTTTTACATTTTTATTTGGAAACAGGTTCTCCTAAGCCAGCCCGCACGACTGGCTTAGAACCTGCGCGATCCTCCTGTCTCTGCCTCCCAAGCGCGGGGATTACAAGCGTGCGCCACCACGCCCGGCCTACTCATGTTTTTAATCTTAGTTGGATTTTGAAATCATTCTCAAATCCTTCATGTTAGTGATTTAAAAATTTAATAGAAATCATAATGTATGTGATTTAAGAGCTAGGCAAAGTAGCACAGTAGAATTTGGTGTAATGCTACAGAAAACACACACACACACACGCGCACACACACATGCAATCTTTTGTTTGTCTTTTGTGTGTGTGCGCGTGTGTGTGTGATAATGGGGATGGAATCCAGGATATTCTAACTCCGAACTACACCCGTACACCCAGTCCTATTTTAGGTTTTTTTTTTCCCCTGAAACAGGGTCTCAGTGAGTTGCAAAGGGCCTTGTGAAGTAGCTGAGGTTGTCTGTGAACTGCGATCCTCCTGTCTCTGCCTAAGGAATGATGGGATTACAAGGGTGTGCCACCATGCTTGGACTTGGTTTGTATTTTTTTTCATGGTTACTATGTTTATATTTTTTAAAGTAATATTTAAAAAATAATGCCTGTTTTTGTATCTTTTATTTTTTTTTAATTTTATTGCTTCATTGTAGTCATACATCTTAATGAGGTACAAAATGGTAGAGGCATACATGCACACATCACCCAAATAACCCTTACCCAATTTCCACCCCATTCCCTCCCTCTCCCTCCTTCTCATGCTTGGCTTAGTGATTGGCTTTGATATGTTTGTTAAAGTACCTCATATGCATTAAAGAATTTCTCTCTTTCCCCCTTACATCCCCTCAGGTCACCTTATTTGCTCATCTATAGAATCTCCTTCTTCAGTTAGAGTTCCTCCTATGGCTCATTGTCTCCATAGCTTTCACATATTAGGGACAGCATCCGAGTTCTTATTTTTTTGTCACTGAATAATCTCACTTAGCATAATGTTCTACAGTTCCTTCGATATTTCTGCAAATGATGTAATTGTGTTCTTCTTTATGGATGAGTAAAATTCCATTCTGTACATATCCCACAGTTTTCTAATCCATTCATCTGTTGATGGACATCTTGGGTACTTCCATAGTTTGGCAATGGTGAATTGTGCAGTTATGCATGCATTAGTTTTTATATTTTAGAGTCATGTTACTTTAGTGCCTTACAAAACAAGATTTTTCTTGTTGGTAAGTTTTGTTTGACCTTATAAACAACTAAAAAATAAAGAGACTAATTCCAAACTTGTATTTTTCAAAAGCCCCCCAAAGCTTTGATTAATATTTTTAACGTTCCTTAATATATTTTATGAGCCTCTGTGGCTGTTTTAGAAATTCTTGACCATGGTGAACTTTAAGAAAGGTGTCATGAATTTGAGTGGCTGTTCTATATACAAGATATGCGAATAAAAGCATTACCAAAATGCTCCACTGCAAAACTTCATGAATCAAACATAGGCCAAGTTACATAGAATTCATAATGTTGTTGTTTATTTATTCTCTTAAAATATTTTTAAAAGATTTAATTTACAGATTTTCTAAACTTAGGTCTGAAAAAGACAAGAAAAATTATCTAGGCAAGCAAATTATTTATCTAATGCCAACTTAGTGTGTTGATGTTGGAGGAAAAGTTTGTTTTAATCTATTTTCTGTATTGTATTCACTTGAGCTGAGTATACAAAGTGGCAGAAGAAGAAGATGAAGAAAGAAGATGGGTTTTCATTTCAAGCTCCAATGAAAATTTTCTGTAAGATACTGGGTTGATATTTTTACATATGTAGTTAAACCATTTAAGTTGAACCTGGAATCTTAGAAGCAGTCGATAGTTGAGAATAACCTAGAAAAATCACTAATAATATACTCTAACACAATAATTAAAACAATATTATTTTATATTACTGCATTATTGTTAATATAGGGTGGGTATATTACTATAATATAATTGTGACATAATTATAATAATGAAGCTTTCTTACTAAAGAAGCAAAATGCTTTATAGCTCTTACAGCCCTCAACTTATATCTTGTATTAATATAATATGATGCCATTTTAGAACCATGTATGAGATACATCAAGCTCAGAGTTCTTATTTTATAAAATATAAAATCTGATATTTCAAGAAAATATCATGAAATTCCTGTTACTCAGCATACGTTATCAAATTGCTATGTAAGAAGAATTTCTGAAAATGTGTGGAATTGGCAATAATGTATTCAAGCAGCGATCTGATTCATATTCTTTTACTTATATGCTTTATTAATTTTCTTATTTCTGGTCATTTCCCTAAAATGTGTGACATTAAGAAATACTATTTTATTTTTTATTTTTATACATATTATTAAAAAAAATAAACACAACATCCCAAATTGTGAGATTTCTCCAGGGACTGAGAACAGTCACCATTCCTTACCAAGCACTCTCTTTTGGACACTGTAACCCTCAGTCCTCACATCTGAGATAGACTCCACTGTCAAGGCTTAGTGTACTAGAAGGTAGTTCTTCAAACAATTATTTATATTGGTATTAATTTTATCAACAATACTTGGGGAACATTTTATTTAAAATAAAAATGATCTCAAATGTTCCATTGCATAAATCTCTACTGAATAGTTCTGGTATCCTGTGTATTAAATGTCAAATGTTGTAAGAAAAAGACCTAAAAATTTATATTATTTTACTTATATTTTTACTCTTATTTATATAACTTGTTTAAAATCAAATTATTTGTATATATGTAGCTATGTGGTAAAGCATATAAGTAGCTTTGTTATTATACACAATAAAGATTTTGAGTTAATCTTTTTAATAGTTTTTACAGAAATAAAAGTTGAGCATCTAAAAGTTTATAGTATAGTAGTCTTCATATTAGTCTCTCTAAAAAGGAGTCCTCCTGTACTTGCTGAATTTAATCACTTAGTAGTGAATAACAGGGGATATGCTCAGGTGAGAGTCATTTAGAACAAGCCAGCACAAAGTAAGATGAGACATTTTAAGTAAAGTAAGAAAGATAAAAGCAGGAAGCTGAAGACAAGGATACATTTTTAAGTCACTGTGGAGAAGAACAGCCCAGGAAGACTTTGATCAATGACAGTGATGAAAAAATGAGTAACTTCAATCAAAACCACCCAAAGCACTTCGTAAACCTGGAAAAATAAAGTACCGAAGGCCGAACATTTGGATGAGAAGCATAAAAACATTAATAGATATAAATGTAAAAGCTCAATCTGGTCATTTTTGATGACCATTTTTACCTTTGGTTTCCAATAGTGATCAGAAAGCACCTTAAAAGAGGAAAAGAAAAAAGCAGAACTGGTAAATCTAGTTCCTTTCATACTCATTTCATTTCAACTCCTCATTTCCAATAATCAAAGTTACACTGAGAATTGATTCATTTTACTAAAAAGCAGAGTTGTATATATATATGTCACCATTGAAACTCTTTAAAGCAATTATGCATTTTTCTGAAATTCTGTGGTTTTAGAAAAGATGGAATAACTATAAACAATAATTATTCATCCAGTATTCTTAAATGCTATTTTTAGAGATAAAGACATATAAGTATGTGGAATTGAATATTTTTGAACATATATAAAAAAACTACTCTTATAGCTCCATATTTTTAAGTACAAAACTAACAAAGCAGGTAATATTATACTGCCCCAATTATATAGATTAAAAAATCATAGGCTCCTAAAATGTGAAGCAATTTTTCCAAGGCTGCACAATTAGTAGATTGCGATATAAAGATAAATATTTAGATCTAGGGAATCTGGTTTTAGGGTTCAAGTCTGATATCCATCCATCTATCTATCTATCTATCTATCTATCTATCTATCTATCATCTATCTGGCCATTTCCATCTAATTATTTTTCTCTTTTTATGTAAACCAACTCAAGTGAAGAAGAGTGATAGAGCTACTTACTGAAACTCATGGGACCTCAATCTAAACTTGGCCTTTATGAATGTCCTCTTCCAAAACAAATATTAATTATTGTTTCTCTAATTTGTTATGTATGTATTGATACTACAGAGAAGCTCAACCCAAAATTTATAATCATATGTAATATGGAAGTGAATAGGGAAAATAAAATGTAAACAATCAGACATTAAGGAGAGAGAAACACTAATTTTAATATTTTTCAGCTTTAATATTTAAAGCAAATTAAGGTGGGTGTAGTGGTGCAAGCCTGTAATGCCAGTACTAGAGAGTGCGAGACAGGTTAAAGGCCAGCATGCAGTAACCTTGTGAAATCCTGTTTCAAAATAAAAAATAAACTAGGACTAGGGTTATAGCTCAGAGGCAGAATGTCCCTGGATTTCATACCCAGTTCTGCAAAATAAAAAATAATAAATAAATAAGTAAATAAATTAATTAATTAATGAAATAAATTAATCAGGATTTTGATTTACTATGTTTTATTTTTAGTAGCCATAGTGTGTATGATATCCTTCAGGTTAAGTTTCTCTCTCTAGGCACTAAGTATATTTTGAGCCAAAAACTATTTGCCTGAGGGGCTGACTCATGTGTTGTGGAATATTTAGCAGTATTCCTGGTTTTTATCCACTAGATACAAATAGTACCCTACCTCAGAGTGACACTCCCAAATGATCTACAGGTACTAAGTTAGACAGCAGAAGCCTGGTGTTGCATTGCAGAGTGAAAGACTGTAGATAATGATAATATAACTATATATTTTCAAAAAGCTTGAGGAAAGGATTTAGGATGTTTTTAGCACGAAGAATGAGGAGTTCAAGAGGGAGATATGCTTACCCTAACTTAAACATTACAGAAAAAAAGTACACAGGCATCAAAATTTCACATATGCCATAATTTTATGTATAATTTTTGTGAGTCAACTAAAAATATTTTCAGATATTGACAATTATCACATGAGGGGCTGTATCACCCCTAGCTGAGAACCAATGGTGTAAATTCCTCAGGTTTAACTTCAGTATGTACAAGTTTGCTAACATGTGGGTGATTTATAATTACTTAGCCTTCTGACCAACTGTGTCAGTCTGACATAATCACCCATTTACAAAAAGTCTATTTGTAGTGACAATCACACCTTTTTAAATGACACAATTTGTTTTGCCTACCTAATTGAGAGTTAACTGGCTGTGGTAATTAGTCCAATTGGACATAATGTTTCCTCAGAAAAAGAAAAAAAATTGAAGTACTTTCATGTCCGTGAAAATTCCTCTGAGTAAGCCAGTCATGAATAATACATACAAAATAAAACATGCTCCGACTCTGGTTCACAGACCTGAGATCCAAAAAGAGGCACGGCACTATTACAGACTTGCTAATCATCAAATCCGTCATTGAAGCTTTCGGGTCTAAATAGACCAAAGTATTAACTATTAGCCATTAATGACAGAAAATTTAACAGGCTAGAAAGATGAAGTTAACATAAAATAATTCATTAAAAATAATGAAATATGAAAGGCGTTTTATCTGTGAATTATTTTCCAGGAGTAATTTGTATCGTGTGGCAACTTAAGTCTTTAGAAATTGCAGAAAAATAAAACTCAAACTTTGTAATATCATTTGGCTATTATTCCCCATGTTATAATAATTAGATATGGCTCCTGACCTATAAGAGCTGCAGTTTTAAGGTCTTTGTATCCTGTAGAGAGACATTTAAAACTTTTTGTTTTTAATTTATATTATATTCAAACATTTTTCACCAGTTTACTTAGATATATGATAATTGTCTTTAAAAATTAAGGAGTAAGGAGCTAGGCATGGTGGCAAACCCTTGTGACCCCAGTACTTTGAAGGCTGAGACAGGAAGATTGGAGGTTGGAGGCCATCACCAACTTAGTGAGAACATGTTTCAAAGTAAAATAAAATAAAATAAAAATAAAAAGAGGCCAGGCATGGTGGCACATGCTTGTAATCCTCGCGCTTGGGAGACGGAGACAGGAGTATCCTGCAGGTTCAAATTCAGCTGCGCTGGCTTAATTAGCCTGTTTCCAAATAAAAAAGTATAAAAATAGGTCCAGGAGTGTAGCCCAGAGGAAGAAGGGTTTCCAGGAACCCCAATACTACCAAAAAATAAAAAATAAAAAATAAATAAATAGATAAATAGTAAGAGCTGGGGGAAAATAATGTTTGAAGGTAGAATGTTTCTGGGTTCAATTCCTAGTATCCCTACCCGCCAAAAATTAAAGAATATGAAGATATTATATATTATTTAATCAAATAGAGAAATAATTTCTAGACAGAATTTAAGCTGTTTTTGAAAGTAGAAAGTCTGATTTGCAAATTATGTCTCAGCTACCTCTAAGGTGTGTGACTTTAAATGACTAACATAATACTTTTTTGCTAACTGGGGATAATAATATCTAACATGTTTTCAGAAGTTATTTTTAAAATAATGCTAAAAGTAAAAAAATACTCTTTTGTCTAAAACCAATTTTCTTATAGAGGTTCTCAAAATTGATTCAGTTGCTCCATGGAAAAATGAGTTGAATTAGTCTAAATTATTGTTAATCACTTATTACTCAAGGGATTTCTAAAATGAGATGCAGGAAGATAGTGAAATTCCATTCATGCTTTTGGATAAATGTTGCTGTGATCATTTTAAATAAAATACCAGAAACATTTTCAGGGAAGAGTCATTGACACTTGGGATTGGTGTATAGTTTTTCTATTAGTTTTTGTTCTGAATGCTAACCATTTACTTTCCTATCAGAAAGTACAGAAAAACAAAACAAAACAAAATATAGTAACCATTATTATTATTATGGATGTATCTTCAATGGTTTGTGTTTAATTATAATTGTTTACAGAAAGTTGTGACAAGAAATAAAATTTAATTGAGTCTTGGGAAATAAGAGTTGAGAAACAAAGAACAATAATATACATGTATATGATAATATGTATAAAGATATTTATATGTGTGTATATATACACTTATATGTACTTATATATACTTATATGTATTTTTATATATATCCACATTTGTGGAAGTCAATATTGTGAATGTTTTTACATTTTTGGTAGAGATTTTCCTTTGCATATTGTTATGATTTTGGAGAGATGCGGTGCCATAATTTAAACTTGCTTATATGTGATTTGAATGAACCTGATAGATTAATCAAGTGGTTTTGGCTTTTTTGTTTTTTATTCATTTTATTTTATTTTTTCAGACATTAATTATTTTATTGAAATAATAATGTCTTTAAATGTCAGATAACTATTTTCATATTGTTTGGAATTTCAGATCTCTGAGAAAGTTTGACTCTATTGTTTTGAACAATTTCTTCCCCCTTTTGCATAGCAATTGTTTATGTCTTTGAGAACAGATGGTTTGTAGGAGGATTGTTGAGAGAGATATTCTGCATCTTAGTCCCAAGACTGCACAGTTGCTGTTGGAAAGGTTACAGAAATGACAACTGGTATACCAGAAGTTGCAAACCAGAGAGTGAAAATAGCCAGACAACTGTATGGAGACAAGCCAAATAAAAAGACACTTTGATACAATCTTGACATCTCTTATAGAAGAGAAGGCAGTGAATGTAAGACATTTGCATGGCAAGAAGGTGGTTGACATATTGGCAATGCTTTTCATATCTATACTTTAACAAGTTTCACAATTCAACCTCAAAATGAAAGCATCTGTGGAAGATTTTTGTCTACAGTTGGAATTTTTTATTGTCCTTGAATGAGAGATAATGGATTTGTTCATTCCTATTTGCAGTCATGTCCCTAGGGAAATTAAGCTATCCTAATTATTCTTCCATTCAAAAATCAGAAAGACTATGGAAACATTAAATTATCTATCCCTTGTTACTTAATTAGCTGAGGATTTCTTCAACAAATTAAGCATTAAGTTTTGGAAAATAAGTGAGTTTTATATTAAAACAGTTCCCGTAAATACAGGAAACTGAGGTCTTGTTTAGGAGCATGTTTAGTACACATTTTTGGGTCATGTCAGTTTACAAGCATAGTGAATGTAGTTTGATTTTTTTAATTATTTAAAACATTTAAAAAATCTTAATTGCCTTGTTTTCTTGCCTTCATTGATCAAAACCATTCAAGAAAATTTTTAGTATCTTCATTCAAATTAAATGAGTATTTAAAAGTAAAAGATAATTACATAGAAAATGTAGTTTGCCATGATGTATATGCATTGCTTCTAAAATATGATGTCAACTAAATCCTGCTGTTTATTTCAATGTAAAAAGTAAAATAATTCCTATTGAATACTTAGAGCTGCATTTCTACTTTAGAATAAGGATGCATACAAATGCTATTAAGAGCTGTTTTGCTTAACTAGCATGGGAAGAGTTCAGTTATGCGTCCCAACTGTTTTTTCAACTTCTTTCCTTTCACTAATATATCATCACCCTCTTTTGATATAATCCCAAAATAAAGACAATGTCATGATATCTATGGATATTTTAAACATATAGAATTCTTTCTTTGAAAAGTAAAGTATAGTGCCAGGTATGGTGATGCAGGCTTGTAATCCTGGTATTTTGGAGGCTGAGACAGGAGGATCACAGGTTCAAAGCTAGCCTCAGCAACTTAGGCCATCCACAATTTAGCAAAACCCTATTTCCAGAAAAAAAAACTAAAACAGAAATTGTAGTGTAGATGAGAAGTAGAATGCCCCTGGATTCAATCCTGAATACCCCCCCACACACACACACACGTGTAAAACAATACAAAATAAAACAACAACCATAAAGGGACCCTGGTCACATATTGCCTGGTGACAGAAAGAAATAGCAACCTGTTTTTATCAGTAGGAAACAGCTATGAAATGCCTATTTGATCATGAATCAGTCTGTTTTCTTTAGTGAAGTATAAAAAAATTTCAACTCCACATAATTTGCTCCACTCAGAGTGAAATTAATTGAAAAGGCCAACAAATGTTACATATTTGTGTTGATAAAAATTCTACTTGAGCTTGGCCCTTTAGTAGAACACATTCAAACATTTTTCCCCCTTATATCTTAACATTCGTTTTAGGTACTTTAACACAGAGTTATAGTGAAGCATGGAAAGGCAAATGAGACAGAGTACTTTGTTTTTAAATAAAATTTCTCAGGTAACTTTTAGGTTTATAGAAAAATGGAATATAAGTACAGACAGTCCCAGTTGATTTTCTTTCCATGTACACTCACCTGCCTTTGGCTCTACTGTATGAACATTTTGCATTGGTGCTAGAGTTGGTGAACCACTACTTATACATTATTAATTTTTTAATTAAAAATATATTGGTGCATTATAGGCATACGTCTTAATGGACTACAAGATGGTAGAGGATGGTAGAGGCATACATGCACACATCACTCATTTAGCTCTTCCTCAATCCCCACCCTATTTCCCCCCCCTCCCTCCTCATGTTTGGCTTAGTGACTGATATATTTGTGAATGTACATCATATACATTAAAAAATGATTATTAAATGAAGCCCATAGGTTACATTAGGCTTCACACTTTGTCTTGCACCGTTCTAAAAGTTTTAGCAAATATATCATGACACATATCCACCTTTTTACTGTCCTACAGAATGGCTCCACTGCCCAAAAAATGTTCTGTGCTCTAGCTATTCATTCCTCTTGCCATCTACCATCTCAACTCCTGGCGACCATGATCTTTTTATTGTTTAAATAGTTTTGCTTTCTGAGAGGAAGAGTTTGAATTCGAATGCCTTGCTATATAAAAATGGTTCTCTTTCATGAATGATATTTCAATTTTGTATAGAAATGGCACAAAATTTGAAAATTATATGATGAGTGCATTGGTGAGGAACAGCTATTTAAGCATTTGCTGAAGACTCAAATGTGGAAATCTGTAAGGCTAATTCACTTTTAAAAATAGGAAATACAGGCTAATGATGATAATGTACATTTAACCTTAACTGTAGCAGATTAAAAATTCATGCCTCTAGGAAACGCTTTTATTTTGTTGGTTATTTGTACTGATTCTTCAATAACCAGAAAAAATTTACAGTAGCAAAAGCTCTTTGCAGCCTAAATGTAATAATTGTCACATTTAGTTTATGGTGGTTCCATTTTAGAAAATCAATAGTGATCAAAACAGAAGAGATTGAGGCCAAAGAGATAAGTGGCAGATGGTCACAAATAGTTGCTTTTTACAATACTGAATGAACGGCCATGCAAAGTCACAAACAATCACAGGGAGCTGAAAGGGTTTTTAGATGGGGAACAAGCAATGTTATACAGTTTCAAACTCCCAACTGATTGTTTCTTTCATAACATAACTTCCAATACTTCTCTGAGGAATTTTTAATCCTCTTATTGTACCCAGATGAAAACAAAGCTATTTTTGTACCAGATAGCACTTCCAAGAATGAAATTTTGGCAAGCTTAGCTCCACTTCCTTGATATACAGTACATGGTAATGTTCATTATGATTGTATTGAAAATGATCCATTTTGGTACAGTGCAAAATCTGTTCTAATTCAAAAAAATGAATTCAAATTCCATAAAACTCAACTATGAATCTGGACACATTTTTCTCTTCTGTAGATAATGAATTTTTTCATACTCAAATTGTTTTTTTTGTTTTTTTGGGTTTTTTTGGGGGGTACTGGGGTTCCTGGAAGCCCTTCTACCTCCGGGCTACACTCCCAGAACTATTTTTACATTTTTATTTGGAAACAGGGTCTCCTAAGCCAGCACGCACAGCTGGCTTCGAACCTGCGTGATCCTCCTGTCTCTGCCTCCCAAGCACGGGGATTACAAGCGTGAGCCACCAGGCCTGGCTCAGATTGTTTTTAAAATGCTTAAAGTTTCCTCACCTTTATTCTAATAGTAAAAATACTTATTACATAAAATTAATTAGCATTTTGTGAAAAAATAAAAAAATAGTCATGGCAATCATTTCAAGATCCTGAATAAAAGAAAAAATATCATTATGTATTTGCTATAACAAGGACTGCAATGATAAAAGTTTTGCATGCTACCTGCTTTAAGTTTTTCTGCCTTAGTTACAGATGATGTATTATATTATTAAAGCCACTAAATAATATTAAGTGCATAATATCATTAAAATAGTTTCCTATTTGTTAAGTGATGGAACTCAATTCCACACCCACTTACTTAGCAAAAATATTAAATAAAGATCAATAGATATATTTACCATACCCAGTGAAACTTTATATTTTATTTATTTATTTATTTAATTTTTAATTGGTGCATTGTAATCATATATCACATTGGAATACAAGACTTGAGAGGATATACAAGCACACATCATCCAATTAGCCCTTATCCAGGCCCCATCCCATTCCCTCCCCCTTCCTCGATCCCATGCTTGTTTGGTAATTAACTTTGATATATGTGTTTATGTACCTCCTGCATTTTAAAGAGGCTCCATCCTCCCCTATTCCATACCCTATGATTGCTCACCTTAGTTGCTTCATTATAGGGCCCTTTCAATAGCTTGACCTCTTCTTGTTGCCCCTTCCCTGATAGTTTTTGCTGATTAGGAGAAGCATCTGATTTTTATTTTCTGCGATATTTCTCTGTGCATACCGTGTTGCAAGTACCAATTCCACTCTTGACAGCCCCAGTAGTGGCCTGGCTACCCAGTGGACTGATCCAGACCTCGCTGGCTCAAGCAGCGGCCTTGCCTCATGGGAGGCCCTGATTCTGGTCTTGCTGCCCCAGCACCAGCCTAACCCCTCGGCAGGCTCCAATCCTGGCCTTGGAGGCCCCAGCACCAGCCTTGCCTTACTTCAGGCTCTGATGCCGGCCGTTGGCCCCGGCATTGGCCTAACCCCTCGACAGGCTCCGATCCTGGCCTCGGAGGCCCCAGCACTGGCCTTGCCTCATGACAGGCTCCGATCCCAGCTACGCTGGCCCTGGCACCAGCCTACCCCCTCAGCAGGCTTCAATCCCGGCCTCGGGGGCCCCAGCAACGGCCTTGCCTCATGGCAGGCTCCGATGCTGGCCTCGCTTGCTCCAGCACCGGTCTAATCCCTCGGCAGGCTCCGGTCTTGGCCTTGGAGGCCTCAGTAGCGGCCTTGCCTCACGGAATGCTCCAATGCCAGCCGCTGGCCTCTGTACCGGCCTAACCCCTCAGCAGGCTCCGATCCCGGCCTCAGAGGCCCCAGGACTGGCCTTGCCTCAAAGCAGGCTCTGATCCCGGCCTCACTGGCCCCAGCACCAGCCTAACCCCTCGGCAGGCTCTGATCCCAGCCTCGGAAGCCCCAACACTGGCCTTGCATCACATAGGCTCCGATGCCGGCCATTGGCCCCAGCACCGCCCTAACCCCTAGGCAGGCTCTGATCCCGGCCTTGAAGGCTCCAGCACTGGCCTTGCCTCACTGCAGGCTCCGATTCCAGCCTCACTGGCCCCAGCACTGGCCTTGCCTCATGGTGTGCTCTGATCCCGGCCTTGCTGAACCCAGCACCGGCCTAACCCCTCGGCAGGCTCTGATCCTGGCCTCAGAGGTCTCAGTAGCGGCCTTGCCTCATGGGAGGCTCCGATGTCAGCCGCTGGCCCCGGCACTGGCCTAACCCCTCAGCAGGCTCCGATCCTGGCCTTGAAGGCCCCAGCACCGGCTTTGCCTCACAGCAGGCTCCTATCCCAGCCTCACTGGCCCCAGCATCGGCCTAACCCCTCGGCAGGCTTCGATCTCGGCCTCGGAGGCCCCAGTAGTGGCCTTGCCTCACGGCAGGCTCCGATGTCGGCCATTGACCCCGGCACCGGCCAAACCTCTCGGCAGGCTCCAGTCGCTGCCTCAAAGGCCTCAGCACCAGCTTGCCTCATGGCAAGCTCCAATCCTGGCCTTGCTGGCCCTGGCACCGGCTTAACCCTTTGGCAGGCTCCGATCCTGGCCTCGAAAGCCCCAGCACCGGCCGTGCCTCACGGCAGGCTCCGATCTCGGCCTCACTGGCCCCAGTACCAGCCTAACCCCTTGGCGGGCTCCAGTCCAAGCACCCCTTCGCCCAACCAATTGTCCCATGTTCTCGAGGGTGTGTGGTGGTAGCATTCTGCCTCTGGGGTTATTATTCCAAAGGTTCCAGGTGTAATGCATCAGATCTCTGCCTCCCCTGAGTACTGACCACTGCCATTGCCACTGCCTCCACCATTTCAAATCTTTCCCAAGCTCTTTTTCCACTCTGAATGTTGTCCAGTGTTTCTAAGCATGCATGACGATAGCATTCAAAATTTGGTGTAATTTCTCCAAAAAAATAAGGTTGGTAGGATCAGATTTCTGCTGCTCCTGAATACAAGTCTCCATGGCCATCGCGGAGACCGCTTTCAATACCGCCTTTCTCCTTGGTCTCCGCTAAACTCTCTCCTTACAGGTGATATCCAAGATTCTTAACGATATCGAGAAATAGCGGCCCTTCTTCACGGGGAATTTTTCCATAAGTTCCAGTGCATTTGGATAAGTTTTGTCTGCATCTCCAGTATCCTGGCATCCATCACGGCCTTCTCAACCCTTCTCCGATATTTTTCTTTTTTCTTTTTCCTTTTTCTTTTCCTTTTTTTTTCAATAAGAAAAGACAGTATGTGTGGTTTGAGGAGGTAGTGGGATCAGGCACTTAGTAGCATTGTGACCAGGCCCGGTTTCCCCATGGGTTCAGCATGCTCCACACTACTCCTCCTGGGGCCCAGAGTCCTGTGACCCGGGCCCCAGCTGTTCTGGTGTAAGGCGTGCCCCGCCTGACCCCTGCCTGGGACCCAGAGTCTTACTGGGCCCAGTTTCTCCAGGGGTCTGGCATGCTACGCGTGGTCCGGCCCGGGGTCCAAAGTCCTGCGACCCAGGCCCCAGCTGTTCCGGGTTCCAGAATGCCCCGTGCGACCCATGCCCGGGATCCAGGGTCTTACTGGGACTGGTTTCTTCAGGAGTCTTGAAACTTCATATTTTAAAGTAGATTTTGTAGATGTAAATTTCAGAGGTTATATACATGTATTGTAGTCTTGATACTGGCATTTGCACAAACTTAACCATGTTATTTTTTTCAATAAGCAAAGTGTTAATTTTAACAACATTGTATGATAAAAATGTTCAAAGAAAAGTTCATCTCATTTGGCAGAGAAGAGAATGTAGTCACATAAATAATACCATTTTTTATTTACTCTAAATCTTTCAGGCATTTGTTATGGTTTGGATGGTTTGGACCTTAATTGTCAACCCAAATCTCATGTGTTGAAGTCTTGGTTTTCAAGACAACAATGTTCAGCGGTGGAGTCCAAGAGGTGTTTGGATCATGAGGACTTGATGTCATGAATTTACTAATCTATTTATTCATTAAGAACTTGATGAGATATTGTATGGAGCTGGAAACTTTAGGTGTTGAGGCCTACTTGGAGAAGGTTGGTCATTGAGGTTATGCTTTTGAAGGTTGCATTTTATACCCAGTCTTGTCTCTCTCTTCTTGTCTGCTGGCTGCCTTGAGGTGGGCAGCTCTACTCCAACACATGCTTCCAACCATGATCATCTGCTTCATCTCAGGCCCAGAAATAATGGAGCCAGATTAATATGGACTGAAACTTCTGAAAGAATGATTTGTAATCAATCTTTCCTCCTATGAATTAACTTTCTCAAACATCTTATCAAATCAATGGAAAGTTGATTAATGCAATATTCAGTAAGAAATAAATTTTTGTGCTTAGCAATGTATGTGTCTGTCTCTGTATTTGTGCATCTCTGAATATATGAGAAAATTACTCAATGATTCATTTATGTAATGAACATGAGTTAGTATATTAATGACTTGAAAGACAAAATGTAGAGCCAAGTGTGGGAGTGCACACATGTAATCCCAGTACTTGGGAGACAGGAGGATCACTGCTTCACTACCAGCCTAATCTACTTACTGAGGCCCTCTGTAATTTAGTGAGATCCTGTTTCAAAATAAAAAATAAAAAATAGACCTGAGGAAGTACCTCTGAGTTAGAATATCCCTGGGTTTAATCCTCAATATCACTCTCTCACACATCCACATACCACACACACACACACACACACAAAAAAAAAAAAAACCATAAAATGTAAACAAAGACTTTCTTAACAAATATCTGTAGTATGGACAGATGGATTGGAAAAGTAGATATAGCAAATATTAAATTAAGTCAAATTTTACTTACTTTAAGATAAGATAAGATACAGTGTGTTAGTCAAATGTAGGAAGAGAAACTATGTTTCCAAAGGGAGAAAAGATTCCCAGGTCCCAAAACCAGTGGAAAAATAGCTGTAAATAGTAACCTAAAAAAGAACAAAATTACATCATTTACAGGGAAATGGATGGAACTGGAGAACATTATGCTAAATGAGATGAGTCAGTCACAAAAAGTAAGAAATCAGATGTTCTCTCTAATATGAAGAAGCTGGGGAGAAAACGGGTCATAGAAGAAACCCTAGCCAAAGAGGAGAAACTATAGATGAGCGGATAAGGTGATCTAACTGAGGGAGACTGGGGGAGGGGAGAAATTCCCTAGTGTACATGATGTACATTCACAAACATATCAAAGTCAGTCACTAAGCCAAACAAGAGAAGGAAGGAGAGGGAAGGAATTCGGTAAGGATTAGTTGAGTGATGTGTGCATGTGTGCCTCTACCATCTTGTACTCCATTATGATGTATGAATACAATGCAGCAATAAAAAATTTTAAAAATAGTACCTCTGAGTGGGGTATCTATCAGGCATTTGGGATAATTACAACAGTTTTTACACAAGTCTTGAATAATGTTATATGTAGTTATTCCTGGATATATATTTTGGCAATGTTGCATGAACCATATCAATCTCTGAATTACATAAAGCACTATATTGTTGCAAAATGATCCATAACATGCACAAAGGTAAGCATTTTACATGCATCATTCTCAGCCTCTCCATATAATTCTAAAATAGTGCATTGACTCTTCTAAGACTTCAAATTATTCCTTTTTTTTCCTGGACCTAGTCTTTGGATTCATTGATTTGTGAGTGGTATAAAGATGGCTAAAATGCTCACAGGTAATGATAATGTGAATTTCAATTTTTCATTCATAGTTGATGAGTGAAAGTGTTATATAACATTCATTTGTGTGATTTTTTGTATTTTGAATCCCCTTCTTTTAATATACTAGCTGTTTGATTTAAATATTCCTGGTTGCTATATATAGTGGAAAATACTACTTCTATGGAACTAGTTTAATGTCTTGGGCATCTAGTACTGATTCAGCAATTCTAGAGATGCCTCTGTGTGACCCGAGCATTTTGTCAGCAAAGAAGTGATCCAGGATGCTTTTTCCAATACCATGGCAGAGGCTTCAAGTGCTTTGCTTGCATTACAAGTTTGAGAAGCACTGCTTTGGGAATGATACGATCAAGAAATTGTAATTTCAGTTTATGGTTGCCTGCTCACTTGTGTAAACAACAAAAATGAATAAAGAAAAACTTAATTTTTTGCTTTAGTCCCAGTTCATTGGGAGTTCTTCATTTATAAAAGTTTTTCCATGTGTAATATGATATGTTAATGAATATTGCTTCCTTGTGTGGAAATTAAGAAGATGACCCATAAAATATACATGTTTGCTTTAGTTCCCAGCACATAGCAAATATTTGTTGAATATGCTTCTGAGATCTTTAAAATCAACCTAAAGAGTGTGATAATTTCTGATACCAAATCTAACAGGACTGGATAAAATGGCTTGTTGTACATGTCCATTGCTCTCAATTCTTGTGTATAAATATTAAGTAGCCACCTGTGGTAACAAGTAATAGCAAACTGAACTTGTTTGTGAGAATTTGACACTACAGACAGATACTAAGACATTTCAAGGCTTTATGACATTTTATAATTGCAGTAATGGAAATTTATTATGAATTCCATTTACAAATGAGCAAATAAGACTTTAGTGAGTGAATCAATACTCCAGGTTCATAAGCCAGTTAGAAGAAAGCCTTGTATTTAAATCTATGCTTTTCGACTATAAATTTCATGCTTATACTCAATAAGAATCATAATACAGGCAAGTAGTACTACAATAGGGGCACCAGCCATTAATTAATGGCTTTTTTAGGGAGTGAATGAAGAATATATATATATATATATACACACACACACACACACACACACACATATATATATGTATATATACATACATGTATATATGCATATACATATATATGTATATATACATATATATGTGTGTGTGTATACATATATATCTTAGGAATATAAAACTATAAACCTATAAAACTTTCATTTTTATAAACATAAAACTTTTTAAGATTAAAATGTGTCACCGGGCATGGTGGTGCATGCTTGTAATCTCAGCATTCAGATGGCTGAGACAGGAGGATCTTGGTTCAGCAACAGCCTCAGCTACTTAGGGAGGCCTTCTGCAACTTATTGAGACCTTCTTTCAAAATAAAGAATAAAAAAAAATAGGGCTGGGGATGTAGCTCAGATGTAGAATGCCCCTGGATTCCATCCCCAGTACCACAGAAAAGAAAAAATTAAAATGTCATGATAATGTTTGTTCAGAAAATATAGCTTAGAATTTCAAAGAATGGGTTTACAAAATACCAAATGAAAGGAATTCTCATTTAATTTTTACCTCATTAAAATGATTATATGATGTTTTCACAGGCATTCATTGCTTGTAATTTTATATTCTCTTCTATATCCTAGAGCTGAAAGGACACTTTTAAAACTTTCATCTGTGATTAAAACAGCCTTTATGTCTCTGACTTTAGTGACTTGCATTTTCCATGCAATAGACTTGGAAGCCCCCAAATGTCTAAATTTAGAATGTCTATCAATATGTCTAGTCTATTGATCTCTTATCTATCTATCTATCTATCTATCTATCTATCTATCTATTGATTTTGTATCTATGTCTAAATTTAGAATGTCTATCAATATGTCTAGTCTATTTATTTCTTATCTATCTATTGATCTTGTATCTATGTCTAAATTTAGAATGTGTATCAATATGTCTAGTCTGTTTATCTCTTATCTATTGATCTTGTATCTATGTAAATATATATCATTTAGTTATTTATAATATATCTTGCTATCATTATTCTACTGAATATGAGTGATGTCAATTACTTATTAGAAAAACTGCCTTGACTTTGGTAGCTGGCAACTATGGCTTCAAATTCTGACTCCAATTCCAGTTAACTATGTTAAATTTGACAGGTATATTATTTATCTGTCACTGTCTGACAAATTGCCAAATACTTAATGGTTTAAAACACTACACATTTATTATCTTACAGTTTTTCTTTTCTCTTTTGCTCTGTGTGTGCATGTGGGGGGGGTGCGCGCGCATGTGTGTGTGTGTGTATGTATGTGTGTGTGTGTGTGTGTGTGTGTGTGTGTGCATGTCAGGAGGAGTCCTAGCACACCTTACCTGTATCTACCATTGTTCAGGATTGGAAAAGGTAGCTAGCAAGTTGTCAGCCAGTTTGAGGATTCATTGCATGGTTGGCATACACTTCTGGGCTCAAGCAACTACTGGAAACATTTGTGTCTTTGATGCTGTCCAACTCACAGGTGCTTGCATCTTCAAGGCCTATAAGAGAATCTCTTTGACATGACCTTAGGGAAGATTTAATTTTAGGGCCATTTCTCTAGGTCAGTATTCCAGTTGGGAATATTATGAAGGAAAACCACATTTGATTTTGAACCATGTTTGAATCCTGAGGGAGGCAAGACTTTATAAGCCTACCAGTTAAAGGTTTTCTGCATTTTTTCTCTCAAGTGGATACAGAAAATCATCTAGAGGACAGATCTTTTCTTTAAAAAAAATAGTAATTTTGACTAATACTGTTTGTTATGTAAACTTAAGAGTAGTAGATCCTATTGCCTAATGAATCATTTTTAATACATACCTGTTGTGATGTGTGATAGTTAATATTCTTTTAATTTTTGCTTTGTGCAAAAGATTTTCTTTAGAAGAAAAAGAAATAGAATGTCCTATGTTACTTTTTGAAGATTAGTATTATAATCTCTGTGGTAGGTCAAAATGAATCTTACTTAAATCTGATGGCTGTAAATGTGCCAACTTCTCCCAAAGAGAAATTGTCATAAAGGGAAGGGAGTGTGGCTTTATATCACATCTGCAACGAGGGAGAGCTGTTTCGATCTCACCTGTTGCTGAGTCTTCCCCTTGGCTTGTTCAGAAACTCTGACTAGAAGTCAACATTTCAGAGCATTTTGTATTGGACATGAAAATATGAATTACAGTTCTCTTACTTTAGATGTTAATGGAACTACTAGTCAACCAAAGGAGCTGAATCATCCATCATTATTGTACTGTCCTCTCTGAAGGTATACAGTTTACCAAGAACTTTATGAAGGAATGAACATAAAAAGTACAACACTATTTTAAAATATGACCACTATGAGAGTAAAAGATGCAAGAACAATTAAAATTGCTTTTTTGGATAATTAATTTTCTCCAGGTACATCTTTGCCTAGTGTTTGGAAACACACCAGGTTTTCCCTAATTAAAGTGCCAACAGTATTTGGTAATTTGGGGCCCTGAGAAGGAGAAACTGAATGTCCTACTGATTTGGACAGGTTGTGGCTCAAGTAATTAATTTGAACTAAAAAACTGATGGAAAAAGAAAAGCTAGATGTGCCTATGAAAGTACTTCTAGGTCTTATTTCAATCAACATCACCACCAGGCATTTAACAATCATTAAAAAAAACATTTTTTATAACTCCTATGTGCCTGTCACTTACTATATTGCATCAGAAGGTCAGGAAACTTCCTCACAACACCACCAGACCATATGAGAAAGCAAGAAACCTACGTTTATTTAGGAGTCACTTTGCAATTGACAATGAACAGAAAGTAGAAATCTATTCTCGAGGTAAACGCAGCAGTCACCCATGATTATTTTTATTACATTCAATTTTTTAGTGAGTTTCAACTTTCTTTGTATGAGTTTGTTCTTTCTCAAATCAAATTTTGTGCCCCCAAATATACCATGGACCATGTGCATGTATGTTGTACCATACAGAACCTCTCTAAAATCCAGTAATAAAAGTGTACTTTAAAAATTATGCAACTGAGAGAAATTTGCTTTGAAAATGACAAAAGAAGGCAAATAGAATCATCAGGTGGAGAATATGTAAGGAAGAGAGACTATTATGGGGTTTATTTTAATTATGGTTAATTTCAAAATCTGAGAAACTGGTATGTCTAAAGTTACCTCTGTCTTTTTAAATTATTTGGGCCCTGCTCCTCAACCAAAGGTATTTATGGTATTCTTTAAACAAAAGTTGGGTCTTTTTTCATAAATGAATATATATTAAGATATTTAATTCTTAGGTTGAAACACATACCTAACTTACCCATAAATTTTAAATGTACTATGTAGCATGTTGATCACTTTTCTTTATTTTGGCTTCCTCCTCATGTGTAGTTGCGCTGTGATTAGCGAATCCATCAACATCCTCCCAGATTCAGCATTATCCTTGAACCCTGAAATATTAACACAAAACACATAATACCTGTTTTCTATGAATGTTCTTGACAAGCACATTTTTCCTAAAGACTTAGAAATAATATGATTTGATACTGAGACACTAGAAAATAAGGTCAGAACAAAGGTAAAAACCTAAAGATATTTAGATGGTAGAAAACCTAGTAGGTATGAATTAGCAATTTTCTTTACCTTCTGTTTGCTTATGTTAAGAAAACATTAAAGTCAATTGAGTTTAATTGTATACTCTGGAGTTAGTAGCTTTGGGGTTTTATTCTTCCATTTTTAATATTTTTGTGTTATTAAATACGAAGTACATTAGTCACTGTTTACCTGTCTCTTAACAATATGGCCTCCAATAAATGTTTTCAAGGAGAGACATCTTTTCTGACTCACCGAAATACAGAAAATCTTCATTATCATGGATTCAGTGTTTGTAAATTTTTCTGCTTGCTGAAATTTATTAGTAATCCCAAGATCAATACTTAGGGCACTACTCAGGTCACTGCAGATAAATTCTGAGAACATGAATCAGAGAAAAATTGGAGTTGCCTAATGTATGTTCCTAGCTGAAGTAGAACAAACTGATGTTATTCCTTATTGTTTTAGTTCATATGCTGGAAATGAGGGTCCTTTTTGTGATATATTTTGGGCTAGGACCCTTGCACTATTGTACATTATAATGGTGACTGGTTGCTTGAAAATGGTTCCTAGATATAGTGTAGAAGAGCTATCTAATGTTAGGTACAAGAAATCTATGTCTATGCATGATAGTGCTATTGAATGTGATTTCAGTGTTAATGACACATCTATATACATACATGTGGAAATATTACCCACATACATGAATGTTTGCATGCGTGCATGTGTGTGTGTGTTTGTGTGTGTTTGTGTGTGTGTATGTGTGTGTGTATAATAAGGTATTATAAACAGAAATCCATGAAAAACATGGTTTAAGTATTGACTAGTGATTGTGAGCAGATGCTTGTAAAAACCAAACAATATCTTTTGAAAGCAATAGTTCAGTATTAATTATGTGTCTGACAATTTCATATAGTCTACTATTAATATTGAGAATCAGTTCCTAGTAAGAAAACCCTTAACATCTTAGTAGTCTTACTGTGCGTTAATGTTCATATATATATATTTGTGAAAATGCAGTAAAGAGTAGAATTTCTTTGTTATAAAATATCCAACAGTCTGTTAGTACTCAAAATAACCAAAATAAAACTCACAAAGTTGTATGATTTTATTCTGCACCCACACTGCAGTAGACATTACTTTAAAAAGACTTTGTGCTAATTGATATACACAAAATATATTACTTCCATGACATATCACCATTTCTATATTTTAGTTATAAATCCTAATAGAAACAATGCAAAAATTAACTCTAAGATGCTTATAAAGTGCTTATTCATGCATTCATGTATATGATAGTTTACCCATCCCCTATTATATGGCATATACTATTTTTCATACATAGGAAGCCACACCGTGGCCTGTGGAATAGTAAGTAAGAGAATAAATCCCAGAATCTGAACTCAAGTATAATTTGGTAATAACAGAGATAATACAACAAGATAGATAATATTCTGAGTGAGAAAATGTCTTTCAGTAATGGTACTCTAGACAATAAACTTATAATCACCTAAAATCAGTGAGATTCCAGCAGACATTGTGCATAAGATACTTTTTAGAGTGTTGCTTGTTGATACAGAATAATACCAAAGTGAAGAGTCACTTTCCAGTAGAAGACAGAGATGAAGAGTCACACCTCTAGAATTTACAGTGTTTCATAAATTTGTGAAATTGCACTTTGGAAAAGAAATAGCTAAAGCAATAAAAGTATCATGTTAAAAGCTTATGTAGTAAAGGAAAAAAATCTTACTTTGAAGATTAAATGTAGATCATTTCAAGACATACAGAATCATATTTTTCTCCCATCAATATATCATCTTCAGTTAAAAAAAAAGTTACCTTTATTTCACATGGGCAGACAAGCACATGCACAGAGCTTAGAAACAGATCAGGTATGCTCAATTTGGAAACTTTGTTATTGGACCTAAAAGAATAATGGAAATGTTATCCAGGCCACCATTTACTTATAATTACCAAAAATATAGTAATGACATACTAGTATTTAATACTGTATCTGCTTGTTAGTTTGGAATACAGATTTTGATGCAATAATTTTACTTAAACACGTAATTATTTTTAAAATCAGCTTGTATAATATTTGTCTCTTTATATAGCATTTTTCTTTATTTTAATAAGATTACATTTTAACCAAGTCTTGATTCTTGACTCTTTCTAAGTACTCAATCAAACTCACTAGTGTCACTTTCTCACTTTACTGATATGTCATTGCTGACCAGATCTTTGCTTTTATGTCGGACCCCTTCTCTGAACTCTAACCATCTACTTCCAAAAGTTGCACTGACATTTCCACTTGGATGCTTTAAACATCCCTAAAAAATGAATGTGATTTTGTCTTTTGACAAAGGTACCAAAAAACATATGTTAAATAAATGATAGCCTTCTGTCAAATGGTGCTCAGAAAACAGGATATTTATATGTAAAACAAATGAAACTAGATCCCCATCTTTGTCCTGTACAAAAGTAAATTCAAAACGTATTAAAAACCTATGTATAAGTACAGAAGTTTTGCAACTGCTAGAAAAAAAGCATAAGAAAAGCACTTCATTGTATAAAATGCAGAGGAAATGTTTTTCTGAATAGTATTCTTCTAGCTTAGAAAATAATGGCAAAAAATCATCTGGCAGATAGCACCAAATTAAAAAGCTTCTGCAAATCAAAAGAAATAATGAACAGAGTGAAGAGACAGCCTACAGAATGGGAAAAAATCTTTTCAGGTACTTTTCTGACAGAAGATTAATATCTAGAAATATAACTAAAAAGAAATTCAACACCAAAAAAAAATTCATCCACTAAAATAGTGAATTAACCAGGCAAAAACTTTTCAAGAGAAGTATAAATGGCCAACAATTATATGGAAAAATGTGCATAATCTTTAGCCATATTAAATGCAAACCAAAAGTACATTGAAATTTCATCTCACCCCAGTCAGAAATGTAATTATTATTATTAAATTCACATACTTACATATAATTGATTTTTGACAAAGGTACCAAAAACATAGGTTGGAGAAGACAGCCTTTTCAACAAATGGTGTTGAAAAAATGATTATCTATTTGTAGGAAAATATAATTAAATTTTAAGCATTCACCCTTCATAAATGTCAACTCCAGATGGATAAGACATCTGGAAATTAGACCAGAGATTTTACAATTACTAGAAGAGGGCATAGCATCAATGCTCCAACATAAAGCTACCAGTAGAAACTTTCTCAGTGAGACCCCTAAGGCACAAAAATTAAAATGAAGAGTAATAAGAAATAATTAAGTTTAAAATATTCTATGAAGACCTGGGCATGGTGGCACATGCTTGTAAACCCATCATTCAGGAGGAGGAGATTGGAGGATTGCAGTTCATGGATAGTTTCCACTACTTAGTGAGGCCTTTCACAGCTAAGTGAGACCCTGTTTCAAAAAGTAAAAAGACTAAAAAAATAGGGCTGGGGGTGTAGCTCAGAGGTGGAATGACCCTGAGTTTCATCCCCAGTACTGAAAAAAAAAAAAAAGATTCTATGAAGAAAATAAAACAATCAAGAATTTTGAGAGCTGAAAAAATGGAAGAGAGCTGAAAAAATGGAAGAAAATCTTCATAAACTATTTCTCTGGTAAAGGAATAATATCTAGAATTTAAATAACTTGAAAACTTAACACTCAAAAACAACACAATCACGTGAGCTAAACAGCCATTTTACAAAAGCAAACATTACAAATGGCCAATAAATATATGAAAAAATTTCAGCATCATTAGCAATCTAAGAGATCCAAATAAAATCTACATTGAGATTCTGCCTAACTCCAATTAGAATAGCAACCATCAAAAATATAAACAGTAGTAAATGCTGGCAAGGATTGGGGAAATAGGAAATCTTATACGTTGTTGCTGATATTGGAAATTAGTGCAGTCATGTTGAAGATCAGTGTGGAGGTCTTTAGTAAACTAGGAATGGAATGACATACAACCCAGCTTGCCACTTTCTGGGTATCATTCCAAAGGAATTCAAGTCAGAACACTCTAGTGGTACATGCATCTGTTTTTATACCAGCACAATTTACAATAAATTGCCAAATTAGGAAAACAGCCTCAAGTTTGCTTGACTTACAAGTTTCTCTTATAAGTCATCTCCAGTGACTTCATCTGTAACATTTTTGTTTTCATCTCAGCTCTTCATTTGGCAACTTAGTACTTTTGTATGATGTATGATGTGTGCTTCCTCATTCCCCATTCTTATTTTCACTTTATTTTTATTTTGATATTTCCTGTTCATCGTCAGATGGTGGAACATTAGTTTTACATTGAAAGCTTTTCCCATCCTCATCTTCTTTCACCTCGAGTTTCTGTTTTTGCAATTATAAGCTTAGACATTTAATTTTATTTTTTCTCACTTTGGGGAGATACTCTATTAATGTGCTGATTATTTTATATGTATTATTTTTATTATTTCTAATGTGTTTTTAAAATGACAACTGAGCAGTTATTATTTTGGTGATTACTGCATGCACTCCAGAAGCATACAGGACCTGTGGGATAAGGATAAAGTGAACAGACACTGGCAGCTTTGATATGAATGAGGTTATAATCCCATGGAATCTTTTAATAGTGTTCTTCTTAAAGGTTATTTTTCTTTTCTCATGATGAGATCAGCCTAAAATTTGTAGCTAGACCAGAAACAGATTGTAAATAGCTATAAGGACCTTCAGGAGGTAAACCATGATGATTTGTTCTGGTCCTGCTAAATACCTCATTAGTGCTGAATGCTATATTGCACACACTGTAGAAAATCAATATCATCTCTAAATTAACTGAACTCACCTATACTTGTTCTTTTAATAAGTGACAACATATTTGATTCTCCTAACAACAGAAAATAAGAATTCTATTATAGTAACATGAGTTAAATACATTATATTGTTTTCTTGAATAAAAGTAAATAAATGAATCTCATTATTTATCAAGTCCTGATTCCGTTTATCTAAAAGGTAACAACTCAGCCTTTATATTCAGTGTAAAGAAATTAAACAAGGATTATTCTTTTAAAGAAGTGAAGTAACTCAGCAGGCGATAGATACATGCCTTACAATTTCTACTTTATGATATTAAGCAACGTTGTTTTTGGAAGAATTTTTTATTAGTAAATTAAATTTTTACATTTATGTATTATATAGATTTTTTGGTTATGATTGTATGTCAAAGTTATAAAATAATTGATAGGTAGCAAGTTCAGTAAGATTGATTAAAATTTACAAAAAGAAACTAAACAATTTTCACTTTTCTCAAACCCACAAATGTGGAATTAAAAAGAGTAGAATTAAAGCCTAAGGTATATTTAATGAAATGTTAATATTTTTTCTTAAACTAAAAAGGTACATTGAGAAGAGTTATCATCCTTTTACAATGGAAGTAAGACTTATTGGAAAACAGAGGGAGATAAAAAAAGTAAGCCAATTTAAATGACCTTTATTCAAATTCCACTGAAACAAATGAATAAGAGGATTTACCTAGCAGACTATAAAATATAGCTAGAAAATAAATCCTAATACCAAATGAATATACTTTCATAAAAGGAAGCTTATAAATATGTAATTATAGAAAAGTATTTACTCTGGATTCTTAAAGTTAAAAAAATTGTATTCATTGGAAATGGTACACATATTACTCAGAAATCAAGACAAATAAAATACATTTCATTGTTTAAACTATTAGTATATATTTGAAATATGGACAATTTTGCAAATATTTTTGTAACTTGAATTCTTGCAGAAAATAATTTTTAAGAACTGTACACTTAGACTACTAGAAAATTAATGTTTAAATTATTCTATGTGAATTTCTCTAGCATTTTAAAATAATTGAAATAGCCAGGCATGGTGGCAAACGCTTGTAATTGCAACATTTGTAAAGCTGAGACAGGAGGATCACAGTTCTTGAACAACCTCAGCTACTTAGTGATGTTCTCTGCAACTTAGTGAGACCTGGTTTCAAAATAAAGAATAAAAATTAGGGCTGAGAGTATAGCTCAGATGTAGAATTCCCGTGATTACCACACACAGACAATTTGGTAATATTATCTAAGGTGTTCAGATGAAATAACATTAAAAATGAAATAATTTCTTTTTCTGTTAGCATTAAATTCAGAGCTTTCTTCCTTAGGGTAATTTGGCTAGCTACAATAATTTTGACTAAACTGTGTTTGGTTTTCTAAAAAAATTCTATACTTTTATAATAAAAGCAATTACATATGGAAAATTTAGGGCACACATTATGGTCAAGTAACCGTGACTAAAGTGGGCATTGTTTACCTATATATAGAATTTCTCAAAATCAGTATTTATTTCTGATAAAATCTGTGCTTCCTGATTGTGAGCTTTCTAGTAAAAATATACTTATCATTTGTGTTTCTACCTTAATTCTGACTTTTTTATTTTTATCTAATAGTGATTAATACACAACTGACATTCAACAGCTGCTGAATGATTTACACTTTTAACCCTCTTATGAAATGTTAATATTTGTCATCATGCTAAAAAAGTACATTGATAAGAAAGCTATTATTCTTATTTAAGTAAAGGATTTTTATTTCTACTTGAACTCCAACTCTTACACATCTACTGATGTATTATTTTGTAAAATATTTCACATTTTTAGTAAATAAAATGGGATTTTAAGTAATTAACCTCTATTATTGGCTACTTTTGGTAAAAATCTGTAAAGCCAGTAGGCATATGTGGCTTCTTTACATTTTGTTGCAAATTAATTAAAAAATAAATTTGGAAGACTTCCAGGAAGATGGTGACCAAAGGAAGCAGCACATATCAGTCCTGCTGACACCTGGTCTCCATTGCTGTAAAAATAGCCTTCTGACAAAAAAATAAAATAAAATAAAAACTTTAAACAAAGAACCAGATAAGTAAAAGGCAGCAGGAAAAATAAAAATGTTAGAAGACTAATGAGAAAGTAGGAAAGGGACCCACCCACCTCCAATGGCTGCTGTTGCTGGTGCCGTGGAAGTATCACCTTGCCTTTCTACACACAACTGCCAGAAACTCATAGAAAACAACCAATAATTTGAAATTAAGTTAAAGTAAGCAGTTGAAGCTCATTAAGATTGTGAGCCATCAGTTCCTCCTGCATAAACACTGGCTACAACTTGCAGCAGTAGTGGTTAAGCTCAGATCCAGAGTGGTGCTCAACATCATAAGTGAACCCACCATCCCTGCAGGACAATACCCAATATGGAATCCACAGGGACTCGCACAGCTATGAAAACTCGCTGGGTCTGAGAATTTTTGGTTCAAATCCAGCAAAGGTGTGGGAGGAATCTGCTATGGGACATGTCAGAGGCTCAGACAGATTCAGGCTCTGCATCAGTAGAAAGCATGGAGGGAGATCTACACTTAATACTAGAACTAACTAGTAGAATCTCTGAGATCACCAAAGACCACCCAATTGTGATAAACATAAAGAAGTCTGGCCAACCCAGGCTTAGTTCTGGTGAACAGCAACTCCTACATATATACCAGATTTGGTCCTAGGGGCATTTGCTGCCTACACAAGCAGGAAGATACTCTTCCTGGGTTCACATCCATGGAAAGCGTGGAGGGTGATCTACATTTACATTAGATCTAGCCTCATTAATACCTGTCATCTGCATAGACTGAGAAAGACTCAGAGAAGCAGATTTGCAGCAGGAAAGGTGCAAGTGGCATTCAGTATCTGCACAGAGAGAGACTGAAGAAGCCAAATCCATAAGGTATTTATATATTTGTAACATTGCATTATATTGCTATTGTTTTATTCTGTTTCTGTGTGTATATGCTTGTCTGTTTGCTCTCTTCCCCAACGCTTTCTCAAACCTCTTATCTTGTACATGCCTACTATCTTCTCTTCATTCCTTTTCTTTTTTCTCTATTCTTTTCTCTTGTCTTGTATTAAATCCACTTTATATCACTATAATAAATACTCCACATTGGTTATTAGAATACTACTGCATATTCACTATCTCTAATATCTACTATATACTACCTTAACAAATTCATACTCTTATTCTATTTGATCCCATCTGTGGCTTTACCCTATTCTTGCATTTATGACTTCACTTCCCTAGTCACTCAAACTACACCATTCAATGCAACAAAACATGCCATTTGATATACCGATATACCAAATGACACCTAGAGACAACCAATTAGAATCACTCTACACTTCTCAAACCAAGACATGAAGGCTAAAAGGGCCTGGAATAACATATTCCAAACTCTGAAAGAGAACAACTTGCAACCCCAAATTTCCTACACAGCAAAACTAACTCTTGAATTTGATGAGTAAATAAAAATCTTCCATGATAAACAGATGACAAAAGAAAACAATCACTAGAGAAAATACTCAAAGAAATTAACTGCAAAGAAGAAGTAGTACATGCCAGAACCAGAGAAACAAGAATATCCATCAAGCAAACAACTAAGCAAAGAAAATCAAACACTCAAAAAAAGATAAAATTCAAAATGTTAGGAATTAAAAATCATTACTCAGTAATCACACTGAACATAGATAGCCTCAACTCTCCAATAAAAAAACATAAGGTGGCAAAATGGATTAAAATTATAATCCATCTATCTGCTGCCTGCATGAAATACACTTTACAAGTAAAGATAGCAACAAACAAAAGGTAAAGGTCTGGAGCAAGAAAATCCATGCCAAAGAACTCAAAGATAAGCAGAAGTAGCAACTATAATATCAGGCATATTAGACTTCAAGCCCAAGTTTTTAAGAAGAAACAAAGTAGGTCATGTTTTACTGATAAAAAGAACAAACCAGCAAGAGAAAACTAACAATAGTTATACAGTTATGTTATACATATATACATTTATACATTTAGTTATACATATATACATTTATGCCCCAAACATAGGTGCAACAACTTTCATAAAACAAGCATTTTGCGACATTAAGTCACACATAAATCCCAATACAATAATGCTAGGAGATTTCAACACCCCTCTCACTCTGCTAGACTGATCTTCTAGACAAAAGGTGGTCAGTAAAGATGCCTCAGACATAAAAACAGCATAAACCAAATAAAATTATTAGAAACATGTAGAATGTTCCACCCAAATACAGCAGAGCTCACATTTTCTCAGATGCTCATGGAACCTTCTCCAAAATAGATCACATACTGGGCCACAAAGTGAGCACTAAATGGTATCACATAGAAATAAATTAGTGTACATGATCATGATCCCACTTGGAGCTACATATAGCCAAGACCATATGAATATTTTTCAGTGTCAAGATGATAGAAATAAACTGCTATTTCTATACAAATTTATATCTTTATATGTTTACAAAGTATTTTCTTAAATGGCGCCTATTTCTTCCTGACAGTGATATGAGAGAGATGAGATGCAGGATTAAACCCTACATGAAACCTTACACGTACATTAGTCTCATCTATGTCTATGGAAGCCTCAAGAGATCAGGACTCCTGAGCATATTGTGATAATGCAATATGCCAGCACTTTGATACCCATTAGATTCTTGGGTTAAACAAGAGAAGGAAAAGCATTGTTTTCATTGTTAAAGTGTAAAAATAATTACTCTTTATTTACAAATCAACACATGCAGGCCAAGTGTCATAAATGTGTTAACGATCCAACATTGAAAATTATTAATGAACGTACACTGAAGAAGATTTAAGGACAAAGAAAATATTTCTTTCTGAAGAATCAAACTATTTCACAGGTAGTTTATGTTTTGTGTGGATTGCTTTTCTTTTAAAAAAATCATAGCTGGTTGAATTTTTTCTTCTCTGTAGATCATCTTATTTTGTTTGTAAAATGTTCATATTTTCATCTTAATTTACAGAATTATATGTATATTTGTGTCCTACAACATGATGTGATTTATGCATACATTGTGGAATGGCTAAATTAAAGTAATTACTATATGTAACACATGTGTGTGTTTGTGCGTGCGCGTGTGGTGAGAAAACTTGAAATGTACTCTTTTAGAAAATTTCAATTATATACTATGTTACTAACTATAGTCACCAAAGTGTACAATAGATATCTTAAACTTATTCTTCTGACCTAACTGGAGCTTTATTTTCTTTTATTAATATCTTTTCAGTTTCTATCGAGTCCTTTAACCTCTCCCACAAATCCTCCTCCCAGTATCTACTAATCACCATTCTAGTCTGCTTCTATGAATTTGACTTTCTTAATTTTACATATAAGAGAGATCATACAGCTGTGCATGGTGATCCACATCTGTAACCCCAGTACTTGAGAGGCTAAAATAAAGGGACTTACATATGAGGAAAGCCTCAGCAATTTAGTAAGGTTCTCAGCAACTTAGTGAAAGCCTATTTCAAAATAAAAAATAACATAGGGCTGAGGATGTAGCCTGGAGAAAGAATGCCACTGGGTTCAATTCCCAGTACTACAAAAACAGAACAAAATCAAAACGGAATGAACAACAAAAACATAGAGATCATGCACTTTTTGTTGTCTTATGTTTGGATGAAGTCAACTAGCAATGTCCTCCAGGCTCATCCCTGTTGTTAAAAAAGAAAGAACTTTTTTTTTTTTTTTAAAGCTGAATGTTAGCCAGGAATGGTGGCATTCACCTGTAATTCCAATACTCAAGAGGCTGAGACAGGAAAATTGCAAGTTCCAAGCCAGTCTTGGCAACTTAGCAAGGATTTCAGCAAACTAGTGAGACCCTGTTTCCAAATAAGAAATAAAATCAGGTTGGGGAGGTAGCTGAGGAGTAGAATGCCTCTGGGTTCAATTCTCAGTAACACACACACACACACACACACACACACACACACACACACATACACACATACACATACACACACATACACACACATACACACACATACACACACATACACACATACACACACATACACACACACACACACACACACACCTGAGTATTATTCTACTATTTATATATAGGACATTTCTTTATCAATTCATTCATACTCATGAATAAAATTCTTTGTATATGCAAGGTAGCCCAGAATTATGATCAAATAGTGTTCTCATTTTGACAGAACACATCACTAGTAGTAAATCTGTGAATTCCTTGCCATGCAAATTTTTAGTTACGTGATTAATTTTTGCTTGATATTTCTCCTGTCATTGTTGTTAAATGCAAAAGTCTGTATATGTTCATGTATTTTACAGAATTCTTACTAATGTTATAACTGAGAGAAGTAGACGGATTTAATAAACTTTTATTATTTCATGACAAGTGAGATAGACTGAAAACATAGGTAAAAGCTGGATCTCATTTACAGTTACTTTTAAATGTAACACTTAACGTTGAGTTCTGTGAGAGAAACTCTAAGGTTTTTGTAAATATCTTGTTTTCCACAAATAGTAGTGAAAATTTTGTAAGATTCTCCTAACTTAAACACAAAAATAGATTAGTTCACTGTCAAGGAATTTAACTAAAATGACAGGAAAATATCTGGGAAGAAAATGTAAATCTGTTTCAAGGAGAGTGAAGTGTGACAGGAAATACTACAAAGGACAACATCAGCAGAAGCATTGAGAAGCTCATGAAAGGAAATAGCAGCATCAGGCAGGAGAAGTTTGTTTAGTAATGTAAGTGAGCTATTTTCTAAAAAGGACGCTCTGAAAGCTACAGTGAAGAAAAAAATAATGAATCTTCAGACACTGGATACCTGAAAATAACCCAGGGTTATGTCATAAATTTAGCATTTCTAAAGAGGAGAATCTTACAAAATATTAATGAATTCTGCCAAGGAAGAGAACAATGGGATAACTTGACACATAATGCACCCATATAAATCTAGAAAGTTCTTTTGAGTGTATTTCCTTTGAAGAAGGATTTCCAGAGAGGAATCATGTGGTTGGAACTTGCCTGTGTATCATATATATTGGAGCAGAATTCTTTTACACTAATTAGTTTTTCTTTAGTTACTGTTATTATGTTATTGGAAATGTAGATTTCTTTTGCAGGGTCAGGAATATAATAGAGACTTTCTGACTTTTCAATTAGACATTCTGTTTAGTCTAATGCATCTTGAATGAATGACTGTGGCATGGATTTATGATGAGAGTGATTCACAGGTGTTGTTTCCTTTGTATATGTATAAATGTGGGAGGACTTCCCTCCAAAAAAAAAAAAAACATTAAAGAGGCCATTCACAACCATAAAGTCTATGTTTAATATAGAATGAAGAATTAGCCTGACCATTAATGTTCAATAGTATCTTATCAAACATATTTTTATTATATACAAAGGTTATTGCTAGCCACTGTTCTGATAGTCATAAAAATATAGAAGAAATTTCAAAATGATTCTTACCTGCAGAGGGCTTCATTTAAAATAAAACCCTAGCATATTTTTGTATATAAATGGCAGGGCAAATCCATATACCAAATAGTACAATGTCATTGGAGTTCAGAGACAGTATGCCCTGTGGTTTGAGCAGTTGGGAGGAAACAAGGCTTTATTTAGATCTTAAAGAATAGTTAGGATTAGACAAAGGTGAGAAAAGACTGAATTTGCAGAAAAGGTCCAGCCTTAAACCAAACACATGGTTTATCTATGTTATCAACAAGAATACAAAAGAACATATCTATCATTAAGAAGGCTGTGCACAGGAACAGGAGAGCAAAACAAAATATATCTTTATATATTTTTTAAAAAAGAAATATAGTCACCTGATTTTCACCAAACTTGACTTTTAAACTGGTAGGGAGCTAGATAGAAATGATCAGGTTAGGGCAAGATTTGGTGGGGCCTGAGGGGAAGTTAAGTAGCTCTCATGAATGGAAGTAGAACATTTTGTGCCTAGCTGCATTGCAGAACTGCAGGGTTATCAGTAGGCTAAAGATACTACATGCATAACACCCTGGGACTCCACTTAGACACAAATGAGAAAGCTTCCAATATGGGGGAACAGAGCAGATCCACTAATCTGTGGCACAAAAAGAGACAGTGACCTCTCTGTATGCACATGCTTGGGGGGAAAAGCTCCTCACAGGTTCACAAGGAAGATTCAGACTCCACATTGACTTTCATTCCAGAAAGCAGCCCAACCCAGACCTTTTCTCTTATACTATACCCAGTTCACTAAACAAGACTCTATCTTTCCTTATTTATGTATTCTGCTTGAAATCCTTCTTTCATAAAGGCTATCCTGGTGCAGGCCTGTTATCCTAGTACTTGGCAAACTGAGGCAGGAGGATTCTAGGTTGAGACAGGAGGACTGTAGGGTCACAGCCAGCCTCAGCAATTTAGTGAGGTTCTCAGCAATTTAGCAAGGTTCTCAGCAAGTTAACAAGGCCCTGTTTCCAAATAAAAATATAAAATAGTTCTGAGGGTATAGCTCAGAGGTAGAATGCTCTTGGATTCAATCTCCAGTACCCCCCAACACATACACACACACACATTGAGGAAGAGACCATATCCGATAACAATGAAACCATTAGAACTGATTTTAAAAAGGTGTAACACAGAAACAGTGAAAGGTTTTTTGTTACATAGTGTGTTTTTTTTCCAAACATGGAATGAAATTATTGAATGACTATTAGAGCATTTTAACCAGCATAAGAACACAAATCCTAACAGATGAGAGAAATTATTAAAGGAGAAAAATTGTGCATATCTGAAAATGGTCAGTGAGTAAGATGATTGAATTAATTTATTTTAGGTCCTAGAAACGATATGGCCACAGAGAGACTCTTTTTTTGAGTCATAAATTTAATAAACATGATTTTTGACATAGAGAGCCCAAAGATTTCAGACTATTTTATCAAAAGCCTCACTTGATGGATGCTCTAATTTAAATAAGAACATAGTAGCCTATGAAAAAAATAAGTTTTAAGACACCATATTTATTTTACCCTATTCAGAGACTTGTACTTGTCATACAAATAAAATACCAAAGTACATAATGAGGCTTCCCTTCAAGGCACCACCAACTCCTCCTGTGTTCTCTAAAGATGTAGCAGCTAGGCATAGTTAGGGGATATCGGAGAGAAGTATGTACATGTAGCATATAAATAACCTTATGTGTATATTGCATATATAATAGTTCTAAAAAGAGATACAAATATTTTGCATAAAATAATGTTTGTATGTATCTGAACCTTCTTTTTTTCATTTTATGTACCTTTGATATCTTTCTGTGGCTACATACATAGATCTACTTCAAATTTTTAAAATGTCTATTCTGTGAAACTGGATTATTGGTCCCAGTTCTTCACTCCCCAGTAGCAGTGTTTTAGATCCATATACTTGCTATGTCCTACGTGTGAATGAAGTATCTGCTAACTATGGGCTTGACAGAGGATTTGCTTTGGCAAAGCCTTCACCCTTTCTGTCTGACATAATGTAACATTTATGGAGGACTCACAGCTAAAGTGAATCCACAAGAAACTTAGATAAAGGTTGCTTGTTGGCTTCTATACTCCATGAAAATACTTTTGCCAAGTCTGTCTTAAAAAAAAAGTCTCCTAATCTATATAGGATGAAAACAAGCAATAAGACAAATATTTTTATTGTCTTTAGAATGTCTTGTCCTTTTATACTTTTCTTAAAAATATCTTCCCTATTCCAAAAGTAAGAATAATGGTTTTCAGCAGCTCAAGTAATACTTTAATATGAAACAGTTATATTTTTTGCTGATTACCTTCCAGTACTGCTTAAAATATTTGCAAAGCTTTATGCAAAGCCTTGGGAAGGTCTTTATAATTTCACTCCTGCAGGGGTGAAAATTATTGTGGGACCTTCTTAGTTACACACTAATTTCTTGGCTATTTTAACATCCTAAGTTATTTTTTTCCTGACTTTTGTGTACAGAAAGTAGTCCAGAATATTTATTATATCTTAAAATCTGTTACACCCAAAATTTATCTAATTTTTAAAATCATTAACATTTTCTTGGTGCACTTTATCTTGCTAAGCCTTTTTATTTTTATTTTTGGCATTATAGATCTTTTTTATTTATTTATTTTTATTGGTACACTGTATTCATACATCATAGTGGGATACAAACTTTTGTAGACATACATGCACACATAGCCCAGTCAGCCCCCACCCGATCCCCACCCCATTCTCTCCCCATCCCTCCCTCCCATGCTTGGCTTAGTGGTTGACATCTAGTATTATAGCAATTTATCCAAAATTAAAAATGATAATCTCACATAATAATTTAATTTGTCTGATACCAAGCTTTTGATGACTTAAAGATAACATTTCAATGTTTCTTTTTACCCTCCCTCTTACCAGAGAATATTTTTTTTTCTATTTTTTTAGGTGAAACTATCATATATTTATATACCCGTACCTTTCAGAAAAAAAAATCTATCCTAATATGGAATATGGACTCTAGATACCTAAAATGATCTTGAAAAAGAACAAAGCTAGAAGATATATATTTTCTGATTTCAAACCATATAAAGCTACAATAATTGAAACAGTGTAGTACTATTCTAAAGGCAGATATATAAACCATTGGAGTTAAATAAAAGCCTAGAGCTAAATTCTTCCCTATATTGTCAAGTTATTTTTGACAAGGTTTCCACGAACATTTGGTGGTGGAAATAATAATCTTTTAACTAAATATTGTTGAAACATAATAATTACATGGAAAAGAATAAAGTTGGACCTTTACCTAATCTCATATACAAATATTAACTCAAAATAGATAAAAGATCTAAATATAAATTTTAAGACTATAAACTTTCAGGAGAAAATCTGGGTCATAAAACCTCACAACATTGGAATTGGCAGTGATTTCTTGGATATGATACACAGGTCCAGGAAACTTATAGAACTCCCTTTAGACAGGATCGGAGAAGAGGATTCCCACGCCACATCATTGTCAAAATGACCAACGTGGAAGCCAAGCAGAGAATCTTAAAGGCAACAAAAACAAAGGGCCAAGTGACATTCAGAGGCAAACCAATTAGAATCACTCCAGACTTCCCAAACCAAGTCATGAGAGCCAGAAGGGCTTGGAGTCACATATTCCAAACTCTGAAAGAAAACAACTTCCAGCCAAAAATTTCCTACCCAGCAAAACTTTCTATCAAATTAGATGGAGAAATAAGAAGCTTCCATGACAAACAGAAACTGAAGGAATTTATGTCTTCAAAACCAGCACTAGAGAAAATACTCAAAGAGATTAACTACAAAGAAGAAATAGGTAACACACACCAGAACCAGAGAAACAAGAGTTTCCATCCAACAGACAACTAAGATTGGTTATCTGTGGAAATTCATTACTTATGTTAGTCTTTTACCTATCTCTAAATGGTATTGTTTGCCTTTATTGTTGTTTATTTTTAGGATGTCTAGTTGGAATATTAATATACCTTCAGATATAGCATTTGGAAATATTTTATCCCATTCTATTAGTAACTGTTAACTCTGTTTACATTGTCTTTGGATATACAATATATTTTTTATTTTTTAGGGAGTTTGTATACTCTTCTGTTGCCTGTGCCATTGAAATCATATCCAAGAAATTATAGATCTTTTATCAAGGAGACCTTGTTTCCTGTTCAATAGATGGGCTGGGATCTGAAAATAATAGATTTCATCAAGTCATTGCTCATCTTACCTTATTGTTAATCATTATGTTCTTATAAACCAAGATATTTCTCCTCACACATTTTCCCCCCTGAGAAAATCATGTCAAATTAAAAATCATGACATCATCAAAGTTACCTAGAAGTTATGAACCCAGAATGCCATGGCAGCCTTGCTGTTTTATATCAAAAGTGTCTCAGCTTTCCTTCAGAGAGCCAGGTACCATTCTATCATGATCACTGACTCCTCTCTCAGTATTCTTACCAGGTGATTCAATAAATCACACTTCATTTGCTATAGTGCATCATCATCATCATCATCATCATCATCATCATCATCATCATCATCAAACATCATCATCATCAACATCCAAACATAAAGGAGCCATTCGAGCCTCAAGTTTGAACCAGAGTCAAGTATCCTGCCAACAGGGTAAATTTTACAACAAAAAATTCCTCTTTCTAAACACATTCTCCCTCACCAGCCATACAATATACCTTCCTATTCCAGCATCCTCAGGGCTTTTTAATAAGTTCTTTGCATTCCTGATGGTAGTTAATAAACAGTTTAAAAAACTTTTTTCAGATGTTAATATATCTTTATACCATAAAGTGTATGTTTTATATTCACTAAGAAATATGGAAAATTGACACTAGATACTGGCCCACAAATGATTAGAGAAAGCACCATTTTCTGAGGCATCCATCTCACATAAGGACTTTCCTTTTTCTAAAAAAAAAAAAAAAATGGTGGTAGTAGTGTATGTGTGTGAGAGAAAGGTAGGATTCATTTTCCTCAGCAGGAGAAATGAATGCAAGTGCAAGCTTAGAGGTTTTAGAAAAATCTGGGGAGTTTAAGGTACTCAGGTGAACTCATTCAAATGTCCCCAGCAAAGTCCTCTAGATACTGGTCTTATACTACTCCACTATCAAGGCCCAAACTATCTGCTAAGTTATACATATCTTCTTAATAACTTTGTAATTCTTAAAATTAAACTTGATTTTATTTTTAGAATAATCTGTGCTTCAACAGGAGATAGATCTTTATCTTCCTCCTCCTCCTGCTCCGCCTTCTCCTCCTCCTCTTCTTCCTTCTTCTCCTCATTATCTTCTTCCTCTTCTTCTCCTCTATTTTATCTATTCATTCATTTGTTCATTTGTTTGTTTGTTTGTGTGGTACTGGGGAATGAACTCAGGGGTGTTCTACCACTGAGATACACCCCTAGCCCTTTTTATTTTTTATTTTGAGACAAGGTTTTGGTAAGTTTCCCAAACTGGTATCATATTTGCTATCGTTCTATTTCAGCTTTCCAAGTATGGGATTACAGGCATGCATCACTGCGCCCAGTTAGATGGATCTCTTTCAATGAGGCCATGGAGGTCATCTAGATTTCTTCATGTGCCTTGAGTTAATTGCTGGCTGAAACTGAATAATAAACACTGCTTGTTTGTTTGTTTGTTTGTTTAAAAACAGTTGCAAGAGAACTGCCTCCACCATCATTTTAACCATTATCATCCCTGTATCTTTTAAATAGTAGAGCAACTACATGCCAAATCTTCTCCTTTCTGTTTACCTCCCCTTGAGGCCCAATGGATGAGAGTGTTAAGGTGAGATATAACAATGGGCTTACTAGTGTACTATGGAGATTATTCCAAGGCCGTGGATGAGGGGGAGGAAAAGTGAGCCAGGGAGGGGATAAAAGTAATAAGATTTGTTTTTAATGCCAAGATACTGTTGGGTACAACTTGGTTCCATGTTTATGGGAAGCTTCAAGTGTGTTTAGATTACATATCAAAATTTCCCACCAAAGGAAGTGGCAAAAAAGTCTTTAATCCATCAACTCTTGTCCTCATTACCTAAGGGTTCTTCCTGAGGACATGAGTTGACCAGGTCCTCTGGCCTATTTTGAACCACACATGAGCTAATTCCAGTGACTTAAGAAAGCCCCTTAGTTACAGATTCACAGGAGCTTAAGACAAGAATGGTGATATATAGAAAGAATCAGAAGATTCAGTCATCATCATAGAATAAGATACATAACCATAATGCAAATTAATATTCAGGAGTTTAATTAATTCCTTTTTTTTTTCAAGTCTGGGGATGGAACCCAGGGGCATTGGACCTCCTAGCTACAACCCCTGCCCTACTTTTTATTCTTTATTTTGAAACAGGGTCTCACTAAGTTGCAGAGGGCCTCACTAAGTTGCTAAGGCTGTTCACAAACCCTGATCCTCAGGTCTTAGCCTTTCGAATGCTGGGATTACAAAAGTGTGCCACCACGCCAGGCTAGGAGTTTAATTCATTTTTGCATAAGGTTCAAGATCATAAAATCTGGAGCTTTTCCTATTTCCAATCCACTTTGAACTTTTGTATTATATTTTCTTAGGGAAAATATTTAGAAAACATTGCCATTTATGACTAAACTTCTTGAAATTTTCTTCAGCAATATATTTTAGAGTTTTAAGATTTTAGTAAGTAACTCAAATACTTGACAACTTAATTTTTTTATTTCTACTTTTATTTTTTTGCAGTTCTGGGGATGAAACCCAGGTGCATTCTACCTCTCAAAAACTACATACCCATCCCTATTTTTTTAGTTTTTATTTTAAAACAGGGTCTCATTAAGTTTTGTAGAGCCTAAGTAGCTGAAGCTAACCATGAATCTGTGATACTGTCTCAGCCTCCCAAGTACCGGGATTACAAGCATGTGCCACCATGTCCAGCTTCATATTTTTTATGGATACACACACACACACACACATATTTAAAATATCATATAAAATATAAAATTTGTGTATTTTGTAAATGTAATATATACATGTTGGGGGGATAAGTTGCTGAGGCTGGCTTTGAAAATATCATTCTTCTGTCTTAGCTCCCAAAGTACATGGAATACAGACATGCATCATCATACTTGGCTACAAATATAAATTTAAATGGTTGATTAATGTGCCATTTCATGCACATTTATAATAGTGCTAGAATTCTAAATGCTGTTTTTTCTTATTTTCAGAGATTACTATTTTAAGTTATAAATCAATGATTTAGACTAATATTTTGAAACAATTTTGTTTTGTCTACAAATTGCTTTATGTGTTATTTTTTCAGTTTTTGAAAACATTTCTCTGAATGTTTTGTCAAATTTTGTAGCAATACATTCATATTCAAAAGAATCAGAAAGATCCTAGTTGAGCTAGAGAGAATTGTTTGTCTTGGTATTCATCAGCAAAATTGTTTTTAAGTTGAAGATAAAAATATAAAAGAAATGCATTAGGCAAAGGGATGACACAGTAGGTACTATGAATGACCAAAAGCCCCCCAAAATTATTTTAAGTATTGATAAAAACTGGGAAAGGGGCACATATATATATATATATATATATATATATATATATATATATATATATGATTGTTTGTTTATTTGTTTGTTTTGGTGGTACTGGGGTTTCTGGAAACCCTTCTACCTCCGGGCTAAACTCCCAGATACACCTAATATACATACATACATACATATATATATATATATATATATATATATATATATATACTCTTTTTTTTTAAATTTGGAAACAGGGTCTCTTAAGACAGCAAGGCTGGCTTTGAACTTGCATGATCCTCCTGCCTCCACCTCCTAAGGGTAGGGATTACAAGCGTGCGCCACCACGCCCAGCTTAAATACATATTTTTCTCAGAAAAATTCTATTGTTCAGATAAGAATCATCCTGAAAGCATGTGATAATTCTATAGTTATTTGAATAAACAACATTAATGTGTTACAGATTGAGAAATAGGATAACATTACTGATCACAAAATGTAAAATGTGTGACTGGTTTCAAATGAATACTATATGAAAATAATGATTTCATAGTGTCTTGAAAATTGATGGATCTTGCTCATAAACTCATAGTTAGGTACATTATTGCATATATGGATTATTTTAAGTATGGAATTGAATTATATTCACATTTCTCTAATTGTGTTTTCAAAATGAAGGCCCACTGGGTAAATGAGTATGAAATTCACCACCTGCAATAGATTGCAAATTGCTGTGAAGCTAGTAGAAAGGTTATTGTTTCAAAATCCAACCCTAAATTCACTTTAGAAGAACAGAAGCAGACATTTTGTGAGTACTTCTTTCTATATGCTTTGAACCTCTATCTGTGAATTCTATTTTAATCAAATGAATTAAGGTCATATTAATTTTCCCCAAAGAATAGGTCCTTTAGTGAGGTTCTGGGAAAATGGCAACTTAAATTCATCCAATGCTACCTCCTGTTTTCCAATTTCCATGCACTGTGATTTTTTGGAATGGTGGGATGGGGATCTCAGTGAACCCTCTCCCTAGAAAAATAGTCATTCAACTTGTAAGACTAACTTGGAAAAAAATCAAGTTCTCTGCAAATTATATTAAGTGATAAAGCAAATTGAGAAATATTTATTTAAGAAGGTCTAATAACTCTTATTAGGACCTGTGGCTGTGGTATTGCAGCCATAATCCTTTCTTCTCCTCCATTTTCTACTTCAAGGAAGTGGGATGAAAATTGTACTCCATGCAGATGAGGTTAAAGAAACAAGAATCACTCTCCCCTCATAATCTAAGGCTATGATTATGATTCTACCTCAAAAGGGACAGGCCACCGACCTCTTTCATATCCCTCACTTCATGTTCAGGAGCTCTATTCCAGAAAGACATGGCTAAGAAAGAAAGACGTGGAGCTCCTTCTTGCAACTATCTGTACCCCTGATGGAGCAGAATGTCTTTGGCTCCTTCTCAGCCTACTCATAGGTTAGAGATTTTATGTTAGGAATCACAATGACTGCTAATTCTACTTGTTCATAGAAAAATAGAACAGTACTATTAAAATATAAGGAGAGAGCCAGGCATGGTGGCACACACTTTTAATTCCAGCGCTTGAGAGGCTGAGACAGGAGGATTTTGCAGGTTCGAAGCCAGCCTCAGCTACTTAGTGAGGCTCTCAGCAACTAAGTGAGACCCTGTTTCTGAATAAAATATAAAATAGGTCTGAGAGTGTAGCCCTTAGGTTCCATCCCCATTACCACTATATATGTGTGTGTGTGTGTGTGTGTGTGTGTGTGTGTGTGTGTAGAAATAGATTGTTGGCCTTACCATCAGCTCTAGTAGAGTGGGGTCAGAGACTCTGCCTAGGGGAGGGAGAATGCATCTGTAAAAAGAGAGAGAGATCTACATCTCACACCATAAGATATTGTTTTTATTTGAATAGAGCATAGGAAAATTTATACTTCAGGGTTGTATTGAAAGAAAGGAACATTCTGTTGAATGACTAAAAGGATATTCATAGCTCCATGGTACTATTAGGGGTAGGGAAAGTAGTAAACCAGCTAGAAGTTTAACAGAAAGAACCTGGAAAAATGTCAGGTAAGAAGAATGTTTCTAAAGTCAGAGCAATCCTCAGAGATTGGTCATATAGTGTATCTACAGAAGGGTTCAGATTTAATTGTATCAGACTATGAAACAATTAATATCTCAGAGTATTGTTGAAAACAATAATCATATAAGTAAAGAGTAGAGGCTACCAGATGTGTTGTGATAAAATAGAATCCCTTCCAGAAACTTAGTGGAAAAACCAAAAAATGTGATGGTCAGAGAGAAAGCCTGTTAAGATGATATCCATCCCTAGTGGTCAAGAAGGCTGTTCACATACCCAAGGCCGTACTTCATGAGAAACTATATGAGGCTATGATACATGTAGGGGAAATAGACTTTAAAAATCAGTCCATAGTCACTATATAAATATATGAACAAACTGAAAAAATATGTCCTCGATTGGAGGGATTTATATTCAAAGCTACTAAAATATATTACCTAATACATCTGTAATCAATAGTGACAAGAACAAAATCACAAATATGTGAAGAAACATAAAAGTTCAAATTATACACAAAAGAAAAGAAAGAGAGAAAGAAAGAAAGAAAGGGAAGGAGGAAGGAAGCGAGGAAGAAAGAAGAGAATGAAGGGAGGGAGGAATATAGTCATTTAAAATGAAATCAGAACTGGCCAAAGCTTTAAGAGTTGAGAAAAGGAGAAAGTTGGGTAAAGCCAAATTTCCATTCTCTAGTGATAGCAAGGAATGCCGAAGGATGGGCGTTATCCTTTTTCTCAGCCTACCTTCCTGAGTCCAGTGATCATGGATCTCTGACCCTATCTGCTTATTTTCTTCCTACCTCTTCAGAAGGAATAAAATTAGAAATAGAAGGAAACAGTAATTATTTATAAGGATCTAGATGATAGACTAACAGGGAGAAGAGTTTGCATCAGATATAAGTACATTCAAGAAATTGATGAAAACCATGTTTAAAGGACTAAAGGAAGCTCTTAAATAATTTTTCTTTAAATCGATAACATAAATAAAGACATAAAAACTATTTTAAAAATAATTTGGATTTCTGAAGTTGAAAAGTTCAATAACTGAAATGAAAAATTTACCATAAAATTTTATAAGTAAATCTGAGATAAACAAAACTGAAAAATGTTTATCTAGACAGATAAAAGCATATAAAAAAAGAGAACACACAAATAACTAAAATAAAAATGAAAGTAGGTGCCTTGCTACTGACCATACAAAGATAAGAAGGGTATAAGAGAATACTATGAGCAATTGTATACTAACAGTGCAGCTACTTACATTCAGAGGAAAGGCCTGTGAGGACACTGAGGAGATGGACAACTACACACCAGGGAGAGAGCCCTCACCAGAAACATAATCAGCCACAACTTTCAACTCCTACTTATGGACCCTAGAACCATGAGAAAACAAAATTCTGTAGTTTAAGCCCCTGTCTATGGTATATAGTTAAAGCAGCCTTAAGCAAAGTAAATTGTTGGTATTCTGTCCTCCTCCGATCATAACACACTCCTCAACCAATCAATATCATAAACTTGTTTTATTATATTTATGTTTAAGGAAAAATTTTTGTAATATATATTGCTGATTTATTAACAATTTACTGATTTATTAACAATAGTCAATAGTACCGAACTTGTAATTTTTGCCTAAATACATTGCATTTTTTGTGTGTTGCTTGTTTTTGTGAATTATATCATAGAATTCTTGTTCTTAGAAACATTAGATTCACCATTGTGCTTTGTGGTCACTTTAAGTATCAAAATCACCAATAAAATAAAAAGCACAAAAATGTAAATATTAGGGCATACATAAAATCATAAAATGTTTTATAAAATGATCACTTATAGTTTGAGAAATGAAATTAGAAGGTAGCAGTTTACCTTAACCCTCTAGAAATGAGTGCATTGGACACTATGAACCCTACTGAACTGTGAGTAGCTAAGAAAGTTCTGTGGGTATTTTTTAGGAGGGCTTATAAATAAATTTTGGCTAATAGTCAAGTTAGCAAATATAGAATTCTAATTAATGAATATCACAATATTTTCATCACTTTTCACTTAATAGGTAATAAAATTACCTATTAATTTTATTAATACAATATGGAGAGTAAGATAATTGTGCAGAGATTTCAAAACCAATATTCATTTATTTTCTTTTTTGGTACAGCAACCTCCTCCTCCACAGTTTTGTTTCCTATGCTTTAAGTTATCTACAATTAACCATAGTACAATATGTTAAATGGAAAATTCTAGAAATATGTCACAAGTTTTAAACTATATATCATAGCCGGGCGTAGTGGCTCACGCTTGTAATACCAGCATTTGGGAGGCTGAGACTGGAGGATTGCGATTCGCGGACAGCCTCAGCTACTAAATGAGGCCCTCTGCAACTCAGTTAGACCAGGTTTCAAAATAAAGCATAAAAAAAAATAGGGCAGGAGGTGTAGCTCGGAGGTCGAATGCACCTGGGTTCCATCCCCAGACCTGAAAACAAACAAACAAACAAACAAACAAACAAAACAACAACTAAATGTCATTTAAGCAGTGAGGTGGAATTTCCCATTCTCCTGCTTTGCCTTCCCAGGATGCTAGTAGTTAGTCCTTGGTCCTGGATGCTCATGGTTTGTGCACTAACAGCCCTTTAATCACTTAGTAGTGTTTTGGGTTATCAGATTGACTTTTATGGCATCATAGTGCTTATGATCAAGTAACTCTCATTTAATTTGATAATGGTAGCAAAACTATTAAAATAATTGGGCCATCAATGCAGATATGCTAAAGAGAAGTAATACAGCAAGTCTTTTAAGTGAAATTTAGATTTGGGGACCTATCTATGGTTTTAGTATCTATTTGTAATCTTGGAACATATTGTTTCTTGAAATAATAAAGTATACTATGTGCCATATTTAAAGTTTTATATAATCATTAATTCCCAAGATTTATAAAATTTTGAGTCCTGAATATGTATTTGTATATGTAAATATTAGAATGAAAATAATTTTTTTCTTCATTTTGGACTTCTGAAAAAATAACCTTCAGTTATAGATATCTATATATTTCCAAACATATATTTATATTTCCAAACAACTATATATATATATATATATATATATGTGTGTGTGTGTGTGTGTGTGCTTTTATCCAAAAGTTACCATTTTTCTCCCCAAACTAGCATGTGTGTGTGTGTGTGTGTGTGTGTGTGTGTGTGTGTGTGTGTGTGTGAGACTGGGTATGGAACTCAGAGGCATTCTACCTCCAAGCTATACCCCCAGCCATTTTTGACCACTTTTTTTTGTTTTGTTTTACAGTACTGGGGATGGAACCACGGGAGGCACTTGATCTCCAAGCTATACCCCAGCCCTACTTTTTATACTTTATTTTGAAACAGGGTCTCACTGAGTTGCAAAAAGCCTCACTAAGTAGCTGAGGCTGTCTGTGAACCAAGATTCTCCTGTTTCAGCCTCCCAAATGTTGGAATTACAAGCATGCACCACCAAGCCCAGCTTCCATTTTTGACAAATTTTTAGACAGATACTAAATTCACTTTCATTCATAATTTTTACAAAAGCAAAAAGAACACTTATACTTCCTCTTTTTTCAGTGCTGATACATTCTAAAATCAATTATGGAATAAATATATGGCATATCTTTCCATCTCTATCTAAGAAGTCCATAAAAGTTGAAGATAAAATATGTCATCTCAAACCTGTAGGCATCAGTCAATGATTGATACATACTTACAGTTTTGCTAACATTAAATTTAGAAAGGCAGTTGTTTCGTATTGTGATTTATCTGTACATAGAAGGCTGTGTATGTGTGTGTGTGTGTGTGTGTGTGTGTGTGTGTGAGAGAGAGAGAGAGAGAGAGAGAGAGAGAGAGAGAGAGAGAGAAAGAGAGAGAGAGAGAGAGAGAGAGAGCAATAAATGACCTTGATAGTCATCAAATACATGAATGTTTTGCCAGGTTCCTGGTGGTCAAGCTATGATGGGTTTTGGATATAGAAATATGATGTATTGACTGCTATGCCAGGCTAATTGTTAGGCTTTAATCAAAATCATATTATGAGACTTTAAGTACCTGAAGTGGTGCCAAAGCAGTTTGTTTTTGAGGGTTGCTCATTCAGAAAAAGAGTGTTATAGCTCCAACACTCTAAAAGTTGGGAAAAGAATTAACATTTAGCAGAAATCTGCAAGTTGGCTCTGTTAATCTCAGAAAATTACAGAAAAATACATAAAACAGTAGGATATAGTCAGATTCAACCCCAAACAGACATCTACGAGTGTTAAAAGGCTGAAAAATCTGTAGCAGCAGATGTATTTGTATATTTGTCCTGTATTTTATTTCACCACATATGGTTCCATATTACCACGGAACATGATTATAGTACTTCTGCTCATGTTGCTACAGTTAAGGCAGTGATGCCATTTATAGACATTTTTCCACCCAGGTGTGCCAATTATATTTAACTTTACATGTTTTTCTCTGACTTTTATTTTGTAATAAAGGTAGGTCACTAGAGGCATAAAATATCTCAGTAGAAATTTTTAATTTTATTTAGTTGGATAGCTTCAAAATGTTTATGGAACCTGTGTATCTATATATCCTGTTAGTTTTATTGAAACACTTATAGAACAGGGAAAATCTTATATATGTATAAACACAAACAGTTGGCCAAAAGTTGGGCTTTTGACTCCTACAAACCCTACTTCATTCCCACAGTCTCCTCCTCCCCTTGTCCTGTACCTTCATTTCTAACTTTCAGAAAATAAGAAACTGTGAAAACATAAGAATTGAGAGTCATCAACTAAGACTATGGTTTCAATAGGTGGCATTTCCAGAGGCTAGAAAGGATTTCTGCTCCAACAGAACAGGTAGTAAGGGGTTGAAAAAATTGACATTATTCCATCTTTTATTCGTGTACAATGAAAATTATTGCACCCCAAAAGATAATGCATTTCTGGAAGTATTCAATCTTATTTGACAGGTTTTATTTGAAACACTTCTTTGGAAGTGCTATTTTAACCACATCCCCTAGGTATATTTTTAACTTGAATTCTTAATACTCTGTTCTTTTGTAACAAAGGAGAACCATTGAAGGGATTGACCTTGGAAACCAATTCTTTGTAAACTTACTCTTCCATAAATAAATTAATAGGTTGCTGTAGAATGCAAACAGATACAAATGATACTTATTCCTTTTTCCATTCTAATATCAAGTAAAGGAACTGAAAATTCTGTAGAACTTATCATATGTGACTCACAGCCATTTTAATGAAATTCTTTCATCTTGATGAGGACAAGATTGAGTTTTACATCTAATATTCAGAAATAAACTCGTGTGAATTTCTGAGACTCTAGTAAGCAGCTTCTGCCTTCATTCTTCACACTGCTTTCTCCATTATGTTCTCTCTCCAAGATAAAACACACACTGTAAGGATCCTCTTGAGATTGACTAGTTTATTTTATACCTCTCTACAGAGATACATTATAAAATCTACCTCTAATAAGTAGCCAGAATTAAGATTTTAAGGGATCTGATTTACTACTATGATGTAAACATTGTATATACAAATAGTAAACCAATTTAATATCATTTATAAATAATCCCCAGTACCTCAAAACTATTATATTAATAAGGATAAATGAGAACCACTGTTTCTGCACTTTGCAGAAATTATAAATTGGTTCAGAGCATCTGTAGGAAATAGAGTTCTTCCATGTGATTATTTTTATTTATGATTCAATTTTAATATTAAGTTTACCAGAATGAATGATGGAAGAGCATTGGTATAATTACCACAGTTTATTTTCATGTTCCTATATGATATATTAATTTAGCATTATATCCTGTGTTCTTAGTCTTGAACATACAGTATTGCATTTAACAATTAATTGATTACTATATAAAGGAATGAAATTTTATATTATTATAATTTGATAAGTCCTTAAAATAAGATGATACAAAATATATAAACAGTTGTATTTGATTAAATTTGTAAAGTAAAAATATGATTCATAGGAATAAGAAGACAAAAATAATAGTCATAGATCATTCCAATACAATCATTTTACATGCTCGCACAGAATACATGGAACATATAGCTATTGTGTGATAGTGCTGTCAAGAATGAATAGATGTAGTGCATCTCATGTGCTTTATTTCATAACATCATGTGAAACTTATATAAAGCTAATTTTATTTTTTATTAAGCATTGATACAGTCTGGACATACTGAGTGACAGAAAAGCATGGTTCCAAAGCTTTGTGATGTTGGCCATAAGTTTCTCTCCCTTAGGTTTCTATTTTTTCCCCTTACCTGATCAGCTAGTAACTATGCTTTGACCAGGGTGTGTGCTCACAACTTTTTTTTATAGTATTAAGTATGACAACAATATGTTTTATGAGAATATTTGCACAATATAAAATTTCATTTTACTTAAATGTAAAAATCAGAATAGAGGGTGTATTCATTTCAAGTCACCCCTCCATGCCAGTGTGGTATGGAGCTGAATTTCTATTTTCTGTATTTCTATCTTTTTAATACATTTCTTTAAATCTTCAAAAAAAACAGAATAGAGAATAATAACAGCTATCCAAAAAATACTTCATTTAAAAAATCTCCATTAAAATAGCAATCATGTATTTAGCTATTAAAAGCAATGCAGATGCGTGATAACATATTTCAAAAGTAATTTCCCAAAAATATTCAGATTTTATGGTGAAATTACTATTTTTTTGTATTATAAAATCAAGTTATACAATGGCATGCCTATATCTCTGTTAAAAGGCCTCATTTTTTTGTTTAGTTAAGATTTGCCCTCCTGAAATAACTGTGTGGCCTGTGGCATTGTGTGGAACAACTCTAATAATCCTTTTTCTGCATGACAGCCTTTTAAATATTTGGAAACAGCTACCAAATCTCCATTAAGCTTCTTTTCAACTTCCTACAACTTTCTGATATTTTATTGTTTGTAAACCTTGCCTCTTCTTTTTCACTCATTTTCTGCATGTACTTCAATTTTGTCCAAATGAAGTGCCAAGAACTGAAACTAGTAGCCTAACAAAAGTCAGATCAGTGCAAAGTACTTCTAGGACACTTGAAGAAAAACCTCACTTTTTCTCTGAATATGGGTAGTTTGCTCAAGGAATGAGATTAACAAAACAAATTAAATCACCTTCAATGGAAAATTTTCCTCAAAGCAACTCTGGAAATTGCCTGAGGTTTTTATTTTTATTTATTTATTTTTATTTATTTATTATTATTTTTTTTGGTACTGGAGTTGGAACTCCAGAGTGTTCTACCTCTACAATACACCCCTAGCACTCTTTTATTTTTTGTTTGGAAACAGGGTCTCATTAAGTTGCTGAGGCTGATAAAAAAAAAACCTGTACTACTCCTGTCCCAGCCTCCCAAAAAATGGGATTACCAGTGTGAGCCACCACTGCATCCAAATTTACATGATTTTTAAACTCCTGCTCTTTGCAGGATATTGAGACATTTTGATTCTGACCACAGACCACTAACAATGTCATTTACCTAATTCTTTGACAATACAACTTAAATCATACGTACTCTAAAAAAGAGCCTGTGATTCCCCATCATATCCTTTAAAATTCTAGAATTTTTTTGATATTATTAATGTTCTACTCCAAAATCCTTATTTGTCTCTGTTTTTCTTATTTAATCATCGCTAAACATACAAAACAGTACACACCGTTCCCTTCCTACTTATTTATTAATTTTTAATGCATCACACATTATCAATGAGATCATTTATCCAAATAGTCTTTAGTGACACCTAATAAATTTTAGGTACTATATTAGAAAACAAAATTTAGAAGTCAGAATGGTAAAAAGAAAAATCAAGAATCAATTGGATCTTGCTTTTAAACAGGGCAGTTCTAACCAGTTGTATCACAGCAGTTCTAGTCCTGCATTGTAACAACATAATATCTCTCCATTACTGGTTTCTGAATGGTTTTCCTGCCATAGATATTTTTGGAAATATGATACACTATAGGTTAGTAATATACTTGTCTATATTTTCAATTTAATTCAATAAAGCCATGCAAATGTTTTATTTCTGCATGAGTCATATCTAAGTACATCCAAATTTTTGTTTTTATTTGTTTATTACTTACTATTCTATATTTTAAATTAAATGACTGCCCCCCCAAAATCAGTAGCTACACATTCCCCAGTCATGCCTAGAGCTCCTAAAGCTTGTTTAAATTAGACCTAAAATGTTGAAAGAATACAAACTCCAACATGTAACAGAATATATAGATCAATGTGAGGATCTGAAAAGACAGAAAACATATGCTTTCATTTACACCCACCCAAGATTCTGCAAAGCGGAACCCTCCCACCAGATTGCAAGAAAGATAGTAATCTTGAGACAGGTGGTAACATGAAGTGATAGATTTTAGATAAATTCAGAACATCTCACCTGAGTCCTCTAAATAAGCCTAATAGTATTACTGAAGGGTACAATGGATGCTAATATGGACCACTACAGTGAAGGATCATTTATCTCTCTCTGGTGTTTATAAGTTCTTAAGAAGTATATGCTAATATCAGGAGAAGGAATAAAAGAGCTAACTAGCACAGTCTTCATAGGGAGGGGACAATGAGTGACATATTTAAGTGAGTAACTTGGATCTGGGTTAGGTTTTAACCATCTGCTAAAATTATATTCAGAAAATCAATTATTCAATTGTAGAAAAATGAAATCATGATCATGAAAACCTGAGATAATAACCTTTGCAATTTGTCACAGCAAAGAAGGTGGTTCTTAGAAAAACTACAACATGGACATATTGCCCTTGACAAGAGTTTGCTAAAACCCATTTACTATTTTTCTACATTTTAAATAGAAAATCACATTATGTTCTTTAAAAAAAAGTCAAAGAAAGAGCCCTTCACAGGCAGACACTCACTCTTTACTAAAGCAACATATTCATAAACATAGACTGAGAAATTTACTTAAAATATTCTGAGCTATTTAAAATGCAATTCTGTATTTTTGTTGACACTTCAAATTGTTAAGCTTAGACTTTTGTGAAGTTAAAGAAATCAATTACTTGTTTTTTCTATCTTTAACTATCCCCACACTTATACCAACTAATAAACTGTGTTGAGAAGAAAGATTAAATATTCCTTTAATTTTTCCTGGTTACCATTTGTTTTCAATTAAGTAAAGAAAATCCTTTCAAATACAATACGTTATTTGTTTTGATTTATTTATAAAACCAAATAAACATTTTGTGGTTATGATTATTAATGCTGTTGAAAAGAAATTGCATTAAATGAATGAGTTGGAATAAAAATGAAAATAATTTAAGACTTGAAGAATTAATTTATAGGATCTGTTTATTCTCCAGGTGTAATCTCAAGTTGGTAGCAGTAAAAGTATGAGATTTTTAACAATTATAGGATACTAATTTTGTTTAATTTATATATTAGGTAAATGACTACAACAAGAAAAGTCAAGTCAGGTGTGGTGAACCATGCCTGCAATCCCAGTCCTTGGGAGGTTGAGGCAGAAGAATCACAGGTTCACGACCAAATTCAGCAGTTTAGAAGGCCATCTGCAATTTAGGGAGATGCTGTTTCAAAATAATAAAAATGTCTGATGGTATAGCTCAGAGGTGGAATTCTCCTGGTATGTTTGTAGAACACACACCACACACACAGGAGAGAGATGAGGGAGGAGAGAGAGAGAGAGAGAGAGAGAGAGAGAGAGAGAGAGAGAGAGAGAGAGAGAGAGAGAGAGGAGGGAAGAAAAGAAAGAGAAAGAAAGGAGGAGGAGGAGAAGAAGAAGAGGAAGAAAGAAGAGAAAGAAGAAGAAGGAGAAGGAGAAGGAGAAGGAGAAGAAGAAAGACAAGAGATTAAGCTGTACTGGACTTTAAAATAGAGAATGCGGACAGGGAATCAGGGAATTCTGGCAGTCCCTAGAAATTTAAAAGGTTAAAAAATCCTTTTCTAGAGTCTACCAATACTTTTATTTAGAATGTAAAATTTGTTAAATGTCTGATCTCCAAAACATGAAAAGTATTTCTCTTAAGACTTAGTGATCATTCAAAATTTCAATCTCCATGAATATGTAATTGCTTTATATCTTCTTGCTGCAAATTTCTACTTTTATCCCATTATGACTTGAAAAGATACAAAAATTGTGTTGATTTCTTTTGAATTTATTAATACTTTCTCTGTGGCCAAAATTATGGTATATTTTGGAGAATTTTCCATTAGTAGCTAAGATGAATGTGAATTCAACTGGTATTAGATGAAACATTCTGTAAATGCTTGTTAGGTCTATTTGATTTATAGTTTTTGTTGCTGTTGCTGTTGTTGTTGTTGTTGTTGTTGTTGTTGTTGTTGTTGTTACAGTACTAAGGATGGAACCCAGGGTCATAGGGCCAGTCTCTGAAAATCAAAGGTCATATGTTTTCTCTCATATATGGAAGCTAGATAGAAAATAGGAAACAAAAAGAATTTTAGGTAAATGAGGAGAAAGACCAATAGGGATTGGAGGAGAAAGATGGAGAGGGGGAAAAGGAGTATTGAGAAAAAACAGTTCAAATAATGTTATGTCTATATATTAGAGTATCACTACCAATCTTACTAATGTATCTAGGGAGGAAAGAGACTAAGCCAGGGGAGATAAGGAGGGAAATAATCAAATGCTGTGTGCATGGATATTTGTATCATTTTTCATCTCACTATGATTTATAATTACAATGCATCAATAAAATATTTTTAAAAATGCAGTCTATACAGAAATAATTTTAAAATTTGGAGAAATATAAGATCTTTTAAGGCTTTTATAATATTTTGATTTAAGTTTTTGAAGAAAATAAAATGTTACATTAATTTATAGCAAAATTTCATAAGTCAATATATTTTCATAGTGTAATTATTTTTTGCAGCATTTTATAAACTTTATTCAAATAATGATTGTAGAAGTGAAGTTAGTGAGAAAAACATTGTTGAAGCAAGGATAAATTAAAGATTATAATTATTTTTATTTCTAAAATTAACTAAATAATGTGGTAATTTATAATTTAGGTTAAAAGCCATGTACGAATCTAAAGTCTAAACAAAATGTGAAAAATGCATGCCTAAATAAAGATGTATATAGATATATATTTATTTATACATATATTTATATATAATATATAAAATATATAATATAATATATAAAATATATATTTATATATTCAAGTAAAACACATAAAGATATATATCTATAACTTTAGCTCAATAGAAATAAATTAATAATTTATAATTATAAAGAGCTATTATTGATACATGTGCTGCCTTTCTTAAAATGTTAGTAGTATCTATCTTCTATAATTCTGTTTCTATTTTTATGTAATGAATAATGTTGTCTGATCATAATTAATACTGAGATACCTGTAAAAATTCATGAAAAAAACATTTTAAGTTTATTTCATTGATACTTTTTTTTTTTTGCAGGTCTGGGGATGGAACCCAGGGGCATTTGACCTCTGAACTACACCCACTGCCCTGTTTTTCACTTTTTATTTTGAAACATGGTCTCACTAAGTTGTAGAGGGCCTCAGAGCACACGGTTCTCCTCCTCATCACAGAGGCTGAAAGCAGAGACAGAAAGAGCAAGCAAAAAACAAGGGGATTCAAAGACAAGAATAATTCCTAAGGTGACCCCTTTCCTAGGACTTAACTTTTCCAGATACATCCCACTAGCCTATTTTACCATATTGTGTATTTATTGAACCCTCGATTGACTTATCTATTGATGAGAATTGACCATTATGTCTTAACTATATCAACGCTGAGCACAGATTTGTGATCTCTTCAGTCAACATTCTACATCTAACTATAACAATTTCTATAAATGTGCTTTTAATATTTATAAATATAAATTATTTTTAAATGTTTTGAGAATTGTTAAAAATGCTTTGAGGATATAATGTTTAAAGTTTTGGCTGACAAGAGTGCAAATTAAATAAATTTAGAGACTTCTCTGGATGAAGGGAAAGAAATCCCAGCTGTTTTAAAACTTTGTCATATTATGTTGCCTGTAGCTGAATGCAGCCAACTTCTGCTATTCTTACTACAAATCTTACAACAACAGCTGCTCTACACTTACCCCAGATACCTAATTCTATCTTGATTCCTTAGAAAAATTTCTAAACTAGGGCTTGAAAGTTTTTAATCTGTAGAACAAGATCACAAATATTAAAAATAAAACAATTATAAAGAGCCATATATTTGTTACCACAACAACTCTGAAAAGCCTGGTGCTATTGTGTGGAAGCAGACATAAATAATACCTAATAAAATGATAATAATACCTGGTAGTAATGCCTGAGTTACACAATACTATCAAGTCTTATTTGACCACAACCTGTGGTTTTATGGCCTCTGTTTAAGAAACTCTCATGAACTTAAGTTTTCCATGCTGCAATTACTCTAAGTTATTCTAAAAATGATTACCTTTCTTCTGACACTGTTTTTAAAATCTTTCCCAACTATTTCTTGAGTATTCAAAAATATATTCTTTTATCCTAAAAAAAGTATGCATCAATTTCTAGGAAAAATAGTATTTTTCTAGTAATATATTCAAATAATATAGAATTTTTATATGCTTGAAACCACATGTTTTGTTTCATTCATACTGTTATAGAAAAAAACCTGGGATTGGAAATTTAAAGAGAAAAAATTTATTTCTCATAGTTTGGGGGCATGGAAGTATTAAATCAAGGTGCTGGCAGGTTTAATGTTTTGTGAGAGCCTGGACTTTGCTCCAAGATGGTAGCTCATGGCTGTATCCTCACATAATAGAAAGTAGAAGGACAATAGGGCCTCATTTCCTTCAGCACACCTATAAGGCCACTAGTTCCATTAATGGGGGCCCTATCCTCATAAACGATTCACCTTTTAAAGGTTTCACCTCTTACTATGTTTACATTGGGGATTAAATTTTAACATAAATTTTGGAAGTGACATAACCATTCAAACCATTGCAACTTTTATCTAAAATAAAATTTATACATGGAATGTTTGTTTTCACAGTTACAATTTTATCTATTCATTTATTTGTAAGGACTTATTCATAAGAAAAAATCATACTACATTTATTTAGAGTAAATTTTATAATTTTCTTACCTATAAAATATGGAAGATAAGGATTAAGTCTTTAGGAGTGAGGATCACATGAGTATTTTATGATTAATTAAACATGGTCATTTATTCACAGATATCAGATTATTTGCAAATTTTTGCTTTTATAAAGAAAACTGAAAAGTTATTTATATTAAAGTTGTTTCTCAGAGTACAAGTAGGGAGGGTTCCAAAAATGGAATTATATACATGTGCAAATACAACTTTTATGGATATTGGGGAGTTGCTTTCCATAATTATTACCTTATTTTGACTCCCAGCATCAAAAAATAAAAAGGCAAATTAATTGCATTCTAAAAACATATTAACAGAGTATGTTGGCCAAATTTTGAGTCTCTTACTGATAGGTAAATATGCTACCTCATTTTTTTAACTTGGAATTTAACCTAGGGGTATTATAACACTGAGCCACTTCTTATGTTTTATTTTGAAACAGTTTCTGTAAGATGCTGAATGTCTTTCTGACGCTGTCCTCAAATCTGTGATCCTCTACTTTCAGGCTCACAAGTACCAGTATTAACTGGCATGTGCCTCTGAGCCCAGCTGTATTTTTTTTTTATTATGAGGAAAATTGCATTTGATGCCCCATTGTTATATTTTTAAAAACTGTGGCTTCTGATATTTGACTCTTTTTTACTTATTGGTAAGATAATCCTATTATCTTTGGAATTTTATATTCTTTTCATCAGTTAATTATCCTTGGGTCTTGTTCATGGTAATTTGGTCTATTGAAATATACTGGGATTACAGGTGTGCAACACCTTGCTCAGTTCTTATACTTCTAACACATTTTTAGATCTATTTCTAAAAGTTAGTATTTTAAGAATACCATATTTTTTATTCTTTTCTTTTCTTATTTTTATTTTTTCTTTTCTTCCTTTTCTTGTTTTCTTTCTTTCTTTTTTTTCTTTCTTTGCTTTTTATAGTTGTTACTGAAGATTGAAACCAGGAGAATTATACCTTTGAGCAACTACACCCCCAGCCCTTTTTGTTTTAAAGTAGGGGTTTTTCTCTTTTATCTTTTCAGATATATGTTTATCTATGTTTACTTCAACTTTAAGTGATTGAATTATTTAATTGTATTTGTGGTACTTGTGGAAAGTTGGTGACTGAGGGAAGCAGCACATATCAGTCCTGTTGACACCCAGTCTCCATTGCCTTAAAAACAGTGTTCTTATTAAAGCAAGAAAACACCATAACTTTAAATAAAGAACACAATAAGTAAAAGGCAGCACGGGCAAAAAAGCCATTTTGCAGTCTCAGGTGCCATGGGCAGCTCCATCTTGCCTTACTGCACCTGAATCCAGAGATGTACAGAAAAACAACCAAGGACTTGAAACAAAGTAATCAGCTGCAGATGATTGGAATTGTAAGCCATCAGGTCCTCCTGTGCAAACACCAGCCACAACTTGCAGCAGTGGTGGCCGAGCTCACCTCACACTCCAGAAATCCAGAGTGGCACTCAACAACTCCATATTTGAATTTGCAGTCCCTGAAGGGAGAACACCCAGCATGGTGCCCCCAGCGACTAGTGTAGCCAAGATAAACTCCCTGGATTTGAGACTATGTGGTTCAACCCTGTGAAGGTGTGGGGAGAGTCTGCTGTTGAACATAGCAGAGGCTTGGACAGACTCAGGCTCTGCATCGGTGGAAAGCATGAAGGAAGACCTATGTTTAACACTAGATCCAAATAGTAGGAACTCCAGGATCAACACAAACCACCCAACTGTGGTGAATGGGGAAAAATTAGACAAGACCAGCCATAGCTGTGCAGAAAAGAGACACTTTAGACCTACAGGCATTTGATATCTATGCAGGCAGGGAGAAACTCAGCCTTCACATCCATAGAAAGGTGGAGGGTGTTCTATGCTTAACAATAGATCCAGCTCCATTGATACTGGCCATCTGCATAGACTGAGAAAGACTCGGAGAACTAGGCTTGCAGCAGAAAAAGGTGCTAGTAGCACTTGGTGTCTAAACAGAGGAACACTGCAGTGTTCACATTTTTCTCAGCTGGTTGTCAAAACTTCTCCAAAATAGATCACATGCTAGGCGACAAAGTGTGCACTAGCAAATTCAAAAAATGTAACATACTTCTCTGTGTCTTTTCAGATCATAATGGAATGAAATTAGAATTTAACTATAAGAAGACCCAGAGAAAGCACATGAACATGTGGAGACTGAACATCACACTGCTGAATAAAAAATGGCTCATAGAAGAAGGAAGGAGTAAAATTAAAAAATTACTAGAAACAAATGAAAATAGAGATACAACATATCAAAACCTCTGGGATACTTTGAAGGCATATAAAAGGAAAATTTATAGCACTGAGTGCCCACAGAAGAACAGAAAATCACCAAATAAATAACCTAATGACACACCTCAAAGCCCTTGAAAAACGAGAAGATTCTTACCCAAAGCCAGTAGAAGACAGAAAATTATTAAAATCAGCAGAAATCAACAAATTATAACACAAAAACACAGAAAATCAACAAAAACAAAAGCTAATTTCTCAAAAAATAAATAAAATGATAGATAAACCACTAGCCTACTTAACCGAAAAAAAAGAGAGAATCAACCGAAATGACAAAGGTAAGAGATGAAAAAGGAGATACTACCAATGAGAGTATAGAAATTCAGAGAATTATCAGAAATTACTTTGAAAAGCTATACTACAACAAAATGAAAAATCTGGAAAAAATGACAGTTTTAGATAAATACAACCTTCCTAAACTGAGTTTAGAATATACAGAAAAATTAAATCAACCATTAGCAATTAAAGAGATTGAATCAGCAATATAGAGCCTCCCCCAGGACCAGATGGTTTCTCAAATAGATTATATAAATCATTTATAGAAAACCTAATCTTGATACTCCTCAATTTATTTCATAAAATTGAAAGAAACGAGCCTCTCCCAAATTCATTTTATGAACCCAACATCACATTAACACCAAAACCAAATAAAGAGCTCAAGGAAAGAAAACTACATATCTATATTGTTAATAAACTTGAATGTAAAACTGCTAAACAAAATACTAGCAACAGTAATTCAAAACCACATCAAGAAAATCATATACCATGACCAAGTACGGTTCATCTCAGGGATACAAGGCTGGTTCAACATATGAAAATCAATCCATGTAATTCATCACATAAACAGAAATAAAGAAAACAATTATATGATCATCTCAATAGATGCTGAAAAGCATTTGACAAAATTCATCATCCATTTATGCTAAAAGCACTGCAGAGAATCAGAATAGATGGAACATGCCTCAACATTATAAAGGCCCATAGCCAACATCATATTAAATGGGAAAAAACTGAGAATTTTCTCTAAAAACAGGAACAAGACAAGGATTTCCATTATTATCACTTGAAAATTAGACCGGAATCCTTGAAGCTTTTTAAAGAGGACATAGGCCCAACACTGCAACATATAGTTACAGGTAAAAATTTTCTTAACAAAACCCCAAAGCCACAAGAAACTAAAAGATGGATCAATATGCGGAATTGTATTATACTGAAGACCTTCTTTACAACATAGGAAACAAGCAAGAACCTCAACTGAGAGCCAACAGAATGGGAGAGGATTTTTGCTATCTACTCCTCTGATAGAGGACTAATGTATAGAATATACAGGAAACTTAAGAAACTCAATACTAAGAAAACAAATAACTGAATAAAAATTTGCAACTGAACTAAATAGACACTTCATGAAAGAAGAAATTCAAATGACCCATTCAATTACATCACTGTGATCTCTCAGCTATAACATATATTGAAAGAACTGATAAGTACACCAGAGAAGAGCCAGTAACCAGATTCCTCCTCATTACACATTGGGAGCCACATATTCCAAATGATTTATCTTAAAAATTAGTAATTCTTTCTAGATGAAAAATTGCATCCATCCAAAGACAATATTTACCAAAGATATAAAATCCTTATATCCTTAATACTGCCTAATACATGCTAAGGATAGTTTTCAAAAATTTAATAATGACCTAAGGTGGCTAAAGGTCTGGGCTTTAATTAATTTCATAGATTGTCCAGTTGTAAAAACACAGAAAGACAGAGAAAGAGAAAAGAAGAAGGAGGTGGAGAGGAAGAAGGAGGAGGAGGAAGAGAAAGGAGGAGGAGGAGGAGGAGGAGGTGGTGGTTGATGGGAGGAGGGGAGAAGGTAGGGCAGTAGGAAAGAGGAAAGAATGGGTCAAAACCTAATGACCAAATTTTCATACTTCAGAAGAAATATATGCCTTAGTTACTCTATTCTGACAACTTAGAAGAAACTGTAATTAAAGTAGTGTATAAACTTGAGTATTAGAAAACATGATTGTTTAAATTGTAGTCATTACATATTTTACTCTATTTGAAACCTTCCCCTCTGCAAATTCCCCCTAAATCCTATCCCTTCTTCTGAGGATGCCAAGAACATACCCACTAATTGTCTCAATATAAAAAAATTATCCAAGCATTATTGATTAAACCTTCAGGTTCTAAAAGAACAAACCCTAAAATTAATAGTGATTTTTGTCCAATCAATAATTTATTGATCACAGGTTTTTCCCCAGAAATTTTATTTGATTGCTCATATGCAGCTCTGCCACTGTCCAAATACTCAATTGTGAAGAGCCAATAAAGAAGTTGGAAAACTGTATTGCTTCTCTTTCTTTCTTTCTTTCTTTCTTTCTTTCTTTCTTTCTTTCTTTCTTTCTTTCTTTCTCTCTCTCTCTCTCTCTCCCTCTCTCTCTCTCTCTCTCTCTCTCTCTCTCTCTCTCTCTCTCTCTCTCTCTTTCTCTCTCTCTCTCTCTCTTTGCAGTACTGGGTGTGGAATCCAAGGGCATTCTACTTCTGAGTGACACCGAGGCCTTATTTTTATTCTTTATTTTTTGAAACAGGGTCTCACTAAGTTGCAAAGGGGCTCACTAAGTAGCTAAGACAGTCCCCGTGAACCGTCCATGAACTTCTTGTCTCAGCCTCCAAAAGGCTGGGATTACAAGCATGTGCCATCACGCCACTGAAAAACTGTATTTCTAAATAAAGAACATTTAACAAGAAATACTAAAATGATGGTGAAATTTATATATGTGTAACTTATGTCACTGTTATAACTTATAAGGCTTTTGTTTACAGGTTAAAAAATGGTCACCTTAAAAAAAAACACATCAGAAGTAAAAATGTATGTTTCTTGAATTAAAAATAATAAGAGATCAAAGGATTTAAAAAATCTTTAGATAAAAATTTTCACATACATAGACATAACTGTGAAGAGCTGTGTGTACAAAAACACACATATACCACCTCCACACACAGTGACATATCTGTGAGATGATGTTATGAACTTATATACATATATGAAAAACGGATAAATTTGCTTTAGATAATTTTTTATAAAATGGTTATATTATGTCCGCATTAGAACATTTAAAATAAATTATAGATTACTTCAGTTAGCAGAGTTATATTTTGTTTTCATTTTTTTCAAAGAAAATTATTCCTGACCAAATTAAGGTTGTTAGAACAAAGTGACACACACCTGTAATCCCAGTACTTGGGAGACTACAACAGGAGGATCACAAGTTCAAGGACACCCTCAGCAAATAGGGAGACTTTCATCAGCCTTGTGAGTCCCTGTTTCAAAAATAAAAAAATAATAAAATTCTACTCAGAGGTAGAATGTTTCTGGGTTTGATCCTCAGTACCACAATAACTAAATGAATAAATAAATACAAACACAAACTATACAATTTAAGCCGGGCGTGGTGGTGCACGCTTGTAATCCCCGCGCTTGGGAGGCAGAGACAGGAGGATCACGCAGGTTCAAAGCCAGTTGTGCTGGCTTAAGAGACCCTGTTTCCAGAGAAACTAAGCTAAGAGAGCCCGGAGGTAGAAGGGCTTCCAGGAACCCCAGTACCACTATACAATTTATATAAAAGTAAACAAAAACAAGCAAAATACTTAGAACTCAGACAAATTAATTTAAAAATGTATTTTTTTAGTTCAAAAAGAACTTTTTGAACAGGGAATTAAATGTCTTTTAGATGTTCTTTTAGATAGGGAAGTAAAAATCTACCTTGTCTTTAAATAAAAGACTCAATTTAAATTTCATTGCATTTCTGAAGAAACAAAAACTGTATTTGATTATTAAAATTTTTAAAATCACATTTTAAAATTTCAAAAGCAAATATAAAGTATTATTTAAAAACCTGTTATGCCACATTCAAGCAGAGAATTAAAGTAATATGACTGATCAAAAAAATAGTATAGACATTAAATGAGTTGAAGAAATCATTGTTTAATCTGAGTCTTAGTTTTTGTTTTTTACAGATGAGCATCCTGAAATGTCAGATACTGGGAAACTCTCTTAGGCTCACCAAATTATTAAATGATCCAACTATTTTGTGTGAAGCCAATTTGCTTTCAGTAGTTACATAATCATGATGTTGTGATAGTTTTCTTCCAGATGTATCATAGTAAGACTGCAAATGCAAGCATGGAGAAGAATGCAAGTGGCAGAAGGGACTGGCTGTTATGCATTGTTAGTGAGATAGGGTGGAGCATTAGGTATCATGATCTTGAATATTTTTTTCACATAAAGCAAATAGAAGAAAGATGATTTATGACAGAAATAAAGTCGGGGAGAGAAGAATATTGGAATGAATACTATGCAGCTGCTTTTACTTAGGTTGAACGTAGACTGACAACAAATCTATAGGTCACAATAGATGATTGTTTAATCAAGAACACAGCCCAGAGAATTGTTGGTGTTTCTATAGACAATAAAGCTGCAGTACTTGGTGAGTTTCATGATAAGGAGTATAAAGAGGTCTAAGAGAAGTAGAGTAACAATCTGCATTCTCCTGCTGTTGGAGGGTAATGGAGCTGAATAAAACGTAACTTCTAGTCACCTAATATGCCTTTTTCTATACTCTGCCTTCTGCTATAACTAGCATTTCCTATTTGTAAAGGTTAATTGCAGAGATTCTATAAAAGGAGTTTCATTTACCTGTGCATTATGATTTTTTCCTTCTTATTTAAGCACATAATTTTATTTGGTTCTTTGTCCTTTCATGAAACACAATGGCATTTAAAAAAATTACATTGTTCAAAGCAAATAACTTTCTCTTTGACAGCTACCTGAGTGTTCTAATATAAATTGTTGTCCATCTTGCCCCCAACTCCCTAGGCAACTGCCAGTTCCCCCTTCTGCATTATAAAGAGCTGCCATTCATCTGACACACCTCCACCAGTCACAGGTCTTAGAGTACTACCTTTTCTCTTTCCACCTTGATTTCTTTGTAGTTCAAACTTTTCTATAATATAGGTTTTGTGCATAGTTCCTCATAAAACATCCAGCTTTCATCTATTCAATTTAATGTGTAAAGGTGAGTGTTTTAAATTCAGCCATCTATAAAATATAATTATTCTGGCTATGTGCCTCTCCAATAGCAAAAATGCAAGTTAGCATAATAGACTGGAATGATCTTGAAATAGAGAAGATAAAATCAAGAGAAGCATATTTGCATAGAAACATTTCAAGGATACTTTCTGATGTCACAAACAAAGCACATTACCTTGGTCATCTATATTGATTTTCCCCTTTAACTGATTTAGTCAGGCACCTGTACTTCGAAATTGCATATGATGTACTCAATCCTGCAAATAATTATTTTCCTGTAAGAAAAAAGATAAAAAAGACTCTTGGGGCTGTCTTTTTTCAATGGTATAATAAGAGAAAATCTGTAGGTATAGTACATGTTAACTGTAAAATGAATTTGTGGCTTATCTCTGAAATACTTTCTTTTGTGACGCTTTCTAGGACTGATGCTATACACATGTGTGTGGCATTATGTGCTCCTCACCGTAACTGTTTTCTGTATCGTTAAGTAATTTTTGAAAGCTATGCGTTGCCAGAGAATAAGAAGGAACCATAATATATTACTTACTTGCTTATCCTAAGCACAATTGTCAGGGATTGCTCTGACAATCATTATTATAATTTTTAAGACATGGTGAACTCATGATCATGTTTATATTTTAAAATTATATTAAATTAGATTTCTATTATTAAATTTTATACAAACTCAATATTAAAATACTGTAAAAAAGAATTATAACATGGTTCTTAGCATATGTGCTCACTGAACACCACTTCTCATTAACAAGCTGCTTGACTTTCATTTTATTATTTTATCTTATTGTATATGATTTTACTCAATATTTTACTGTGTATAATAAAGTAAGACCTTAGATATTCATAACTTTCTATTTGCGTGTGTGTGTGTGTGCGTGTGTTACTGGAGATTGAACCATTGAAGCCAGGGGCGTTCAAATGCTGACCTATACCCCCAGCCTCTTTTACTTTTTACTTTTTAACAGAATCTCACTAAGTTGCTGAGGCTGACCTTGAACCTATGATCCTCTTGAGCCTATGAGCCTCACAAGTACTAGGATTTTAGAAGTGTGCACTGGCACACTTTAAAAGTTAACCCAGCCAAAACTTTCTATGTTTTTACATTCGCATTACTTACACCAAACAAATTTTTAAATACTTTTGAATAAAAATATATATGTTCCTATCATCTCATCTTTCAATAATGAATCATAAAACTGTGGTTATGTTAATTTTCAAAACCATTTTCTGTTAAAAATCATGATGTAATTTGTTCTAGAAACTATTTTTTACCCATATATGACAGACAAGAAAACTTGCGCAAAGCTTGGTAGCCCAGCATAGAAATTTGCTACTGAGGTGATCATCCATGTTATGTATGTCTATATCTGCTTCCTTTAGAAATACATAATTAATGATTTCATTAATGTGATAAAAATTACTAGCTTCATAAAATGAATTTCATAAGATTAGAGTCATTATATCTCTTCCTACATTTGAAATAATATATTAAATTAAATTTCTTATCAGCATTATGAATTAAATACAAAAAAGTAGAACACCATTTTGAAACTGTCACAGATAATTTTGAACTTACAGTAATGGTTTTATTGTCAATACATTAATTAAAGCCTTTTGACAAGGATCATGCTTATTTTGGAAGCATCTTCCTTGGCCTGTTCTCTAGTCTCACTGAGCTTTTCTATCTTTTAGTAATTAAATTAATAATGTAAAACACAATTTAAGGTCAGAGTAAATGAGCATCAAAGAAAGTAAGAAAAAATTATACTAGATGGTCATAGTGATCTGATTTTATCATGCCCTATATATTCTTAATTGCTTTTGAAAAGTGACTGAATTTAAATGTTCTCATCAACAATTAAGCCTTAGAAATAAATATTTAATATTTTTAGGAGGGCAAGATTACATTGATTATCTTCTTTTCTTGAACCATATCCTTCTCCTATAATTTATTAAGAGATCAGAAAATAAGCTTTTAAGTCCCCTAAGAACTTTGGAACTATGTGACAAAGCACCTCATTAAAGTTTATATCTTCTCGCTGATAGAAATATAGTTAAATGTGTGTCCATATCATTCTCCCTTTTGAATTCAAGTTGTATATTTCATTTTAATTGCATGCCTATTTTTACATAAAATTCACTGCCTGCCTTTGAGAACAAAAATTAAATTAAAAATGAACGTGGTCAGTGCCCAGAATATGCTAGTTAATTTAGTTTTACCATTTCTTAGAATTCAATGCTTGAAAACCATGTAATTGATACTAAGAGATTAATAATAGGTGCTGTTGGTAATCTGTAAGAACAAAGAGAGGTCATCAATAACAATAATCCCTCTGTGAAGAAAACATTACCCTGTTCTAGATCTTACATTTCAAACTCACAGAACACTGGAGTCCAGTCAGTTCGACTTTCAGTTGCCAAACTATGTAAACTGTGAAAGCACTTTCAACTGTACAAGCTTATCTTATTATTCCATCACTAATGTTTAGGAAGTGTACCTGAATTAATTAATCTTGAGCTAGTGTTGCATAGTTTGAATTCTTGATCTAATGCTCAGAATCTGCTTCCCTAACATTACTGCTGACTCATACATCCCACATTCCTTTTGGTGTGTAATAAATATAAATATAAATATAATATAATATATAAAACATCGCATATTTATACATCATACACACATACATATATATTTCAAAAAAGACTTAGCTGTTCTATCTTGAACTTTACTTGATGTGTTAGTTATTTTCTTCCAGGGTCATAGTATATACCTGAAATCTAAGACAACATTTCAGCTTTTTTTTTTTTTTTAATAAAAAGTAAGCTAGATCCCAAGACACAAGAAGGCAAACTATTTGTACTACCAATGAAAACTCATAGTGACTTAGGGGTTCAAAGTTTTTAGTTGTATTTTGGTCTGAACAGATGTTTCTAAAGCTTTCAAATGCTGATCTTTCTCACGTATTGCTCTAGCTTCTACTTAAATATGGTGAGTCTCTGATTTTAACTACTCAATTTAATTTTGCATTTTTTTGAAATATTGGTTCACTGTCTACAAGAAAAACAAGAATTCTTTGAAGGTTGTCACAGACACTAGTTCTCAGATCACAACATAAAATATCATTCACACCACAGGTCTTGTTGGTACCTTACTACCTAACAACCAAATGCAATAGATGCTCTGTTTTTGAGTCAGTTTCTTCAGAAGGCAATTTCTTGATATTTAGCAGCACTGATTGTGATATCAATGAATGGCATGAATTACAATCGTCTTATTTTCTATTAACAAAAACCTTAGAATTACACTCAAAATTATTGACACAAGAAAAACAATTCCCTGATCTCTTCTTTGCACGTCTCTATCCTGAGCAGAAGGCTGTCAAGTCTGAGTTCAGTTTTAACTACTGAGACCCTCACTCAGTTTCCAAATAAAAAGCAAAATAGGGCTCAGTTTAGAGGTAGAAAGCCCCTAGGTTCAATCCCCAGTGCAACATATATATGTATATGTGCTACACACACACACACACACACACACACACACACAGAGAGAGAGAGAGAGACAGAGAGAGAGAGAGAGACAGAGAGAGAGAGAGAAACTGGAAAACATTACTACTGAAGAATGCAGAAATAGCAAACATAGAGAGCCATTATGACCTTTGAAGCCTGAGGTAGAGTAACCAAAGGAGGGACCAATTTGGAAGAATTATCCCCTCAGATTCAGTGCTCATTGCAGAGGTAAAACTTTGGTCTGCCAAAGGGAGGTATTAAATTCCATGAGATGGCACAGGATGAAATCAGCAAGAAGGAAATCACCTGCTAATGTACAGAGAATCCGCACTAAGAAACTGATCACTGTGGTTTACCTGAGACTTCCTGGGAAACCGGTCCAGAGATTCCTTCAAAACTTTCAGAGCTTCTTCCATTATTGTATGAACATGACTTAAGGGGAAGGCATTGGGATACAAGCAGGAGTTACTAGAAAACCACTTTCAGGGTTACCATGGAAACTTACTTGAAAGTGAACATGATAGATGTGCATACTGCTGGCTGGCATGAATCACAGAATAAGCAGGAGAGAGCTCATTACAACCAGGAAGAGAGAGACCTTCATCCTACTCGGCCTTTCTTGTACCCACTACTCATTATGCCTATGGGCTTATCACTATGCAAACTGACAGAAAGGAAACATTGTTAGGGTCCATCTCCAACATCACAAATCAGAGCAAAGATGCATAAATGCATAGTGTGAGTGGTAATTAATTAGTTACTGATAATTTATCAAAGTACCTCAGCCAGCTTAGGTCCTGGCTGAAAGTAAAGTAAATATGAAATAGACAAAGAAAGAGTAAGTTGTAAACATCAATGATCTAGGACTCACTTCTACTCAAAGATATGAAAACAACTACAGCTACAGTTGTACACAAATTCTTGTATTCATTTTTCTTTATTGAGTGTGTGTTTGTATGTGTGACGGGGATGTGTGTGTTATTGTGGCTTGAAGTCAGGGAAACTCTGCCTTTGAGCTACATCCCCATCTCTCTTATTTATTCATTTTGAAACAGGGTCTCACTAAGTTGCTAAGGACCTTGCTAAATTGCTGAGGCTGGTCCAAAACTGTGATTGTCCTCTATTATATTCCCATGTACTAGGATTAAAATCCTGTGCCTCTACTCCCTGCTATCCATCTGCCTTCTTAATATAAATTCGTTAAAAACTAACGATATGCTTCAGTCTTCAGTTAAAGGAATATTCCAATTGGACTGTGAATGACATTGAGGTGTAATTAAGATAACTTGAATGTAAATACTACAACTTTTTTCCAGCGATGAATACAGTTTAAATGTTGGAAGTTTTTAACCATCATTTTAAGGAGAGGATGAATCTTTATGTGCACAAAGATTAGTTACATCTTGCTAAGTGGAAATAAGATGCTTCATGGAAATTCAAATATATGCAGAAAGGGGTATCAGGATGCTGAGTAGCTGAAAGAGTAGACTGCCAGTTATTAAGCTATCATCTCTCAGCTCCAAACCCACCCTTCAGCCCTTGTTTGTGATGCATATTTATGCTCTGTCAGCTGGTTCTATAGGCTTTGCCAAGCCTGGAGGAAGAAGCCCTTTATCCCTTTGGGTTTGCTTTCTTTGGGCTCCTTGTTTCTTCTTCACATAGGCAATGTCTTCCCAGAGAAGTTTAATTCAGTTTGCAGATTTTCCAAAACTTGTAACCAAGGTTTTTTCATGCCCCTGGCAGAGACAGCAGTGCCAGTTAGCAGCCATCCCTTTCTCAGATATCTGAGTTTGGCCATTCTAAAGCTCCTCCCCAGTCTTCTCAATTTTAATAACCCCACCCTGTTCTCCTTGTTTTCCAAGTTTGTTATAGACATAGCCTAAAATGAGTCCAATAAGTGAAGGCCTTCTCTGCTCCCCTTTCTTTGGCTGTGTTCATAAATAGTGACTTGCATTCAATTGATAGAATAGGACAGTGGTAGAGGCAGATGCAATTAAAGTCCAAAATCAGTTTATTTTGAGTTTATCCAAAGAAAAATGATCCTAGGAAAGCCTGGATTATTTACAAAAGTGCTTAAACATGGGTCTGATTATCTACATAAAGTAAAAAATATGATCATTTACTGGTTGTGCATTAAAAATACTATAAGCTGCAACCTGAGCAGGTTTAGAAGATTCTAAATTAGGCATCCATCTCACTGATAGATGGGTGCAGCTGTTTTGGGTACAACTTTGTGGGACATAGAGTGGAAGACTTGGCTAAGCTATGTCTCACTCTAACTTTCAATAAATAAAGATAAACATCTACTATCTTATACTACAAAATATGCACTGATATTGTACCTTTACCATTGTTATAAGGTATCAATTAAACGCAACTCACTATTTTGGTTGTCCTCAAAGACAGGAGAGCCAGGTGTGGTGGCGCACGCTTGTAATCCCTGTGCTTGGGAGGCTGAGAGAGGAGAATCACACAGGTTCGAAGCCAGCCTCAGCTACTTAGTGAGGCTCTCAGCAACTCAGTGAGACCCTGTTTCCAAATACAATATAAAATGGGTTTGGGAGTATAGCCTGGAGGTAGAAAGCCTCTGGGTTCCACCCCCAGTACCACAAAAAAAAAAAAAAAATTACAGGAGAATCACAGCAGCCCCTCACACTTACTTGAGAATGTACTACTTATCATTTTTATAGAATTAGAGCAAACATAAGTTTATATTTTATGTCCTGTGGACATATTCTCATAGGCATATGAAAATATTTCTGTCCATAAGAAATCCACAAGCAATACTGAGAAGCAGCATCTGGAAGAAATAATTAGGTATAAAATAACTAAACATAAGTCTTTTAGAAATGTCTTTGCAATGTGTTAATGTGTTCATAATATACCAAAAGTGAGTTAGAGTTCACATAAAATAAATATTAATATAAAGTAGTTTACTCTAATAGTGTGTGTGTGTGTGTGTGTGTGTGTGTGTGTGTGTGTGTGTTTTACTAGGCATTGAACCCAAGGGTGTTCTACCTCCAAGCCACACCAACAACCCTATTTTATTTTTTTTATTTTGAAACAGGATCTCACTCTTGACTGCCTCACTAGGTTGCTGAGGCTATCTAGGAACCTCCAATCCTCCTGCCTCTTCCTCTTAAGTACCTTTATTACAGGAGTGCTCCACCATGCCCAGCTGCTGATTGTTCTTAATAAAAAAAGTTAAGAAGACATTTTTGTATCTGCCATTTGGCCTGGATTCAGAGGTTGAAATAAGAATCAGTAAGCTGACAAGAGAAAGAAGTATTGAATTATGGCCTCACTATTTTCTAATATGTAATAATTCTGTGTTTTTTTAATTTAAATTTTATAATGCCTTTATGCATTAGTTTTATTTTGAAACATAGCACAGACAGAAGGACAGACAGAGAAACAGCTCAGTCAAAGCAGCATTCTGTCTAGAGTGCCTCAAATTTATTCTCTCCTCACTTGTAGCACTAATATAAATAGTAGCTATTTATATTTTCCAGAAGTTGGATTAGGTTGAATTCATTCTATTGTCTATTTGTAATATCTCAATGTGTCCCTTCACATTTGTGTCACACAAAAAGGACAAAATTAATGGAGAAGGATTTAGTCATTATGGATTTAGAAATACATAGATATGTAAAGAAGAATTCCCATACCGAATCGTGTCTCTGCTTATCTTTTCTCTAACCTGAAGGATCTTCTCATAATCAAGTGCTTTCTGAACCATACTGAGTGATATGAAGGATTTTCTGTCAGTCCCCTGTATATGTTCCCATAAGTATGAGCTCTTGTAATAAAAACTAGTTACCAGGCAATTATGAAAAAGAGTATTTGTAGAAGTACTGGGAAAAGTGTCAAATCTTAAAATATTGCTTGAAACCTGCATGATTTACATGGTCTGTCCCTCTCACCAGTGGTTGGTTTAGAAAGGAACCTAGAAGGCACTTACGGGGAATCAGATGACAAAAGTTATTTAGATCGGAATTTTCTGGAAAAAATTGTTTACCTCAATCCAGTCAAAAGCAGAGATAATACTGGTATTAAATTTGAAGCCCCAAATAACCGGTTATACTGCAGTCTGAAAATGGAGCCAATACCATGTATAGCAAATTAAAGAGATACAACCATGAGAGCCTCAAGTGGAGTAGAGCAGGGAAATGTCCATTAAAGAGCACTGTGAATTCATTTCATTAGTTATCTCAACTGACCAACTGACCTGCATCCAAAAAGGGCACTCTCATGAAATTAGATGCTGCAAACTGTGCAGCATTTAGTAAGGTCTCATGCCCTTAACTCTTCTCTAAAGTTTAAAGTATCAGATATAGAATCCCTTTAGGACTTCATTTTGTAAAGAAGATCGTGCATAATTCGGTTGTCTGCCTTTAATTTCCTTTATACATCCTTCTATATTTCTTCTCCACTTCATTTGTACTTTATATTAAGTACTTTCTGAAACACATAAATAGTTTAAAGTATATGAATAGTCCAACATAAGAAAAAATTATTTATAGATGTTCAACTCTGTTCATTGCTTCCCAGAATAAAAATTTTAAAACACAACTTCTGCAAGCTATAGAAAAGGAATTTTAATAATTTAAGGCTTTAAATGTGATATTTAGTTCTTTTTATTTTTTCATTCTAATACTATTCTGAATGACATAAAGGGTTTTAAAGATGTTTTTGTTTGTTCATTTTTTTGATACTTTATGGAAATGTAGCGTAACATAATGGTACATATCATGCATTCTAGAACTATGCCATCAAAGTTTGAATCCTAAAAGTACTCCTTGCTAGATGTGTGGTCTGGAAAAATTATTTACATTCTCTGCTTCTGGGTTTTCTCATCGGTAAATTCACATCTGCATCTTGAAATTGAACAAGAAATATAAATCCTTGCTTGGTATATAGTGCTGGCTAAGATAATGTGCTTCTGTGGTTTTGACACCAGCACTATCTTATAGACAAGCTTTGATTTAAATACAGTAGATTTCCTTAATTTAACAAGACTTTTAATGAAGCAATTATTTGGATTACATTTTTTTCTTCAATACATTTTTATCATCTACATAAAATCATATCTTTGTAATTACTGATTTTAATAAAGTTACCTTAATCCTGTCTAGTTATTTTTACTAAAACTTAGAGGATCAAGGTATAGCTTTAGACCTGAAAGGATATCCTTTGTTTTTTATTTTCATATGACCTTTTAGAAAGTGTTGTATCTAAAATATAATATACCTTGTCATCTGGATCATGTCTTCCTTCCCTGAATTGTTTTCTCCTCTTCAATTAGAACAGGGGTCTGAACACATAATCATACAGCCCAGCAATACAAGATGAAATTCCTCTGTGTTTTTAGCACTTATCCTTTCAATTCCTCTTGCCTTATGGTACTCCTGCTCATTGCCAAATAGCACACTTGCATGGATTTTTCATTCATCTGATCTGCTGGTTTCTAGTATAAAAAAAATCCTTCTCATTTGCCCATGTCACATAATTCTTAATAAGAAAATACTACTTTTGTCCACTTTGGATATATTTCATATTGTAGGTAGATTTCATAGGTTTAGATATGTCCTCACTCTCTGTCTCAATCTCTCCATTCTCTTTCTGTCTCTATCATTATCTGTCATCTAACTATCAATCTTCCCTGAAATCAGTCAAAATATCAGTATAGATGGTGCCTAAAATTTGTTATTTATGGTTTGAGTTATGATAAAGTTTTATTCTACTCTCTCATCTTTAGGGAAAATATTAAGGGTTGACTTGTGTTTCCCCAAAGAAATATGCTGAAATACTAACCTCAGTACCTCGGACTGTGGTGTGTTTTGAGAGCTAATGCTTGTAGATATAATTAGCTAAGATGAAGGGGCTGGACCCCACCCAATCCAGTGCCGTTGGCGTGCTCCTTAGTGTCATGCCATGTGATGACCGAGACCTGGGGAGAATACCATGCAAAGAAGTCTTGATGCACCTATATACCTCAAATGCAAGGAGAGAGCAAATCCCTCAAAGCTGGCGGAAGTCAAGGAAGGATTTTCTACAGGCTGCCTCAGGAGAATAGTCCTGTCGACACGTTATTTTATACTTTTAACCAGTTTCTAGAATACTGGTATGGTAGTCATATGAAACTCAGACATGAAATCACTTATATGAGGACTCTAAAATAGTCAAACTCATAGAAGCAGAAAGAATGGTGACTACTAGGAGCTAGGGGAAAAAGGGATGTATAGGTCAATGGGTACAATTTTTTATTATATAGGATTAATGGTTTCTAGAGATATACTTTGCGTCATGTGCCTATTGTTAATAACATTGCATCCCATACTTTAACATTTACTAAGAGGATACATTTTATAGTGTGTCCTTATCAAATAATAATAATAATGATAATAATAGAGGGAAACAATTTAATAATGGAGGTGATTAATATGCTTATGGTATATATTGTGGAATTTTTTACTGGTATATACATAACTTCAAAGTCTTTAAATCAAATGTGTTAAATACATATAGATTTTGTATGCAAATCATATCTTAAAAATAGAGTTTCAAATAAACCAAATTATGTGTGGTACTCAATTTAAAAATAATAAAACACACAATACTCTATGGTATTTTATTATATAACTATTATATATAACATATATGTGTTATACATATTATGTAATAATATAATATATATATAGCATATTATATATGGTATTAATTATATATATATATTTTTCTTTGAAGAATGTTTCATGTTTATTTTTGGTGGGTTTTCTTTTTTTGAACTTCTGCATCTGTAGCCTAATGTTTTGACGGATAAATGAATGTAGTTCTAACATATATGGTGGTTGATATTTGTAGGTTAATGAATGAGATGTAAAGGCATATGTCAGAATGTTTTATCTTTGTTAATAATTTGGGCGATTGCTTGGCTGGTTCTGGTAATTGTTTTTAAAGTTGAAATGATACTTCCTCACATTTTCACATTTTGAGTGTTATTCATGATGTGCAGCTGTAGACATGATGACATTTAAGTTTAACCTGAAATAGTAATACTTTCTCCATTACAATTTTTTATTTTTTTAATTTTTTATGTTTTTATTTTTGCGGTACTGGGGATGGAACCCAAAGGCATTCTACCTCTGAGTTACATTCCCAGTCCTATTTTTTATTTTGAAACAGGGTCTCACTGAGTTTCGAAGGGCCTCGCTACTTAGCTGAGGCTGTCCGCGGAACTACGACCCTCCGGTCTCTGCCTCCAAAACGCTGAGATTACAAGCGTGTGCCGCGACGCGAGGATTCCAGTACGTTTTTAAAGTCTTGAAAATCAAAAAAATAATACATCAAAACCTTAATTTTTATTTCAATGAAAATATATTCTTATCATGACATTTTTTTTAGCTACAAACATAATGCCAGTGGATGCAAGTCGGAAAGATGTGCAATAGCACACAATTAGATAGCATTTCCATCAAGATATAAAGGATGTAATCTTGTCACCACCTTAGATTATATCAGGATATAATAAAATAATTAAGAAAAGATGAGTATCGAGTATTTATAGTTTTGTCTAACTTATTTGTGTATTTATGTAATGTAATTTTTAACAATGTGTGTGCCTAGATTTTGTTTTGTAAAATTTCTAAATCAGGAGAAGGGAGCTTTCAGGTACAACTGTAGCTATAAACACTTACCTTTCAGAAGTAAATTTTAACGACTCCCAAATTATCATGTTTAAGGCTCATTTTGTTTTAATTTTTATTCTTAATTTATGTATTCACATTTTGTGAATGATTCAAATGCCTATTCAGAATTCAGAGTCCTGCACTGAGTCTAATGTAAATACGTGTGGACTATTTGGCAAGACATTTAATCACTTGGGCCTTAGTTTGCTTTTTTATAAAAAATGATTTTTCTGGACAGGATGATTCTTTCCTCATTTTATTTTATTTTTGCATTCTCTTGTTGCTACCCTTCATTTGGCTGATTCTACTTAAAAATTTATAGATATAATGTAGGCTTTTTGAAGGAATCAGATTTGACTGTGTTAGCCTTGGATAAAAATCTATCTCCCATTTAACACACTTCTCAAAGTTCTGCTAATGTTTCACATTAGTGATTTAAAAGACTATAAGTCTACATTTCATTTTCTTCTTAAACGAGTAGGACATGAATAGACACAATCTCTGACTTGTCTCAAATTTTAGCTTTCTTATGCTCAATAAAATGTGTGGATCATTTCTCCTTCCCTATTGGATGAAATCAATTCTTTGAATGGAAACAATTAAATAAATTGCTCTCAAATGATTTTTTTCAACAAAAATAAATATCTGATATGGGACAAAAGTCAAAAATTAAATGTTCAAAATTTATTTTCATTTGTATTTTGTATAGTTTAAAGAAACAGGTTTTTGTGTTTAAAATAAGCTAGAAATGTTTTATGAGCTTTCTGTTATCTCCTTCTCTTCTTCCCTCCCTCTCTAAATGACTTCACTAATAATGCTATATGTTTCATTAGTATTTTATATTTTTATTAGTGCATTATAGCCTCACATCATAAAGTAGTTCACAGTGAGAGTGAAATATATGCACACAGCACTTGATGAGCACCCCCCACTCTCTTCCCTCTCTACCCCTTTCCCATTTAAATATTGAGATGGGCATTGGTATTCCCACATATGCACATATGTGATTAGTATTTTTGTGCCATGTATCCTGCTACTTCTTATGCTACTTGAAAACATTAGAAATAATCTTCACTGCATTTTTTCTGTGTAGATAATTACATTGTAAAACACCAAAGTCAATTTATTTCAAATGTAGACAGTAACAGATGTAGTATATGTATGACAATTTTATCTGCATTTTTTTATGTATTCAGGAATTCTAACATCTTCTGGTTGAATTTGTCCAGCTCCACAAATTAATGTCATGATTTAAGTGAATTTGGCAAAGCATTTATTATGCAAAGTAGGAATAAAAATGGAATCTGTCAAGGAACTAAATTGCAATGACTCTCGAATTATTATTTGTTTAATGGCTCATTTTCATTTTTTGTTTTTTGTATGATTTTTCACTTCTACAAAGATTTTAAATATACAAGTTGTACAAAATATATTCTTAACATATAATTCTAATTTTAAAAATGAGCACTAAAACAGCCAAAAATTTTCACATGTAAATTTTGTTTACATTAAGAAAAAAATTTTTATGTGATCACATTAAATTATCCTAAGATTTGAGAGAAAAATATGGTCAAAGTTTTTATTAAGATCAATGTATAATGTGGGTAGTTAAATTAAACTATACAATATGGAATAAGAGTGAAAATTCAAAAGTACATATTTTTAAAGGAAGTTTTTTAAAAATTGTGGAGAATTTGGGAGAAATCCATTCTTAGTAGTTATCGACATAATTGACCATCTGATATATAGAGTATCAATTAAACTTCATCTTTCCAATCTAATGAAAAAAATTGAAGTTATGCTAATAAAGATAAATATAGCATAAAACTTTATGTCTCTAGAGGATCACAATTGAGGACATAATTTTGGCTATTGCAAACTGTGCTGCTATGAACATGGGTATGCATATGTTACTGTAGTTCTCTGATTTCAGCTCCTTTGGGAAGATACCCAGGAGTGGTATAGCCGGATCAAGTGGTGGATCTATTCCCATTTTTCTAAGGAATTTCCACACTGATCTCCATAGAGGCTGAACTACTCTGCACTCCCACCAATAGTGTAAAAGAGTTCCTCTTTCCCCAAATCCTCGCCAGCAATTGTTTGATTTCTTTATGCTTGCCACTCTGATTGGCAACCTAGATCTCCATCAACAGATGAATGGATTGCAAAATTATGGGAAATATACACAATGAAATTCTATTCAGCTGTAAAGAAGAATAAAATAATAGCATTTGCAAGAAGATGGAAGGAACTGGAGAACATTATGTTAAGTGAGATTAGTCAAGCACAGAAAGAAAAGGGACATATGTTTTCACTAATATGCCCAAGCTAGGGAGTAGTGGTAATACCAGAGGGACTCCAGATGATGGAGGGGAAATCTCAGCAAAGCTTGAATGGAAGGATAGGAGAGGAAGAAAGCTGAGGTTGTTCAATGGAGGAGCTACATATTAATATGTGTATAAATATAACATGGTTAACCTGGACACTCTTTATTGGGAGGGGAGAAGGGAAATGGGAGGGGAAGGGCACGAAGCACAATCTAAATGTACACCATTTTCAATATGTTCCACTTATAATAAAAAAAATTGTTTTGCTTTAAAAAAATAAAAAAGAAAGAACCCTGCACTTGGTTGAAAAAAATTTTTTAAATAAAAAAAATTAAGGACATAAAAATTCCCACTATTACTTAGTAGTGTCTTATTGAAGAGCTATTACCTTGAGAAGGTACAAATTATTAAAATTTTGAAAGAATAATGAGTAAATTTTGATATTATGATAACAAAGAAAACCATAAATTAGTATAAAAATTTTAGTTTTCATTCACTGAATACAATTACACACCTTGATATAACTTATATTCTACCAGGAGTAACAATAATAATTAAGAAAAATATGTAGAGTATCAGAAGATAAAAATTGCTATAATTAAATATTAAATAAATTAGATATTCTTAAAGATAAAAGTTATTTTTCTTAAGATCATTTAATTGTAGATATCACAATTGTATCTTTTAAATAACACTATTTATTAAGATTCTTCCTTTAAGATTGATTATTTGGCCAAACCTTACTTTATATCAAACTCAACTATACAGTTGTCACTTTATGGTGGTTGGTAATGCTATGTAATATTTGAGGCATATGGTAAGTAATCAAGAATAGAAACTTTTGCTTCTGAGTATTAGTTGAATTTCAAATCTTAGTATCAGATTTATTTATTCTGTCAAATTTTTTCAGATTTATTTATTCTGTCAAATCTTAGTTAATATCAGATTTATTTATTCTGTCAAATTTTATTACTGCATCTGTTACATGTAACAAATAGTAACTACTAGAATGCTATGAAATTTTAATGAGATAATATATAAACTTTATAAAAATTCAAGATATAAAAATACTTCAAACTACTTTTGTTATTATAAAAAAATGTCTTCTTTTGGAACTAGGGTCATCATAGAAATGTCACTGATGCATGTAAAAACTCTTGGAACAATTAATTTCCTGCTATTACTAAAAATAAAATTTTCTTTTCTTAGAAAATAATATATAAGCTATTGTAATAATTAGAATTTATCAATAATTGCTCCACAAAGCTTTATTGTGACTCTTTACATAATGATAAAATTGTTAATAAAATTTGGCTATGTGTGTTTTAAAATTACTTGTTAAAACTAGTAATATTTATTTATATTATCTTTATAGTTTTGCAAATATAACTATAACCCAAAGAAATCTTTAAAGAATCGCCAGGCGTGGTGGTGCACGCTTGGGAGGTGGAGACAGGAGGATCAAGCAGGTTTGAAGCCAGCCATGCTGACTTAAGAGACCCTGTTTCCACATATAAATATAAAATAAGTCTGGGAGTGTAGCCCAGAGGTAGAAGGGCTTCCAGGAACCCCAGTACCACAAAAGAACAAAAAATAAAATAGAAGGAAGGAAAAAAAGAAAGAAAGAAAGAAAGAAAGAAAGAAAGAAAGAAAGAAAGAAAGAAAGAAAGGCAAATATTTTTACATATAATAAAAAATTGAAATCTAAAAAAAATTATTATAGACATTATAAATATAGTTGCCAATGAAAGAGATTACTTTAAATTTTGATAGAGTAAAAGTTTATTATTTAATTAAAGTAAATATATATTTTAAAGGATAAAAAATTCAACTGTAATATTTCCGTAAGTTAGGGTGCAATTTACTAATTAAACTTTAAAGTCGGTGATAAGGAAAATTCAAAATGGCGACCACAGGAAGCAGCTCATCTTGGTAGTTGAAACAAAAAAGTTCAACTATCAAGAAGTCATCATCTAGATGAGCAAAAATAAATATAGCTCACAAACCAAAACAGAAACAGGAACCATGGCGGAAGAAATCCAGTAACTCTGAACTGCAGAATGCACTGCAAAAAGTCCCAGCATGCGATTGACATGCTACTGATCGGCCACCGGTGTCATTATGGGCCACGGACCAAAGGCCCAAACCACAAACCCCAGTGCAGCAGCCTCAAAAAATCCAGATAAATAATTCAAACGCTTGAAAGCATCCATAAGACCTCTAAAATCTTAAGTGGCAAGTAGTGCCTGAGCCAAAATCTTATGTGCTCACTAAAGGCAGCACCCACAGTGGAACAGCCCATCAGAGACCTGGGGCGGGGGAAATCCTGTGGGCACAGGAACGCCTTGGGATCCAGCAGCACAGCAATTCTTCCAGTGGCCCAGATCACAGCAGCCAGATAATCCTGTGCACCCAGAAAAGGGATCCGGCAGGCTAGTTCAGTTAGAACCTCCAGTGACACAGAAAGGTGTACAAGGAGCAATACCTGCCCAAAGTCACAGCCCAGTTTGTATTAGATGCCCTCTACACAAGCTGTCAGAGGTGAGAGAAGTGATCATACAGAAACTGGGTCAAATGGTAACAACAGGAATTAAGAGACATTGAAATCTAACAGTGATCAAACATACAAATATTATATGAGCCCAGCCCCATATTTGTAAGTTAGTAGGACCTTTTTTTTTTTTTTTTTTTTGGTTGCTTGGGGTTTTTTGTTGTTGTTGTTGTTTTTGTTTTTTTGTTTGTTCTGTATTCTGTATTGGATTATTTTTTTCTTTTTCTTTTTCCTTCTCTTTCTTTTTTTTTTTTTTTTTTGGTTGGTTTGGTTATATGTTTTGCTTTCTTTTTTCACATGGTTGCTAGTTCCTCTTAGTTTATTTCATTTTTGTGCTTTATTTTCTTTTTTCCTTTTATCTTTCTTGTTCCTTTTTCTTCTTTTGTTTGTTTTTTTTTTGTCCTTAAGTATAAATGTTAGCTTTTGTATCTTGTTTTGTTGCTTTATTAATGTTTGTTTGCTCCCCCCCATTCCTTTTACAAAGTTCATCAAACTAGCCTATCTACTCTTTTCTCTCAAAACTTTATTTTCCCTTACTGTACCTCATGTTTAATACTCAAGATATTTCATATCTCCATACTTAAGTACTCTACTAACTACAAGAGTTCTACTATCTAAGCTTCTCTCATTATTCTTCAGATTTTACCTTATTATATTTAAATTCATGCTCAACATAATCATATCCTCTACCTTACCCAAATCCTGTACCCATCAACCCAGCTCCTTTCCCAATACTCAACCCTCACCATAGGAAAAAGCACTGCTTACCTGCTCACACTTTTAAATTCCTACTACTATGATTGAATTAAGGATAATACCCACAAATGATGAAAGGACATGAGAAAAACAGCCCTGAGAAACTTGAAAATGTGAGAACTAGAAATAGTGAAGAGACAACAAAAATCGTGAATACTGGCCTACAATAAATGCAAGAAGGGGAATTCCGAATATTGATATACAATATCATGAAAGGCTATAAAACAAGTCTACAAAAAAAATTAAAATCACTAAGAAAGAATCAGAAAGAGGTCTGGAATGAAATTAAAGAGTCAATAAATGAAATGAAGACAGAAATAGAAATAAATTCTGGAAAATGAGATAAAATGGAAAGTAGAATATCACTGTTAGAAAACAATTCATTCAAAACCGAAAACACAGTCAACAGCAGACAGAATTCATTACAGCAACAAAACCTAAATACCCAACAACTATGGAATAATATCAATGATCCTAACTTACAGATAAAAGGCATTGAAGAAGGGATAAATGTAAAGACCAAGGGCATTCATTATCTCTTCAGAGAAATAATTTCAGAGAATTTTCCAAACATAGAAAGAGACTTGGTACTACATGTCCAAGACACATACAGAATACCATTAAGACAGATCAAAGAAAAACCTACCCATGCCATATAATCATTAAAATGACCAACACAGAGGCTAAGGAAAGAATCTTAAAAGCAGTGAGAACAAAAGGACAGGTGACATATAGGAGCAAAACAATAAAAATCACTCCAGACTATATAACCCAAGTCATGAATGCCAGGAGAGACTGGTATGATGTGATCCAGACCCTGGAAGAAAACAACTTCCAACCAAACTTTTTATAGCAATCAAAACTAGTATGCAAAATTGATGGAAAAACAGAAGTGTTTTAAGATAAGCAGAACCTCAAAAAATTCATGAATTCAAAGCCAACACTAGAGAATAATATAATATAATTCCCTGCATATTTTCAAACTATAATGGAATGAAAGTAGAAATCAACAATAGGAAACCCAAAATAAACTATTTAAATGCATGGAGATTGAATGATACAATATTGAACGACAAGTGGGTAATATCAGAAATTAGAAAAGAAATAAAGAAATTTGTGGAATTAAATGAAAATAGAGAAACAACTTACCTAAATTTATGGGACACTTTTTTTTTAATTAATTTATTTTTTAAATTGGTGCATTGTAGTCATATATCAATCACATTGGAGTACAAGACTTGAGAGGATATACAAGCACACATCATCCAATTAGCCCTCATCCAGCCCCCATCCCATTCCCTCCCCCTCCCTCCATCCCACGCTTCTTTGGTGATTTACTTTGATACATTTGTTTATGTACCTCCTGCGTTTTAAAGAGGCTCCGTCCTCCAGTATTACATACCCTCTGATTGGTCACATTAGTTGCTTCACTATAGGGCCCTTTCTATAGCTCAACCTCTTCCTGTTGCCCTTTTCCTCCTAGTTATTGCTGATTAAGAGAAGCGTCTGATTTATATTTTCTGCGATATTTCTCTGTGCATGCTGCGTTGCAAGTACCAATCCCACTCTTGATGGTCCCAGTAGTGGCCTGGCTACTCAGTGAACTGATCCAGACCTCGCTGGCTCAAGCAGCGGCCTTGCCTCATGGGAGGCCCCAGTTCTGGTCTCGCTGGCCCCTGAACCGGTCTAACCCCTAAGCTGGCTTTGGTCCCGACCTTGGAGGCCGCAGGAGTGAACTTGCCTCACACCAGGCTCCGATGCTGGCCATTGGCCCCTGCACCGGTCTAACCCCTTGGCAGGATTCCAATCCCGGCCTCGGAGGCCCCAGCACCGGCCTAGCCTCATGGCAGGCTCCAATGCCGGCCTCGTTGGCCTATGGGACACTTTGAAGGCAGTGTTAAGAGGAAAGTTTATAGCATTGAGTGCCCACATAAGAAAAACAAAATGTCGCCAAGTAAAAAACTTAATGACACATCTCAGGGACCTAGAAAGAGTGAAATAGTGTAGTCCCAAAGCAGCAAAAGGCAGGAATTGTTAAAATCAGAGCCTAAATAAATGAAATAGAGAACAGAAAACAATTCAAAGAATCAACAAAACAAAAAGCTGGTTTTTTGAAAAGATTAATAAGATTGACAGAACCCTGGCCAACCTAACCAAAAGAGAGAATCAACTCAAATTATTAAAATTAGAAATAAAAAAGGATACATCACCATAGACAATGAGGAAATTCAAAGAATTATCAGAAAATATTTTGAAAATTTATACATACTCCAATAGACTGGAAAACATTGAAGAAATCGACAGATTTTTAAGCATATATAACCTACCTAAACTGAACCAAGAGGACATAGCAAACCTAAATCAACTAATACCAAACAAAGAAATAGAAACAGCAATCAAAATTCTGTGATCAAAGAAAAGCCCAGGCCCTGATGGGTTGCCAGCCAAATTCTTCAAACCTTCAGTGAAGAACTAATCCCAATACTTCACAAATTGTTCTGTGAAATTGAAAGAGATGGAATTCTCCCACATTCCTTCTATGAGCACAGTATCACCTTAATCCTCAAGCCAAATAAAGATACCTCAAAAAAGGAAAATTACAGACCAATATTCTTGATGAACATAGATGCAAAAATTCTAAGTCAAATACTAGCTATACACATTCAAAACCATATCAAGAGAATTGTACACCATGACCAAGTCGGTTTCATCCCAGGAAAACAAGACTGGTTCAACTATGCAAATCAATACACATTATTAACCCCATACATAGAACTGAGAACAAAAAACACATGATCATATCAAAAGGTACTGGACAAGCATTTGACAAAATCCAACACCCATTTATGTTAAAAACACTGCAGAAAATTGGAATAGTAGGAATATATTTCAATATCATTAAGACAATATACAATAAACCCAAAGCCAACATCATATTGAATGAGGAAAAACTGCAATAATTTCCTTTAAAATCAGAAATAAGGCAAGGATGCCCACTATCACCACTCCTTTCCAGTATAGTCCTTGAGAATCTTGCCACAACATACGACAAGAGAAGAATATCAAATTAATTCAAATAGAAAGAAAAAAATTAAAACTATCCTTATTTGCAGATGACATGATCCTTTATCTAGGAGACTCAAGGAACTCAACCAAAAGACTACTGGAGCTGATTAACCAATTCAGCAATGTAGCAGGATACAAAATCAATCAAATAAATTTAGTGGCATTTTTTAATGCCAACAGTGAATCTACAATGAAAGAAATAAAGAAAACAATTCCATTCACTATAACCTCAGAACCAAAAAAAAAAAAAAAAAACCTAGGAATAAACCTAATCAAAGATGTAATAGACCTCTACAACAAAAATTATAAAACATTAAAGAAAGAAATTTAAGAAGACTTTGAAAGATGGAAAGATCTTCCTTGCTCATGGATAGGCAGAATAAATATAATCAAAATGGTTATTCTGCCAAAAGTGGTCTGTAGATTCAATGCAATTCCTATTATAATACCAATGACATTCTTCATAGACCTAGAAAAAGTCAGTCATGAATTTTATATGGAGAAAGAAAAGACCCAGAATAGCCAAAGAAATCCTCAGGAATAAAAACCAGGCAGGAGGCATCACAATTCTGGACTTCAAATGATACTTTTGAGCAATAGTAGTAAAAACAGCATAGTATTGGCACAAAAAATGGCAGACTGATCAGTGCCTTCTGCATAGAATGAGAAAGACTCAGAGAACCAGACTCATAGTGGGAAAGGTGTCAGTGGCACTCAGTATCTTCACAGAGAGAGACTGCAGAAGCCCAGTCTGCTAAATATTCATTTATCTGTAGAATTCCATTAATTTGTTGTTGGAGTTGTTTTGGGTTTTGTTCCTTTTCTGTGTGTGAGTGTGTATGCCTGTTTTTTTACCCTGTTTCCAAACCTTCTCCCAAGCTTCTTCCCTTGTATATACTTACTCTCTTCCCTTTATCCCTTTTCTTTCTTTTTTATTTTTCTCTTTTCTCTTTTCCTTGTCTTGTATTAAATTCACTTTATATTCTATATCAGAAACTCTATATTGGTTACTAGAATACTACTACATTTTCATTATTTCTAAACTCTAATATATACTACATTACCAAATGCATATTCTCATTCTATTCAATCCTATCTGAGGCTTTACTCTAATCTTCCATTTATGACTTCATTTCCCTCCTCACTTGACTTTCATGTTGAATACAGTACAACAAGCCCTTGGATATACTAGCTGACTCCTAGAGATTGAGAGAAATCTATCAAAACCAACAGATACAATCTTCTGAAATTATAAGAAAAAGGAATAACAAGAAAGCAATGAAGTCCCACAACATTGCAATAACAGAACATGACAAAACAGAATTGCAGAGATCTCCAGATGGTCAAATCAGGAATACAACTGAAAAAATAATACAGAACTTCCAAAAAGAATTTAGAGAGTTTTAAAGAAATAAAGGATGCAGTTATTGAAGTTAAGGCATCAATTCAAACTATGAAGAACTGATTAGACTACATGGAGGATAGACTTTTGCTCTTAGATGATAATCACTTCAAAAGTGAACATATAGAATATAACTTAGAAAAAAGAAGCAATTCAAGAGCATTAATTAGATATTTAAGAAATATGGGCCCATCTTAAAAGAGCTAACCTAAGAATAATTGGCATAGAGGAGGAAAAAATAAAGTGAAACCAAAGGGATCAACAATCTTTTTTTTTTTTTTTTTTTTTTTTTTTGGTGGTACTGTGGAACGAACCCAGGGCCTTTCTACCTCCAGGCTATACTCTGAGACCCGCTTTATATTTTATTTGCAAACAGGGTCTCACTAAGTTGCTGAGAACCTCACTAAGTACCTGAGGCTGGATTTGAACCTGTAAAATCTTCCTGTCTCAGCCTCCCAAGTGTGGGGAGTACCAACTATGATATCAGACAAGTTAGACTTCAAGCCCAAGCTTATTGGAAGACACAAAGAAAGTCATTTGTTTGCTGGTAAAAGGAACAATCTAACAAGAGGAAGTAATGAGAGACAACATTTATGCCCCAAACATACGTGCAGTTCCTTTCATAATACAAACTCTTTGTGACATTAAATCACACAAAAATCCCAATACAATAATACAGGAAAATATTAATACACCTCTTATATCATTAGACTGATCTCCTAGACAAAAGGTCAGGAAAGGTGCTTCAGACCTGAAAGTTAGAAGAAGATAGGAAATTATTACAATCAGAGTAGAAATCCATGAAGTAGAGAATAAAAAAATATAGAAAATAAACAAAAGCTAGTTTCTTGAAAAAATTAACAAGATAAATAAACCACCAGACAACCTACAAAAAAGAAGAGAAAATTAACCCAAATTCTGATAAGGGATAAAAAAAGGAGATATCACTACTGACAGTGTAGAAATCCATAGGATTATCAGAAACTACTTTGAAAAACTATACTCTGACCAAATGGAAATCTGATGAAAATTTACAACTTTCTAGATAAATGCAATCTTCCTAAACAGAATCAAGAAGATATAGAAAATTTAAACTAACCATAGCAATTAAAAAGATTGAAACAGCAATAAAAAAAAAAACCTACCATAAAAGAAAATCCCAGGACCAGATGGTATCCCAAGTGAATTTTGTAAAAATGTTATAGAAGAGCTATTTCTGATACTCCTCAATGTATTTCATGAAATAGACAAAAAATCAGGACTCTCCCAAATACATTCTATGATGCCACCATCACATTAATATACAAAACAAATAGAGACAGCTCAAGAAAGGAAACCTATATACCTATGTGTTTGATGAACTTGGATGCAAAACTGCTAAACAAAATACTAGCAATATGCATTCAAAACTACATCAAGAAAATCATACATCATAACTAAGTAGGGTTCATCCAGGGATGCAAGACTGGTTCAACATACAAAAATCAATCCATGTCATTCATTATATAAACAGAATCAAAGACAAAAATCACTTGATCATTTCAATAAATGCTGAAAAAAACATTTGAAAAAAATTCAACATTCATTTATACTAACAGCTCTACATAGAATTGAAATACAGGGAACATACCTCAACATCATAAAGGCAATCTACAATAGGCTCACAGCCAACATCATATTAAATGCAGAAAAACTTCAAGAATTTCCACTAAAAATAGGGACAAGAATGTCCATTATCACTGCTTCTCTTTAATATAGTACTTGAGACTTTAGCCAGAACAATAAGGCAAGAAAAGGAAATCAAAGAGTACATATAGAGAAAGAACTTAAATTTTCACTATTCACAGATGACATAATAGTATACTTAGAAGACCCAACAAACTCAACTAAAAGGCTATTAGAACTAATCAACAAATTAGCAAGGTGTCTTATACAAAATAAATCTTAAAAAATGAGAGGCTTTTTTGTAAACCAACCATATATCCAATAAAAAAGCAATTCAGAAAACACTTCCAATCATAATTTTCTACAAAAAATTAAATACTTAGAAATAAACTTAAACAAGAGGTAAAAGACATCTACAAAAAAACTAAAAAACATTGAAATGGAAATAAAAGAAGACATTAAAAACTGAAAAGATCTTCCATGTTCATGGATAGGAAGAATAAACATCATTAAAATAGCCATAACTCCAAAATTGATCTACAGATTCTATGCAATACCATTTAATTACCAATAGCATTTCTTACAGACATAGAAAAATCAGTTTTTAAATTTATTTGGAAAAAGAAAAAAAACAGAATCACCAAAGTAGTTATCAGCAACAAAAACTATGCAGCAAGAATCACAATACCTGATTTTAAAGTATACTACAAAGCCATAATAGTAAATGCCACATGATACTGGCACAAAACCTGATACATAGACCAATGGAGAAGAATATAAGACTCAGGAAAAGAGTCTAAAAGCCATTTGATTTTTGACAAAGGATTCAGAAATATGCACTGCAAAAAAGATAGCCTGTTCAACAAATAGTGTTGGCAAAACTGATTAACCATATGCAGAAAAATGGAAATAAATCCTGCTTTTTCACCTGCACAAGAGTCAATTCAAGAAGAATCAAAGACTCAAAAATTAGACCAGAGACCCTTGAGGCTCCTGGAAGAGGCATAGGTCCAACACTGCAACACATAGGCACAGATAAAAACTTTCTCAACAAGACCCCAAAGGCACAAGAAACTAAATGGTAAATTAATATGTAGGGTTACATGAAACTAAAGAGCTTCTGTATAGTAAAGAAAACATCAAGAACCTCATCTGAGAACCAATAGAATGGGAGAATAATTTTGCCAACTATTTCTTTGATAGAGGAGTAGTATCTAGAATATATACAGAACTCAAGAAACTCAACACTAAGAAAGCAAATAACTCAATCAAAATATAAGCAAGTTAATTAAATAGACACTTCATGCAGGAAGAAATTCAAATAGCCTATAAATGCATGAAAAAATGCTCAACATCATTAGCAATCAGAGAGATGCAAATCAACACTACCTTGAGATTTCACCTAACTCTAACTAGAATGGCAATCATTCAAAAAACAAACAACAAATGCTGATGAGAATGTGGAGAACTGGGAACTCTGCTACATTGTTGGTGGATTGCAAATTAATAAAACCACTTTGAAAAATGATATGAAAGATTCTTAGATGAATGGTAATACACCCTATGATCCAGCAATATCACTTCTGGGTACCTACTAAAAAGAATGGAAACCAAACTACCAAACTAATGCATGTGTATCTATGTTCATAACTGCACAATTCACTATCGCCAAACTGTGGAATCAGCCAAGATGTCCATCAACAGATGAATGGATTACAAAACTCTGGGATATTTACACAATAGAATTTTACTAAGTCATAAGAAAAACACACATTATTTATAGGAAAATGGATGGAACTGGAAAACATTTTACTAAGTTAGATTAGTCAGTGACAAAAAAATACAAGAAACCAAATTTTCTCTCTAATATGCAAAAGCTAGGGAGAAATGGGTCATAGGAGAAACTCTAGATGAAGAAGGAGATTCTATAAATGAGCAATTAAGGTGACCTAAATGAGGAAATGGGAGGTTGGAAGGGGTACATCCTCTAAAGCACATGATGTATTTTAACAAACATATAAAAGTCAATCACTCAGTCAAACGTAAGAAGGAGGGAGAGGGAGGGAATGGACAGGAATTGGTTAAGGGCTAATTGGGTGATAATAAAAAGTATGGGAAAAGATCTTTCTAGATAAAATCTGATGATTTGTATATCTAGAATATACAAATTACTTAAAACACTTAACACTAAAAAAACTAATAATTCAGCAAGAAATGTACATTTGAACTAAATAGACAATTCACAAAAAATACCAATGTCCAATGCATACATGAAAAAGTGTTCAACATCACCAGTAATTAGAAAGATGCAAGTTAAAATTACACTGAGATTCTATCTAACCCCAATAGGAATTGCAATTATCAAGAAGTCAAACAACCGAGCCAGGGCTGGTAGCACATACTTATAATCCTAACATTTTGAAGGCTGAGACAGAAAGATTGAGGATTGCAGACAGCCTCAGCTAATTATGTCCTTCGCAACTCAGTGAGACCCTGTTTCAAAATAAAAAATAAAAGGTAGGGCTGGGGGTGTAGCTTGAAGGTAGGGAAAATGGGTCATAGGAAGAACTCTAGATGAAGGAGGAGTTTCTATAGATGAGCGAGTAAGGTGACCTAACTGAAGGAATGGGAGGAGGGAAGAGGAAAATCCTCTAAAGCACATGATTTATTTTAACACACATATCAAAGTCAATCACTCAGCCAAACATGAGAAGGAGGGAGGGGTGGGAATTGGGTAATTCCCCTGGGTTCTAGTCTCAGTACCACATATACACACACACACACAAAGCCAAACAACAACAAATGCTGGTGACAATGTGGAGAAATATGAACCTTTCTACTCTTGGTGGAATCACAAGTTAGTATAGCCATTATGGAGATCAGGGTGGAGATTCCTCAGAAAACTGGAAATGGATACACCATACAATACAGATATACCTCTTCTGAATTGCTTCCCAAAATGACTGAAATCAGAATATTATAGTAATATAGGTATATCAATGTTTATAACAGCATAATTAACAATAACATAGGTGTCCATCAGCAGATAAATGAATTACAAAATTATGAGATATTCAGCATATATATATATATATATATATGTGTGTGTGTGTGTGTGTGTGTGTATGTGTGTGTGTGTGTATATATATATATATATATATATATATATATATGTATATAATATATATACACACAATGGAATTCAACTCAGCAATTTAAAATAAAATAATATCTTTCAGGAAAGTGGACAGACTGTGATTAAATGATGTTAGTGAGATTAGCCAATGGCTATAAGTGAAGAGTAATATGATTTCTCTCAAATAAGGAAGGTAGAATTAAGTGGGGACTTTATTTTTTAAATTTATTTTTATTGGTGCATTGTAATCATATATCACATTGGAATATAAGACATGAGAGGATATACAAGCACAGATCATCCAATTGGCCCTCATCCACTCCCCATCCCATTACCTCCCCCTCCCTGGATCCCATGCTTGTTTGGTGATTATCTCTGAAACATATGTTTACATACCTCTTGAGTTTTAAAGAGGTTCCATCCTCCCCTATCCCATACCCTCTGATTGGTCACCTTAATTGCTTCGCGATAGGGTCCTTCCTATAACTCGACCTCTTCCTGTTACCCCTTTCCTCCTAGTTATTGCTGATTAGGGGAAGCATCTGGTTTTAATTTTCTGCGATATTTCTCTGTGCATGCCGCATTGAAAATATCGATCCCACTCTTGATGGCCCCAGTAGTGGCCTGGCTACCAGGTGGACTGATCCTGACCTCACTGGCTCAAGCAGAAGCCTTGCCTCATGGTAAGCTCCAATTCTGGCCTCGCTGGCCCCTGCAAATGGCCTAACCCCTTAGCTGGCTCCGATCCCGGCCTCGGTGGCCCCAGCATAGGCCTTGCCTCAAGACAGGCTCCGTCCCAGACTCACTGACCCTGGCACCTGCTTAACCCCTCGACAGTCTCCTATCCTGGCCTTGGAGGCCCCAGCACCAGCCTTGCCTCATGGCAGACTCCGATCCTGACCTTGCTGGCTCCAGCACCAGCCTAACCCCTCAGCAGGCTTCGATCCCGGTCTCCCAGGCCCCAGCACCGGCCTAACCTTTTGGCAGGCTCTGATCCTGGCCTCGGAGGCCCCAGCACTGGCCTGGCCTCACGGCAGGCTCCAAACCCGGCCTTGCTGCCCCCAGTACTGGCCTAACCCCTCGGAAGGCTGTGATCCCAGCCTTGGAGGCCTCTGTAGCGGCCTTGCCTCAAGGCAGGTTCTGATGCCGGCCATTGGCCTCGGCACTAGCCTACTACTCAGCAGGCTCTGATCCCAGCCTCAGAGGCCCCAGCACTGGCCTTGCCTCACGACAGGCAACGATCCTGTCCGCTGGCCCTGGCACTGACCTACCCCTCGGCAGGCTCTGATCCCGGCCTTGGAGGCCCCAGCACCAGCCTTGCCTTACGGCAGGCTCCAATCCCAGTTTTACTGTCCCTATCACCAGCCTCACCCCTCAGCAGGCTCCAATCTGAGCACCCTCTTTGCCCTGCAGGTTGTCCCACGTTCCTGAGGGTGCGTGGTGGTAGCATTCTGCCTCTGGGGTTATTACTTTAAAAGTACCAGGTGTAACGCATCAGATCTCTGCCTCCCCTGAGTACTGACCACTGCCATTGCCACTGCCTTCACCATTTCAAATCTTTCCCAAGCTCTTTTTCCACTCTGAATGTTGTCCAGGGTTCCTAAGCATGCGCGATGGTAGCATTTGAAGTTTGGTGTAATTTCTCCAAAAAGTAAGGTTGGTAGGATCAGATTTCTGCCTCTCCTGAATACAAGTCTCCACCTCCATTGCAGTGACTGCTTCCAACACCGCCTTCCTCCTAGGTCTCTGCTAAACTCTCTCCTTATAGATGATGTCCAGGATTCTTAAGAATGTAGAGAAGAAGCAGTCCTCCTTCACGGGGAATTTTTCCAAGAGTTCCAATTCACTTGGATAAGTTTTGTCTGCATCTCCAGTATCTTGGCATCTGCTATGGCCTTCTTGACCCCTCTCCACTATTTAGCTTTCCTTTTTTCTTTTTCTTTTCTGTTTTTTTTTTTAAATAAGAGAAGACAATATGTGTAATGGGGGTCCTGCCCATCGTCAGTGGTACGGGGCTGAGCAGGAAGGTGGAGTGCCGGTGGCTCAAACACACACACACACACACACACACACACACACACACACACACATATGAGCCGGGAGTCAAGTCAAGAAAGATCTCGTTTATTCTTCTCCAAGCAATCATATATATAGCACAAAACCACAAGGGGAATTCCCATGGGAAATAGCCTAGCCTATTGGAATAAAGATTACTAGCACGTACTTCACAGACAATCCCAGGCCAGTACATGAGCCAATCATGTGTGCAGAAGCTCCTTTAAAGGTAAAAAAAAGGGAAAAACTGCTCAGTCTCCCCACCCATGATGAATGGGGAAACCACGCCTTCATAGCTTCCTCCAGGCGCCATCTTAGCCCCTTTTCTGCTGAATCATTTTACTGTAGAAGTTCTTAAACTTTACCTAAAGTTTTGCCTTAGGCAGCAGGCTGCTCAGGCCCAGGGAGGCTGCATCTCTTTAGGCGCTGTATGGACACACCCCATCATATCCCCCTTTTTCTTTTATTTTATCAGGACTGGGCCTGTCTTAGGTTGTCCCCATCGAGTACCAGGGATTACCCGTCATTGGATAGCACAGATCTATGCTATACCTCCTGCTTTAGGTTTCCCTGGCCCATGGGGATCTTACCCATCATTGTTCACCAGCCCTTTAATATGTTCCGATTTCCCCCATCTGGGGAACTTGTAAGGTGGGAGAGGGGCGGTCATATTCAGAGCGCCAATCCTAAGATTCATTTTCTTTACTGGCAAGCCTTTGGTAATGCACTTCTATTTGGTTGATTTTAACAGAAACTGAACTAATCTATTAAAATCACAGGGGTCTATGATGCACAAAACTATGAGAAACAACAAGGGGCCCAACAAAGGAAGAAAATAGGGCAAAAGTCCATGAAAGCCGGTCCAGAACGGATTCTCCTGAAGATCTCCTCGCCGTGTCTCCAGATCATGTTGGAGCTGCTTAATCTTATCTTGTTCCTGCAAAAATAAGCAGATGCCTCCCTTTTCGGCTGTTAATAAATCCAATAGCCATCTTTTTTGTGATACCACATAGGCTAGGGAATCTAATTGGGCTTGTAAGTCTCAGACAGTTTCTGAGACGGCCTTAATACCATCAATCATTTGGAGGGAGAGTTTCCTATGTAATTCAAAGGCTATCCCAAAGCCAGCCACACCCATGGCAGTTCTGGCAGTAATCCCCAGGCCGATTAAGAGGGGGATGGCTTGTACTGCTCTCCTTTTTCACCCTTCCTGATAAAAAAGGTGGTGGGGGGTGGACATTGGTTTCTCCCCAAGGATAATATTTATATCGGGGAGCAGGGAGGCAAGGATGCAAAGGCCTGTTTACGATGGGGGCAAAGACCCATATGTAATGCTATCGCCAAAAACAAAAACCAACCTGGGAGGGGGACAAAGATTTTGGGAGGGAGATTCAACAGTACTATTTATAGAGCAAAAACTTGAACCATCAACATTGGGTGCCCAGTAACAGGTATTATTTATTGATATTTTAAACAGCTGAACGGATAATGGGAAGGACATAGAGCAATTGGGGTGATCCAGTTTTGTGGACTCCTCTTGATTAATTAGGGCCAAGGGCCATGGTGGTCCAGCTCGAAGATAAAGCCAACAATCTCTAGCTACTTTGATGGAGGAAAAGGGAATCTCTGTGGTCCAATGCCTATGAAAAGGCAACAGGTTGGAGTCTTTTGAAAAATTTAAAATATTTAGGGTTAATAATGCTTTTCTTAATTGATCATGTGAGGGTAGCAACTCCCCCTTTTGTTTTTGTAATTGAACCTTTAGGGTGTGATTATATTTTTTTTATTAAAGCTTGTCCTTTTGGGTTATATGGAATGCCCTTAGTGTGAATAATTTTCCATAATTGTATGAAGGAGGCAGGATGTGGACTAATAAAACAAGGGCCATTATCAGTTTGGATTTGTTCAGGAATACCAGGAATAGCAACACAATGAAGAAAGTGACTTATAGCATGTTTTGTCTTTTCACCCAAATGAGCTGAGGCCCAATCAGCCCTGGAATAGTTATCTATGGAAACAAAAATATACTTAAGTTTCCCAAATGGTTGAAAATAAGTTACATCCACTTGCCATAATCCATTGGGGTGTAGGCCTATCAGATTAACTCTGGACGATTGAAGGGGGGGGTATTTGCAAGAAGGGTTGACATGATTTACAAGTGCGAACAATTATTTTTAAATCCTTAGTAGGGATTTGAGGATATTTGTGTTTTAATCCTCTCCCCATGGCCTCTTCTACAGATAGGGCTTGAACTTTTGTGGAGGTTTCCCAAGATGAGGATTGACCACCCACTCCTTGAACGGGGGTGTTTAGGGACTAGCTGCCATGAATGGGGGACTTCCTCTTTTCTAATCACTGTTCCATCGGCTCCAGTATCAATTAAGCATTTAGAATATTTATCTCCAATTGTGATGACCATCTTAGGTCTTAATCCAGTCACCAGAGGTACCGTCCAATGGATCTCGGTGGAACCATTCCCCTTTTTTAACGGGGCTGGGGGAAGCCCCCATGGGAGGTTAAAGGCTCCCCCTTTTAAGTTAAATTTGTACCGACAGTCCCGGGCCCAATGAAAGCCTTTACGGCATTTGGTGCAGGGCATCCGGGGGTTTCCCCTGTCTTCCCTCCTCCCATAGGAGGTGTGGCCTGGGATGGACACTCTCCGCAGAAATGGCCCTCTTTTTTGCTTTTGAAACATGTTGGGGGGGTGGCAACCCTTGACTGTTGCATTGCCTGTATCAGAGTCTGTAGACCCTCTTGTAGCCCTTTCTTTACTGCAGCTGTCATGGCTTGAAGTTGGTGGCTCACAGAACTAATATCCTGAGAGGCCACGCTCCATCTCTCTAAAGTATGCCCCTTCAACCCTGCTCAGGCCATCTTATGGTCGGCTGTTAACCCCTTCCACACTAGCATTTTGACAAACTTGTCTCTTAATGGACCGGCTGGAAACTTCCTCTCTATAAATGTAGGTAGATCCTCACCAGGCTTTTGAGTGATTGCTGCAATAGGGGCCTCAGTGGGCCCATCATCTAGTTTTCTCCATGCTGCGAATGCAGCCGCCCTAACCTGATCCTGGTATGGGGAGGGCAAGGCCGCCTGTTGTAGGCCAGTGGTATGCGGGTCAGCCGTCCCTGTAGGCATGCCATAGGTTAAGGGGATGGCGGGATTGGCATCTAACTTAATATAAGCATCTATTAAAGTAGGTAACAAATTCACTACATATATACTATCTGAGAATAAATTTATAGACTCAAAAAATCCTTGCAGGGCTAGGGCTATGGCAAAAGATTCTTTGAATTGGGGGATCCTTTTACAGGCTGGAAGATGGTTTTTGGGGGCTGAGGATCCATTCCTTTTACAAGAGTGGGATAAATAATCATGGAGGCCCCTTTGCACCCTCGGATCAGGGCCAAGCCCAGAAGCAAGCAGTCACCAGGCGGAGCCCAGGAGCAACAGCCACCAGGCAAGGGTGGGGGCAGGGCGCGCAGCTCTGTTTTGAGCTGGGGCTGTGGCCTGCAGGGAGGTGTAGCTGCGAGGCAGCATGGGAGGTGCAGCCTGCTGGGCCAGCCCTTCCACTAGGGTTCCTCCGGCTCCCGCTTTGCCCACATATGGCAGTGGAGGGGAGGGTACAGAGAATGAATTGGCCAGGGAAAGGGGCTGTGGGGAGTCCTTAGCATCCCCAAAGGGATCGGAGGGATTGGGAGGTTTTTTAGGGGCTTCAGGACCAGAGGGGGGTGTATGCTTGGCGGCTCCTTGTTTCGCTGGCTTGGGAATACAGTAAGCAAGTTTCTCCAGGGGTCGCAGGGGAAAATAACTTTTAAGCGTGGAGATGGTGGGGAGAGCTGCAAGGGGGGGATCTCCCCTTGCTCTGTCTGGGATCACCTAGCCAGCCCCTCAACTTGATCCCAGGTATCCCAATCATAAAGATTACTTTCAGCAAGCGATGGGACAGTTTTTAAAAGGTACCCCCAGGCCTGGGTGGCTTGGTTATCAGCGAGATTAAGTCCTCGGCTCTTGAGAATGAGTCGAAGGGATTCTAGGGCAGGGTCAGGTTTAGAACTGTACTTCCCCATAATTTTTTTGGGGGGGCACTCACCCGCAGACCACTTGGCCTGTCAACATTTTGTCAAGAAAGAGTTCCTTACACAGGCACCAGACTGACGGGGTCCTGCCCATCGTCAGTGGCACGGGGCTGATCAGGAAGGTGGAGTGCCGGCGGCTCAAACATACACACACACACACACACACACACACACACACACACACACACACACACGAGCCAGGAGTCAAGTCAAGCAAGATCTCGTTTATTCCTCTCCAAGCAATCATATATATAGCACCAAACCACGAGGGGAATTCCCATGGGAAATAGCCTAGCCTATCGGAAAAAAGATCACTTAGCACGTAGTTCACAGCCAATCCCAAGGCCAGTACATGAGCCAATCATGTGTGCTGAAGCTCCTTGAAAGGTAAAAAAAGGGAAAAACTGCTCAGTGTCCCCACCCATGATGAATGAGAAAACCACGCCTTCGTAGCTTCCTCCAGGCGCCATCTTAGCCCCTTTTCTGCTGAATCATTTTACTGTAGAAGTTCTTAAACTTTACCTAAAGCTTTGCCTTAGGCTGTAGGCTGCTCAGGCCAAGGGAGGCTGCATCTCTTTAGGCACTGTATAAACACACCCCATCATATGTGTGGTTTGAGGAGGTTGTGGGATCAGGAAATCAGTAGCACTGCGCCAGGGCCTCGGTTTTCCGAGGGTCCTGTGTGCCCCACGTGACCCCCACCTGGGACCCAGGGTCCTGCAGCCTGGGCCCTGGTTCTTCCGGGGGTCCGGTGTGCCTTGCGCAACCCAGCCTGCGGCATAGGGTTCTGCCACCCAGGCCCTGGTTTCTCAGGGGGTCCGGCATGTCCTGCCTGACCCCTGCCTGGGGCCCAGGGCCTTGTGACCCAGGCCCCGGTTTGTCCGGTGGTCTGGCATGCCACACACGACTCTGCCTGGGGTCCAGAATCCTGCGACCCAGGCCCTGGCAATTCTGGAAGTCCGGCGTGCCCCGCCTGACGCCCACCCAGGGCCCAGGGCCTTGCGACCCAGGCCCTGGTTTCTCTATGGGTCCTACGTGCTCCAAACAATTCTTCCTAGGGTCCAGAGCCCTTCAACCCGGGCCCTGGCTCTGCCAGGGGTCCAGTGAGCCAAGTGAGGACTTTAGAAAGAGGAGAAACTCTAGTAAAGCAAAGGAGGTGGTTTGAGATAGTGCAGGGGTTAATGAAAGTAACCTTTCTCTGATGTTATATACATATGTGAGAATGCTAATGCCAACCCCAATATCTTGTATGTGGAAGGAGGGAAGAAGGAGGAAGCTGGGGGAAAATTCACAAAGTGCTGTGCTCGTGTATGTCACCATCACTACAAACCACATTATGATTTAAGATTATAATGCTGCAACAAAAATACAAAGAAAATGTTATTAATGTGCTGTGAACCTCAAATGGTGAGCAGGAGTGTCCACTCTCAGCCACTGGCATAACTCACTGGGAAGCCATGCACTCAGGACCTGTGAGATTAAGGGTCTCAGGAGAAGCCTCTCACTGGGAGGCTGTGGGTCTCCTTAGAAGGAAACCTTCTGTGGGGTTATGCTGAAGTTTTCTGGTGATAAAAAGTATCAGTTTTTCTGTAGGCTACAGTCTGAGCCGCAAAAGCCATTAAGCAAGAGCACCCCAAGACACCAGCTAAATTACATCACAGTGAATGCAGAATAATCACCACAGTGTCTTTTTGATAACCTCTATTTTTTTTCTTGCTTTAGTTTATGTAATACAGTGGATTGAACCCAGGGGTGGGCAACCTCTGAATTACACATCCTAGCACCCATTTATTTCTTATTTTGAAACAGAATCTCACTAAATTGCTGATGGCCTTGCTAAATTCTTGATATTAGCTTTAATCCTGAGATTCTTTTGTCTCAGCCTCCCAAGTACTAAGATTACAGGTGTTTACCACCATGCCTGGCCCAATTTCTGAACTTCTTCAATAACTTCTTCTCCCTACCCTAAATCTGAGTTTGTTTCTCATATAATTTTCAGAATTTGACCAATTTTTAGAGCAGATTCTATGGGGAGCTAGCCATTCTTTGGGCTGAGTGGATGACAAATAAGGAAGAAATATAAAAGGAAACAGCAGCTTATTCTTTGTGAGAAGAGTCCCTTAACAAAAATATACATATCTTTGTGAGAAGAGTCCCTTAACACAAATATACATATTGTGATGTGAATTTACTGTTGTAAAATTATTAGGTTACACTTCAAGGAAGCAGTAAAACATCAAATTTTTATCTAAATTAACTAAATATATTTATTTCACTATAAAACATTTTTTTTGCAATACTGGGGATTGAACCCAGGGACATTCTACTTCTGAGCTACACCCCCAGCTGTATTTTTATTCTTTATTTAGAAACAGGGTTTTACTAAGCTGAAGAGGGCCTAACCTAAATAACTGAGAGTGGCCACAACTCTGCCATCCTCCTGTATTAGCCTCCCAAGTACTAGAACTACGAGTGTCCACGACCACACCTAACAATTTTTAAGAAGGCAATGTCAATCTCTGTATCATTAAGAGGAAGGGAGGGAATAGGGAGGGGTTGAAAACACACCATGTGCTGTGTGTGCATGCATGCCACCATCACTTTTAACTACATTATGACATGAGACTATAATGCACCAATAAAAGTATGTGAAAAATGTAATGTATTTAAAAAATGAAAATGCAAATATTGAACTTTGAAGCTGATGGGAGTTAATTCTCCATGTTTTCTTACATTTCTGTGTGGCTTCTGAGCAAAGGTATCCCAGTGTTTTTTTCAGGATCATCTTTTAATGAATGTTTGTAGAACAAGGAGCTTTGGAACATATATTGTGTTCCTAAGAAGCATAAAGAAAATTTATTCATTTTTTAAAATAATAAAGGCAATATCTGCCTCCAGGGAAAGGTTGGACAGATTTTCTTACATCTCAATCTAAGATCAGAGTTCTATAGCCTTGATACATACAAATCCAAGGAGTTCTGTACCTATCACACATAAGAGCACAGCATACTACCCTCTGAGGACTTGAGAATCAAGAATGACTGGGGTGAGCATGAAGATCATGCTTCCTGCTGTGCCATGAATGATAAAAGTTTACTATTTATTACCCAGGAGTTTCAGCTTTCTGCTGGAATCTGTGAAACCTTGGAATCCTTAGCTCCTTACCTCAGAGGTGAGGTAAAATTCTATACTTCTCACAGCTCTTGAGAGTAGCATACAAAAAATAATGAAAAGAGTGGTAGAAAGCACTGTTTAAAGTTGAATTACCAACAAGCTAAGAGGAACACTTTATAAGAAAGTCAAGAAAGGGAACAATGTAAATATGAAATCAGTGGAGAAGTACAGCAACTTTTAAAATATGAACACAAATTAAGAATGGTAATTTTTCTCCAGTTTTACAGAGACTTCATAATGATATATGAGTCTGAGTGAAATACATGTAGGATATTTTCAAAGGAGTCCGTTTTTGGTTTTATACTGTTGTATGATAATGACAAATTATCGCAGACCTAGTAACCTAAAACTCTCCCTCTCTCTCTCCCTCTCTCTCTCCCCTTCTCTCCCCGTGTGTGTGTGTGTGTGTGTGTGTGTGTGTGTGTGTGTGTGTGTGTGTGTTTATTAACTGTAATTAAGATGTAAGTGGCTCAGGCTCAGAGTTTTTTTCCAAGCCCATTCATGTTGGTGGTAGATTTCAGTTCCTTGGGGTTGAACTAATCATGTCTTCACTCCTTACTGGACGAGGGCTCTTGTCTAACCATAGAGACCACCAAATATTTGCAGTATGCATGATAGTATCACAATGTTATACTTGCTGCAATGTTAGCAGGATAATCTCTCTTTACCTAATGGATCAGTTATTTCCTTAAGTATATTCAATAGTTTTAGGTAGACCCATACACAGTAATCTTTATTTTTCTGGTTATTAGAAAAATGCATGTTACTACAACATACACTCGGATTTGTCATATAAGGTGACCTAGCTAGAGTAGAGATCATCCCAACAAATTTGAAGGTCCCATATTCAATTAAGGGGAGAGAATTCTATGGGAAATGCATACCAAAGTATTTTAGAATTTTGCCTTAGAAAGTATGCTTTAAAATAACTCTAGTGTTTTTTTTTTAGAGAGTAAATATCACAAGTTGATATTTTTAAAAATATAGAACATTCTTTTAATAGTTTCGATAACATTATAGTGCAATAAGAAAAAGAATCAGATTGAGAATAGGAAGACTAGACTATTCTAATCTAGATTCTGCTATTATGCATTTGTTCTTTTAATGAATGTTATTTTATTTATTAATTCATAATTTTTAACCATGTCACAAATGTACTTAAGTGGCACAAATACCATATAACCAGCAAAGCAAAGCAAGAATAAGAAAAAGAACCAATCACAGAAAGCATAAGGAGAATATTTGATGATAATCATCTCAGGAATTATAAGCCTTTCAGCAACTGCTTATTCAACCTATTGGTGAGTGGGGCTCATGATAAGAAGAAATCTGGGGCAACTGGAGTTGGTTCCTGGCACCCTCAGAATTGGCCCTCTGAACAGGATGCTCACAATACCAAGCCCAAGGCTAAGGAAACAAAGTTGGTATTATCTGTGTTTTGTTTTGATTCAGGAGTGAGAAAGTCCAATATTCTATGGAAATTGGTTATGCTGACTCAGGTAATGAAAATTAATATTTTCAGATGATCCATATGGTATGGAATAGAAAACTGTTTCATTCACACTATAATGTGAAGACCTAGTTCTATCCCCATGGACAGATAGATACATCTGGAAAGAAGAGGTGGGGGTAAATTTCTGTCTCAGAGGAATACAAAAATGTTTAATTAGGGAGTCAAGTAATTTTTGAGATGGAAAATAATCACAAATATGGTGAAAAGGCTGAAGTATGAAGAAAGAATATATCTGAACAAATCCAAGAATTGCCAGATGCTGGGCTGAGAGCCTCAAGACCAATAAAAAGTACTTTATTCATACTTTTATGGCATTTCAGGGAAATAAGAGAAAGCATAAAGAGCTCCTGGTAAGACAAGATTTGTTTCACTGAAAGGAAGACAATTATGAATAACTCTTGAACTATATTTCTTATACTGATTCAGGAGTAAACAAATTCTCCTTGGAATCCCATTTGACTCCTGTGGAAGCAAAACTTTTCTGAGAACTAAATATTTGTTTCACTAAAAATCAATAAACCATCACATAAGACCACTGCATTGGGTCATTTGCATAAAACTTCAAATGCTACACAGAGGAACTTTTATGTATGTGCCATAAAAAATCCAGTGCTTTAAATATCACAAGTGTTTCAAAGTCCATGGACATAACATTAATCAGTGAATAGCTGAGGAGAGGCAAATGCCAAATTAAACTAAAATTTTGCTCACAGGGATTCACAATGCATTTATTTTATGATCATTTAAATCTTTAGAATTTCATTTTTTTAAAATATTTTTGTCTAAATAAGAGTTTTTAGAATCTCAGATCATATTGTTCAGTAAGATTGTTGTGTGTAAGGGTGAGTTCTACCACAACAAATCTGGAAATAAAATAGCATAAAATTTTGTCGAGTAGATAAAATTTCATGTGTGCCTAATGATTAACTGGAATTGAAAAAACTTGCGATTGCCTGCCATTCATTACAGACATCATGACACCTGCCTATAATCTTGGTACTCAGAAGACTGAGGCAGGAGAATCATAGGTTTGAGGATAACCACAGCAATTTAGAGAGATCCTGTTTTAAAGTAAATAAGTTTATAAAAAGGACTGGGATTGCAGCTTGATGATAAAATTGCCCTGAGTTCAATTCTTAGTCTCTCTCTCTCTCTCTCTCTCTCTCTCTCTCTCTCTCTCTCTCTCTCACACACACACACACACACACACACACACACACAAACACATACACACAATCTTTTATATATGTATTTGACAACTCTGTTTAATCTGTTATTTATCATCTATTGATATATCTATCATCTTTTCTCTGCAATAATCAAAGTAAAGATATTTAAATAAACAAAACTTTGGTTTTCCTACTTAATAAGGTTTGTTTGTAGATTTGTATTTGCTGTGTGCCAAGTTGATTGAATGTTCTCCATAGGCATGACATTGACATATCATAAAATTTCTTGCCTTTCTCCTCATATTTATTTATTTTTGTCACTTATAAAACTATTTAATTCTTAAACAATATCTATAAAAATTAAAACATACTAATTGTTATTTTTTTCTTTGTTTCACGTGAAACTACCATAACTTTTTTTTTCAGAAAACATCTATCCTAACATGAAATATGAACTATAAATACCCAAAACAATCTCAAAAAAGAACACGGCTAGAAGATGTACATTTTCTGATTTCAAACCTTATAAAACTACAGTAATTGAAACAGTGTAGTACTGCTATAAAGGCAGATATATAAACCAGTGGAGTAAAATAAAAAGTTTCCTGGACCTGTGTATCGACCTCTTGCTCTATGTTTGGAAAATTTTCTGCTATTACTTCCTTGAAGAGATTATTGATCCCTTTGGTTTCACCTTCTTTTCCCTTCTCTATTCCAATTATTCTTAGGTTAGCTCTCTTAAAATGGGCCCATATTTCTTCAATGTCAAAGTCCTGCTGTCAGATTTTTTTTTCTAAATTATAAACTATGTGTTCATTTTTGGAGTGATCATCTTCTAGGAGCAAGATTCTATTCTCCATGTGGTCTAATCGATTGTTTATACTTTGAATTGAGGCCTTTACTTCAATGATTGCATCTTTTATTTATTTTAGACTCTCTAAATTATTTTCAAAGGTCCTGTATTATTTCTATAGTTACATTCCTGATTTGATCCTCTGGAGATCTCTGAATTTCTGTTTTATCAGGTTCTGATATTATGGGGTTGTGGGCATTCATTGTTCTATTCAAGTTTGTGCCTTCTCTGGTTTCTTCCCCGGGTTACCACGATTTCACTCAGGGTACTCTGGATCTCGAGTTTATGGTAATCTCAGCCACCACTACTCCTTTACTGGGTTGTATCACAAAGTCTCAGACCCAGGGAGTTAATTGAGGCTGTGTGAGACTGTGGGGGTGCCAGGCTGGATGTTTTCTCATGAGGAGCTGTGACTAGAGTGTGGTATCTCTGCCACTGCTACTCCTTCACTGGGTTGGACTGCAAAATCTCACACCCAGGGAGATTATCAAAGCTGCGCAAGTCCCTGGGGGTGCAGTGCTGGGATTTCTCCTTTAGGGGCTGCAATTTCACTTACAGTTATTGTGTGCGCTGATATAGGGCTGTTGCGAGCATGGTGAACTTGCCACTGCTGCTGGCAATATGTCACCATTGTTACGTCCTTGGCCGTTAGGTTGGCATATTTCTTTTCTGGTTTTGAGCTCTATTCTGAGTCCCTAGAAGGCATGATGAGCTTGGCCACTGGGAGTTTTAGATGTTCTTTGTGCTGAAAGAACTGCTGAATTACACCCGAATGTTCTGCAGCTGCTCATTTCAGCTCCTTGTTTACCTTTCCTCTCTGGAGCCTGGTGCTGTGAGGCAACATGGCCCTGGTACGGCTCTGAAGCCTCAATGCAGGCTGGTTTCTTTTCTGGTTTCTGGTTGTTCTTCTAGTCTTCCTTTTCTCTGTCCCTTATATTTACATTTTTTTATTTCTCTGTTGATAGTATCTTCTGGCTATGAAAAGTGCTGATTTTGTGGCAATAGAGATCAATTGTTAGCAGGACTCATAAACACTGCTTTTCTTGGTTGGCATCTTCCCAGAAGTCCTATCCTCATATTTAGAGGTTGTTCTAAATGTAGTGTCCACACTTTACATTTAAATGTAAGAGATGGCATGGTTTCAGAAAGAAGAATATTGAAAGTTTCTGGTCATCAAGAAAAAAGACAAAAATATTTTTTCAAATCCCAATCTCCCTTCAGCAAACTGTCCTTAAATATCTCAACTGTCAGGCAGCCTCATTATGAAACACAGGGGATCAGGACCACATTTTCTGAAATAAAATTTAGGTTTAATACTCGAAGGACAACATAATATTTTGAAGCAATGATGTAGAAATGATCATTTTAGAGTAGTTAGAAAGTGTGCCTTATAATCATATATTAAATACTGTATAAATAAATAATTAAATTAGGCTATAAGAAAACAATTTGTCAGTGTGTGATGTGTGAGATGCTGGGGGCATTCTCCTATTTGCTGTGCCAAAAATGCCCTATTTTACCTCTTTTCTGTTAAAATAGGCCCTGAATCTTATGTTATTCTTCTCTTCATAAAAATCTTTACCCAGCAGTCGAATTTATTCCCAGAAGATGGAATATATACAGCCACTTACTAGGATCCTCTCTTCTCAATTTAGAGTTTGTTCTTTGCATGGTTTCTTGTGTGATACCATTTTTGCCACATCAGGCCACTACAGTATGGATTTTACAGCTTTCTCTGTGTGTGTGGATCACTGGATTTGCAGAGATTTTTCCACTCAATTAATGGCTTCCTCAATTATTAGTCTCTAAGCAAGGTTCATATTGATTCTCAAAAATTCAGCTAATATTCTACTGGACTACAAAGCTGTCCTTTTCTTTGAATCTCAGAAAATACTCTAATAATCAAGACATGCACAGATGTTTTTCCTGTAGACATCTCCAATTACACCATTACTGAAATCTGTTTCACCTTGATGTCTTCACCTCTCTGATACCTAAAGGAGACATGACCTGATTTGTTTAAAGCCTTCATGTGGCTCACTACTCTTATATTTCCTGGCATCCTCTGAGGCAGCTATTCATGGTGAATCACTTAAGAGATCATTTTTTTCTTGCTGTTACATATTGCAAGAGACATTCTCATGGATCCAGTAAATATTGTGAGTGCTCCTACTCCATACTGTTGTACTTTGCTTCTGGAGCACAAGCATGCTTTTGAAGGACAATAATTACTTTGTGTTTGATATCTTTGATGACATGGCTCAGATGCTCCTTCTGGTCATTTTGCCAGTGTGTCTTGACTGACTCCAATTTTTTTCTAAGACTACCAGTTGGTTGTATCTGACTGGCTTATGCTCATTTCATTTATGATGGTAACAAAAAAGTGGGAGCATGTTCTGAAAATATCTTTATGCTTTTTTAAAGTTTCTCACATCATTTTTATCTTAGTAACATCCCAGGACAATCCTTTTTTTCAGTTACCCTCAATGATACAATTCCATTCTTAAACTGTTGAGAAAACACTGAAAAGTACTCTCACTGGGTATCAACTAGTGACTCATTTTCTATGGCTAAATTTATTAAGGGACAAAAATTGGGGTGTCTTTATGAGTCCACATGAATTCAAAACTTTGGTACTACTGTAAACACTTGATTCTGTGACAGTTGAATCTACTGTAGAAGTGACAGTTGAATCTACTGCAGAAGATTTTTGTTCTATTATCTTTCTCTGCTCAGTCTCCTTTCATAACTTCCCTAACATGTAATAAATTTTTCTTAATTGTGACATGGTTTCAAAAGTTAACAAGTTGAGAAATACCTGTGATAAGCTGTCAGATACAGGCACTGAGGATATTCTACTTTGCGATAATGAATGATTGTAATCTGTAGAGACCTAGAGAATTTTATATCATTTCCATCTCCTCTGAGCCATATATTAAACAAAACTAAAAAAAAATTCTCTCCCAATTATCAATACAAATGTTCTAAAAACACATAGTCACTGGCATGTGGTGATTTCAGTTATGGTCTCTAGTATTTACATCATCACCTGTTTCATTATTTTATTTATACATTTTTCAATAAAGTTTTCTTGTGAGATAATTTTAGATTTATGCAATACTTGCAAAGATCATAAAGTGAGTTCTTATATGTCTTTTACCCTCTTTCATCTAGTGTTAACTCACAATTATGATATATTTGTCAGAACTAAGAAATTATTATTAACACAGTACTAGTAATTAAATTTCAGGTTTTATTCATATTCCTCCAGTTTTTTTTCACAGTGTTTATTTACTGTTCCAGAATCCAGAGAAGGCTACCAGTGTGTGTACACTCATCATATTTTCTTCATCTTCTCTAGTTTGTGATAGTTTTTCAGGCTTTTCTTTTTTTCTATGACTTTGTCAGCTTTGACACGTAATGATCAGGTATTTTATAGAATGCCCGTAAGTTTAGCTTTGTCTGATATTTCATCATGATTAGACTGAGGTTATGGGTTTGGAAAAAAAGTATACCACAGCGATAAAGTTCCTTTATCATTGTATCATACTATGGCACACATGATATCAACATGACCTATCAATGGTGATATTAACCTTGAAAACTTGGTCTGCCAACTTTAGGTGTTATCTTTCATTCTGAAAGGAAGAATAATAGTTTACCTTCTGGAGTGGAGAATATCTATCTATCTACACTAGAAGGAATCTAAGTTTTCTTAGAATGTATAGATATAGTATATTGACAAGAAATACAAGAGTAATAAAAATATATCATAAGTGAGCATGGACCTAGAGAAATCTTAAGGTCATACTGTTGAAAGAAAGGAATCAGATACAATGTAATGTATACAGATTGATTTTGCTTAAAGAAAATAAAAATGTTTATTAGATATTAACAAAACATTAAGAAAAATAAGGGATTAAATGCCATAAATGTGATGTTAGTGATTACTACTAGATAATAACAGAAGTTATAATAAACTAGAGGCACATAGAAGCTAATAAAATACTTAAATATTTTTACTTATTTGAGAATCATGTGGAAATTTATTTTACAGTAATTTAGATTCTATGCAATTTTCTTTGTTATATTTCATAATAAACTGCATTTGAAGATCATTTTACAAAACTGTGGTTATTTTTAATCCCATAATTTAAATAATAGTAAATATCCTTATTCCAACTAAAATTTTTACTCTATGTTATTATAGGATATTTTCCTATCTTATTACTTTATGTGTAATTATGTCATATGTAATCAGGTATTAATAATATAACTTAATTTTTATATTTTATTTTTTAAAAACTTTTATTGGTGCATTAGAGTCTCACATTATAATGTAATTCATAGTGACTGACAGTGACATCCATGCACATAGCACTTGATGAGATTTTTTTTCCTCTTCCCTATATAGAAAATTGAGATAAGCATTGGTATTCTCACATATGTACATGATGCCAGTGGAAATGATTCCTTCATTAGTTCTCTCTCCTCTCACCCTCCCCAAGACTACCTCCTTCCCTTCACTGGAGTTTCTTCTCCATTAGCTAAAGTCCCTCTTATTTTTCAATCATTCTCTAGTTTTTGCATATGAGAGAAAACATAAGACTCTTCACTTTCTGTAACTTGCTAATCTCACTTAACATAATAGTCTCCAAATTATATAATTTAAATCATTTAAATATGAACCCCAAAGGAATGACGCACTTGTAATTCTTACTATGTTAAGTATTAACTTTTAAGTATATTTTGTTTTTAATTAATCATATTCTGCTGACAGGAAGCTTTGGGGGTATCTAAAATTTTAGGTAAAATATTCTAAGCTGCCAAATCCAATCTGTTTTAATTATTTATCACCTGAATTCACTGAATAGATTTAAAACAGTCTTCAAGCAACTCTGCTCCAGTTTGCTGACACATAGAATATTTTCAATTATTTTCTAAGCATATCTGAACTCCGCACAAGTTTCTAGTTACAATTGAATTTTTTAATGCTGACACTCTATCAACCATTGGGATTTAGATATATCTAAAGATACTTAATAGATAAGTTGTGTATCTAACCAAGACAATTAGGGTAAGAAACTGAGTAACCCCTTAGAAAAAAGTTCATTTTGATATTAGCATAGGGTCAGCACTTTTATTGGTGCATTATAGTCACACATCATAATCTAACTCATAGTGATAATAACATCTTGATAAGTTTTCTTCTAGTTCCCTTCTCACTCCTCTCTTTCCCATACAGGAAAAAAGAGAGGAAAGGTAAATTAATCATTAAGTGAGCAAGTTTCTAAATAAGAAGCAAAAGAGTTTAAACTTGTTTCCTTCACATGTTTTACAAGACTTTGGACATATTGTTTAGTATTTTGTGTCATATTTTCCTCCTGTGTAAAATAGCAAACTAATACTATCTAATATAATCACTATGAATATTAAACAACATGATTAGGCTTGAACTCAGATGAGTAAATTCTCAACAATTGTCAGCTCCTTCTCATATAATATTCAACCTAAGACCTTCTCATATATAATAGATTTTCAGTTTCCAGAGAGTTGACCCAGCTGAATAAAGTATAGCAGTTTATTCTGCTTGATCACCACCATGTCTCACCTACATTCAGGTGAAAGTGGCAGAATTTAGAGCCATAACCCAAATAAGATAGACAAGCTTTTACACACCAGAGGCCTTAAAAGAGCTTGAAGGACATATAAAATGAGAGAAGATTAATAGTAGAAATTACTTGGTACCTGCCAGATATGTGTTAAAAAATTAAAATTTTTGAAAAGATACCCAGGAGTGGTAAAGCAGATCATATGGTAGATCCAGTTTTCTAAGGAATCTCCACATTGATCTTCATAGTGGCTGAACTAGTTTGCACTCCCACCAACAGTGTAAAAGAGTTCCTCTTTCCTTATATCCTCACCAGCATTTGTTGTTATTTAACTTCTTTATGCTTGCCACTCTGATTGGGGTTAGATGCAATCTCAGTATAATTGACATTAGATGAAATCTCAGTGTAGTTTTGATTTGCATCTCCCTGCTGGCTAAAGTTGTTGAAAATTTTTTCATGTATCTATTGACCATTTGTATCTCTTCTTTAGTGAAGTGTGTATTCAATTCAGTTGCCCATTTCTTGATTGGGTTATTTGTTTTGCTAGTGTAGAATCTTTTGAGCTCTTTGTGTATTCTGGATATTAGCCCTCTATCAGAGTGGTTGCTGGTAAAGATCTTCTCCCATTTTGTAGGCTTTCTCTTTAGGACTATAGTAACATATGCATACCCATGTTCATAGCAGCATAATTTGCAATAGCCAAAATATGAAACCAACATACATTTGCATCTACAGATAAATGGATTGAAAGATTATGGGGAATACACACAATGGAATTCTGCTCAGCAAAAAAGAAGAACAAAATCATGTAATTCACAAGAAGATGGAAAGCCCTGGAGAACATTATGTTAAATGAGATCAACCAAGCACAGAAAGAGAAGGGACTTATGTTTTCTATAATATGCTGAAACTAGGAAGTATTAGAGATACCAGAGGGACACCAGATAATGAAGGAAAAACCTCAGCAAAGCTAGAAAGGAAGGGTAGGAGAGGAAGAAGGTTGAGGAGGAGCTATATTCAAATATGTGTATAAGTGTGAATGTAACATGGTCCACCTAGACACTCATTGTTGAGAGGGGGGAAAGGAGAAACTGGAGGGGGACACTAAGTATTGTGTGAATGTATGGCATTGTCAATATGATCAACATTATTATGTGAATCTGTAATGTACCAATAAAAATAATAAGATAAAATAAAATAAAATAAAATATTTGGAATAGGAAATAAGGATTGAGGTGAGCTGAAAGTCTGTAGAAAATGGCAAAATCCCATGAAACATATGTGCACATATATCATATAGCACATAGGGTAAAGGAGACATCTAAACAACTAAAAGTTGGAAGAATTTTTGAAGTCTAAATTAATATGTTCCAGAATTTTTATTCTTTATTCTTTATTTTTTAATTTTTTATTGGTGTATTATAGTCATACATCTTAGTGACGTGGAAGATGGTATAGCATACATGCACACATCACCCAATTAGCCGTTACTCAATTCCCACTCTATTTCTTCCTACCACCCTCCTCATGTTTGGCTTAGTGATTGACTTTAATATATTTGTTAATCTACATTATGTACATTATAATTTTTGGTGCATTATAGTCTCAGATCATAATGTGGATCATGCTGACAATAGCATATATTTACACAGTGCTTGGTGCCCCCCACTTCCCTCTTTTCTTCCCTCCTAATACTGAGTGTCCAAGTTAACAATATTATATTCACATGTACACACATATTTGAAAATAGCTTTTTTATTAATTAACCTCAGCCTTCTTCCTTTCCTACCCTTCATTTCTGGCTTTGCTGAGTTTTTCCCTCCATTATTTGAAGTCCCTCTGTTAGCCCTAATACTCTGTAGCTTGAGCATATGGGGAAAAAATATGTGCAAAATTGTGGGAAATACACACAACGGAATTCTACTCAGCAACAAAGAACAAAATCATGTCATTTGCAAGAAGATGGAAAGACCTGGAGAACATTATGTTAAGTGAGATTAGCCAAGCACAGAAAGAGAAAGGACATATGCTCTTTCTAAAATTTTTTTTTTTTTTTTTTTTTTGGTGGTACTGGGGTTCCTGGAAGCCCTTCTATCTCCGGGCTACACTCCCAGACCTATTTTTATATTTTCATTTGGAAACAGGGTCTCTTAAAGCAGCGCAGCTGGCTTCCAACCAGCGCTATCCTCCTGTCTCCTCCTCCCAAGCGCAGGGATTACAAGCGTGCACCACCATGCTCAGCCTTAGAAGCTCATTTTAAAACATGAAAGCTCATCTTATAAATGTCAGTTTTTTCTTAGAAAGTGTCTTCAACTTTATTATTTAAAAATAAAGTTTTATGCCGGGGTACAAGCGTGCGCCACCACGCCCAGTATAAAACTTTATTTTTAAATAATAAAGTTGAAGATACTTTCTAAGAAAAAACTGACATCTCATTTATAAGATGAGCTTTCATGTTTTAAAATGAGCTTCTAGCCGGGCGTGGTGGCGCAGGCTTGTAATCCCCACGCTTGGGAGGCGGAGACAGGAGGATTGAGCTGGTTCGGAGCCAGCCTCGCTGGTTAAAGAGACCCTGTTTCCACATAAAAAAGTTAAAAAATAGCTCTGGGAGTGTAGCCCGTGGGAGTGTATCCCGGAGGTAGAAGGGTTTCCAGGAACCCCAGTACCACCATAAAAAAATAAAAAAAATAAAAAATAAAAAAGAGCTTCTAAGGCTGGTCATGGTGGTGCATGCTTGTAATCCCCGCGCTTGGGAGGCAGAGACAGGAGGATCGCGCTGGTTTGAAGCCAGCCATGCTGGCTTAAGAGACCCTGTTTCCAAATAAAAATATAAAAAATAGGTGTCGGAGAGTGTAGCCTGGAGGTAGAAAGGTTTCCAGAAACCCCAGTACCATCAAAAAATAAAAATAAATAAATAAATAAATAAATAAAATGAGCTTCTAAAAGTAGGAAGCTTTCGAATGTCTTGGGCTAGTGCAGTTTTAGGCTATTCCATAGTCTTACATTTTCTCCAAAATTACCAATCAAATGCAAAATAATAAAGCAATAATATTGTGAAAGAATGTGTTATTTTGGGGGGACTTAGAGAAAGAGTGACTAGTTTCTAAAAAGAAACACTAATCATGATGGTTTGGGAATATACAATCCTTCATTAATATCAGTAATTTATAGTATAGTAGAACAGTTATGATTAAATAGGTCATGCCATAATAAAATATAACCCCAAATATAAATGGTTTATAAAGATGTGTTTCACTCTTACAGTGGAAGAATTTTATTATTTAGCTTTAGTTCTCATTCTGTTTTTTTTTTAAATATTTAGGATGAGAAGAAATGTATGTTATGGTCTAAAGGTATATGTTTCCAAAAATGTATATGTTGAAAACTAACCCCTAAAATAATGGCTTTAAGAGATTGGGCATTTGGTAGGTATTATAGTTTGGATTTAAAATGTCTCTGAAGGGCAATATGCTAAAGGTTCTTTTATTGGTCTGTGGCACTACTGAGAATGGTGGAACTTTTAAGAGGTGGAGCTTGGTAGAAGGAAGTTAGGTCATTGGGAGCTTGACCTTGGAGGGAATATTGGGAACCTGACACCTCTCTCTCTCTCTCTCTCTCTCTCTCTCTCTCTCTCTCTCTCTCTCTCTCTCTCTCTCTCTCCTCTCCTCCTCCTCCTCCTCCTCCTCCTCCTCCTCCTCCTCCTCCTCCTCCTCCTCCTCCTTCTTCTTCTTCTTCTTCTTCTTCTTCTTCTTCTTCTTCTCTCTCTCTCTCTCCCTCTCTCTCTCTCTCTCTCTCTCTCTTTCCTTCTCTCTCTCTCTCTCTCTCTCTCTCTCTTTCCTTCTCTCTCTCTCTAATTTTTTCTGGCTGCCATGAGGTGAACAGTTTTCCCCTGTAATATGATTCTATTATTATCAGCTGCCATGGGCCCAAAAAATTTGGGCTCAAATTACTGTGGACTGAAAGCTATGAATTTCAGCCAAATGTGAGCCAAAATAAGTATATCTTTCTTTTAAGTTAATAACCTCAGGTAGTTTGTATCACCATAATGAAGAGATGACTAACAGCCAAATGTGAGCCAAAATAAGTATATCTTTCTTTTAAGTTAATAACCTCAGGTAGTTTGTATCACCATAATGAAGAGATGACTAGCTGTTCAGTGTTGAACCACTATGAACAGGATTACAATCTGCCCTTATAAAAAGAGATTTGAGGAATCTATTTTTCCCCCTCTCAGCCATATGTGGTTGCAATTAGAAGAAAAAAAAAAACCCACCAGACATCCAATATGCTGTTGACTTGACCTTGGACTTTTTAGCCTTTAGAATAATTTGCAATTTATTTGGTCTGATGTATGATTTTATGGTAGCCCAAACAGACTAAAACTTTATACAGTCATACATTTCTTAATGATAGAGATGCATTCTGAGAGATGCCTCATTAGGTGCTATCTTGGTATGGGAATATTGCAGGAAATACTTAAATAAACAAAGATGACTACCATGCCACCAGGGAATAGGATCTATGGTACCACAGTCACATAAACAGTCTTTCATTCACCAGTCTTGTGACACAGTGCATGACTTTACATAAAACAATTGAACAAACAGCCCTTTCATTAGGTTAAATGTAACTTTTGTCAGCCCTTTCCTTTTTTTAAGGCAACAAAGTAGATAATTCATTATACTCAAGGACTTATACATTAATCAAGTTATATTATGTTGTACTTCCATTTAATTCAAGATTATGTATCATTGTACAGAGATATGAGTACAGTGGTTTCAGCTATTTGTTTCATTCTTTTATTCTTTTTCTAGATTACAGGTAATTAGGCACCTGTAACCCACTTATTCCAATTTGATTACCTGTTTAAAAACAAGAAAGCATCTTATCAGATGATTTCTTATCTTAATAACGAGTAGACATAAAGGGCAATAATGCTATCCAGTTCTAACTAAGGAACCTTGTTTTAGACCATTTTTTTGTATAAAATTTAAACAGCAAGCTAGCTAAATATTTGAGCAGAAATTTTCCAAAGAAACTTTTTCAACATTTCATGCTCCATTTATTGGAATAATTTATAAAGTATTTGTTTTATGAAAGAAACACACATTTGATTATGACTTACTTAATAACCATAGTTAATAGTCAAAACATATTTCTATCTTTTTATCCCTCAGAGAAAACGAAAATAAATCTTTAAATAGACAGTGAGCTTTAAAGGGGTTTCAGGACCATGAAACTGAATTTATAAAATGTCCATTTGAAACAGTAATCTAAACATTTTATTTTTCACAAAATTAGATGCTGACAACTTTAATGGAAATTTATCTCTGCAAGATTATAAATATTATGTTTAGAACATTATGTTCAATGACAAATTTTTTGGATGGAGAAATTAAGAAAATGTTATATTTCAGAACATGAGAAAGAAGCTTATATCTACTGGAAAACATCACCAGATAACCTTTAGAGCAGAGACTCTACTACATAAATTACTGGTAAAGATTGTCCCAGTCATCAGTCCCTAAAATCACCTCACAAGTGAATTCCAATTCCCCACCATAATTTTCCTATGTCCCAAATTATTTGTTATAAGTTCAAGCTCTCAAAATGCAAAACTAGGAATGTTTTGCATAGTGCATAGAAAACAAAAAATTCAACCTCTGTGGTAATATATGAGTTAGCAATAACATTGTATAAAAATAAAACTAGAAACTCTGTGATGCAGCGATGTACTTCAAAAATCTCAACTGTCACCACATGTGCCTAGAGTGAACAGCAGTGGCACATTGACAATTGATAAGTCACACTCTAAAATAAGAAAGTCACTGAAGGTCCTTTTGAAATATTGGATAGTAAATGCAGAATCAATAGACACTTACCACTGTACATGTAACATAGTTTTAAGTGTGTCTAAAAATACTAATAGTATTTCTATAAATACAATTTGTAAACACATTCTTCTTGAAATTAATTATACATTTATTAAATTTGTGAGTAATAAGATAATTTTGCTTAGAAAAATATAATTAAAACACAAAACTGAAAAGTCTTAGTCTATAAAAATATTAACTAATGATTTAGAGATTTTTACATTTTATGTACAAAAAAGGAAGTAGGTAAGTTTCTTCTATATACCAAAACACTATTTTCAATTTTTTAATAATAACCATAATAGCATAGTGTATCATTGTGCTCAGGTGGCCATCATAGTTTGGACTCTGTAAGTCTAATATCAAAGCAAACTTATTCCTCTTGATTCCACTATCCTTGGATCTCAGAGAGTTTCCTCAGTCTGTTACCTTGCATGTTTTTTCCTCTATTTCCACAGGTCTTTAGTCCTCTTCTTCTTATAAATCCCTATACAATTAAGGCCTCACTTATATAATCTAATTGCCTCCCTAAAGACTTTATTTCTAAGTATCATCATATTGAACACTGGTGGTTTAAAATGTAGCATTTAAAAGGACAGAATTCAGTGTATAATAATAAACTAATTCTAAAGAAAAGACACTTATGAAAAATACATACTGATGTACTTTATCTTTACAATCTACCAATCATCAATAACTAACATGACTGATAAAGAGAATTGTGTTAGGAAATCAATTTATTTTTAAGAAAGGCAGACTGCCACATGCAGCGCCTCATTTGGATGTGTCTGGAGTCTTGGAAGCTTGACTACCCTATGTTCTCCTACAAAAGGACCTTGAGAGCTTGTTTGGGGGTTCTAGCAGGGGAGCGCAGCTACTCCTATACACTTGACCAAAGACCGGTCCTCCTCTATTCGGGGAAGGTCATCCTCTTCCACCAAGCACGCAGCTTTGGGAGGGACACACATGGAGTGGTGAGGGAGGAAGGGGACACCTGCCTAGCCAGCCAGATCAGCCAAATCAATCCTGGCGATCAATGGGGTGACAGATGTTGCAGCCAAATTGCCCTCACATCCAGCAAATCAATTTTTAAATTCATAACATTGATGCTATTTTCAAACAAGTATATATATATGAACTATATATATATAGTTTCTTCATATATTATATATACACACACATATCTATATATAGAGAGAGATATATTATATATATATATATATATATATATATATATATATATATATATACAAACATCATATTACAGTTGGATATCAGTAATAACAGAGCATGCATTTGGGGTATATGGGAACTTTCTATAATATAAAACTATTCAAAATTTAACTGTCTGAGAATATCTATCAAGGCCTGTCTGACACAATCTACTTGTTCCTCTTTTGTACATCTTAGTGTTCTTTTTATAAATTAGTTATTTTACTATATAAATGAGTCATTTATAATGTTCTAATAGTTTTATAATACATATAAATGTTGACTTCTGTGATCCTAGTAAAAGTAAGTTGATCACCAAGAAATGTTTAAATAACTTTATTGGTGCCTCATAATGATGTATCTCAGTGAGGTTCAAAATGATACATCACAAAGCACTTGGGGCATTTCCTTCCACATCCCACCTCATTACCACCCCACCCCGATACATTCCAGTGAGACTGGCAGTAATATCTTCATTTACAGGTATAGCATTATTTGATCTATTTTCTTTCTCAATTTTTCTTTCTCTTCTCCTCACTTTCTTCTCCCATTCCCATCCAATATTCTTTTCTCATTTACTGGTATCACTTTAGTGTTCTGATTTTTTTTCTAATTCACATATATGAGAAAACAAATGTCCCTTGGCTTTCAGAGACTGGCTGATCTCACAGCATAATATACCCTAGTTCCATCCATTTTTATACTAATTGCATAATTTTCTTTTTTATGACTGAGTCAAATTCCATTCTATGTATATACCACATTCTTTTTATCCATTCACTATTGACAAACACCTAGGTTGGTTTCATAAATTAGCTATTGTGAAATAAGCTGATATCTTTGTAGTATTCACTCTTTAAAGTAATTTTTTTATTTTTTACTTTTTGATGATGCTAGAGATTGAACCCAGGGAACTTTTATCTCTGAGCTATACCCCCAGCTCTACTTTATTTTTATTTTTATTTGGAAACAGGGTCTTGCTAAGTTTCTAAGCAAGACTTGAAAACTTGAAACTTGCAATCTGTCTTAAAATTTGCAATCTTCATGTCTCAGCCTATCAAGTACTGAAATTATGGGCATGTGCTATCATGCCCAGCTGAATCTTTGTATATTTAAGGAAAGAATCAAGGTTATTAGATAAAGTCAATTTCAAATATTTTTTCCTTTGGAATTTTTTTCTTTTCTTTTTAATTTTTATTGGTGCATTATAGTCATACATCTTAATGGGATGAAAGATGGTAGAGACATACATGGAAGCATAATCCAATTAGCCCTTACCCAATTCCTGCCCCATTCTGAGCCCATCCCTCCTTCCCATGCTTAGTTTTGTGGCTGATTTTTTTTAATTTTTTATTGGTGCATTGTATTCATACATCATAATGGGGTAAAATCTTGTGTGTACATACATGTACACATCGCTCATTTAGCCCCTACCCAATTCCGACCCCATTCCCTCCCCATCCCTCTTTTCCATGCTTGGCTTAGTGGTTGACTTCTATATGTTTAAATATATTGTGTGCTTTAGATAATTTTCTTCTTCCCCCCTTCCATCCCATCATTTAGGTTGTTTTATTTGTGCCTCTATAGGATTTCCTTTTTCTGTCACTCACACCTATAGGATTTCCTTTTTCATTTAGAGTTCCTCCTATGACCCATTTCTCCTTAGCTTTCACATATTAGGGAAAGCATCCAATTTCTTATTTTTTTTTACTGATTAATCTTGCTTAGCATAATGTCTTCCATTTCCATCCATTTCCCTGAAAATGATGTGATTGTGTTGTTTTTATGGCTGAGTAAAAATCTATTGTGTACATATCCCAGTTTTGTAATCCATTCATCTGTTGATGGACATATTGGCTGGTTCCATAGTTAGTAGTGATTGATTTTGATATATTTGTTTAAGTACATTATGTGCTTAAAAGAGTTGCCCTGTTCCCCCCACCCATCACCTCAGTTAAGTCTCCTTACTTGTCCATCTATATAATCGCCTTCATTTAGAGTCCTTCCTGTTACCCATTTCTCCCTAGCTTTCATATATTAGGGAAAGCATCTTATTTCTTATTTGTTTGTGACTAACTAATCTCACTTAGCATAATGTCCTCCAGTTTCATTTATTTCCCTGTAAATGATTAAAAGACTGGTTGGTGCCCTCTTCTCTGCTTCCCGGGTCCACTTATCCCCTCCCAACAGTGAGTGTCCAGGTTAACTGTGCTATATTCATACTTTTACACATATTCTGCTGTAGCTCCTCCATTAATGAACCTCAGCCTTCTTCCTCTACTATCCTTCCATTCTAGCTTTGCTGAGAAAGCCCATAGAATGTGAGAAGATCTTTACCAGCCACGACTCTGATAGAGGGCTAATATCCAGAATATACAAAGTGCTCAAAAGACTCTACACTAGCAAAATAAACCCAATAAAAATGGGCAACTGAACTGAATAAACACTTCACAAAAGAAGAGATACAAATGGCCAATAAATACATGAAAATATGTTCAACATCATTAGCCATCAGGGAGACGCAAATCAAAACTACACTGAGATTCCATCTAACTCCAATCAGAGTGGCAAGCATAAAGAACTCAAATAACAACAAATTCTGGTGAGAATGTGGGAAAAGAGGAACTCTTTTACACTGTTGGTGGGAGTGCAAACTAGTTCAGCTGCTATGGAGATCAGTGTAAAGATCCCTTAGAAAACTGGGAATAGATCCACCATATGACCCAGCTCTACCACTCCTGGGTATTTTTCCAAAGGGGTTGAATTCAGAGAACTATAGCAACATATGCATACCTATGTTCATAGCAGCACAATTCGTAATAGCCAAAATATGGAATCAACCTAGGTCTCCATCAACAGATGAATGGTTTACAAAATTATGAGAAATACACACAATGAAATTCTATTCAGCTATAAAGAAGAACTAAATCATGCCATTTGCAACAAGATGGAAAATCTGGAGAATATTAAGTGAGACCAGCCAAGCACAGAAAGAGAAGGGACATATGTCATCTCTAATATGCCCAAACTAGGGAGCATTTCAGATAATTTTAACAACATGGATAATACAATTTTGGTCAACATCAACTAACTCAGCATTGGTGGTAAGTAAGATGATATTTAGAGAAAATAAGCAGTAACTGGTGAGAAAATCCTGAAAATGGACATATTTGTTTTAATTTCAAAAATTTGTACATCTACAAAGGGCTGATTTTATAGGAATAAACAAATAACCCAGATAATCAATTTTGAGTCTTTATTGGAAATTTCTTACCATTTACTTTTAAATCTATAATTTTGAAAATATTTATAAGCCAAAATTTTATATGAGAAATGTAAAATGGGATGTTTTCTCATTCTACTTCAAAGGGAAGCACTAAAGCACTAAAATGATCATTTATATAGCTCTGCACAGTTGAATGTTTGATTTTAGTTTTCATGCAAATTAGAATGGCTTAAATTATATATGAACAACAAAAAAAGGCAACAAATATACCTTCTGTGTTAACTAGCTTTTCATCACCATGATAAAGCCACTTGAGATAATCAAATTAGAGAAGGAAAGATTTATTTTGGATCACAGTTTCAGAGGTTTATTCCATCTTCAACTGGCTCCATTGTTTCTGGGCCTATAGTGAGATAGCACAAAATGGCATAATGGCTTGGGGTTATAAAGCTGCTTAACTCCTGGAAATTGAAAGCAGAGAGAGAGAGAGAGAGAGAGAGAGAGAGAGAGAGAGAGAGAGAGAGAGAAAGAGAAAAGAAAGAAGGGAAGAAGGGGACAGGGACAAGAAATGATCCCCAAGGATATACATCAAAGGCCCACTTTGTTTCATTGTGTTGCTTCCTACAGTTATCATCATTCCCCAATAGTCCATTCAGCTATGTGTCCTGGAATGGGTTAATCTGTTCTTAAGATGAGAGCCTGCATAATCCAATCACTTCTCTAAAGATCTATACCTGAACACCCTCTATCATTTATACTAATCTTACTTAATTGTCCAAGTGCATGGCTTTTGGAAGCCCTCTACCATGAAGAAAAGTCACTTCTCCATGCAGTCTGGGATGTACACTGCTTCTTTCTAGATCTTCTAGGAAAGAGGCCATAGAAAAGGGGCCTGTCACACAGAGGAGTATCAGACCTGTAACCCATTCTTAGTATGTGGAAATTTTTAAATTTATTATCCATTATTTCTGTTGGTATTTATTACAATTTATTGTTTGTATTAGTAAATTTAAAACACACAAATAGTTTCTATGGATTTAGGCCTTGCAATACAAAACTTTCAGCAGAAAACACATATTGATCATTTTACCTCTACCAGAAAAGGGATTGGATTCATAGATAAAAGATTTTAAAAATTTACTTGAATATTCTTTGGCATAATAAGACTTAATATATAATGAAATGGTCTCTCAGAATTTTAGTTGCTTATCTTTAGCAAATAATTGTATTATTTTATAAGTCTCAAGCAAATATATATCTTCCAGTACTACTGGATTTTCTCAACTCTAATTACTATAATTAAACTAATGATTTGAATAAAATAGTTTTAAAACTTCACAGAATGTTACTTGGACACTTAGGAAGATGTAGGTGTTTAAAAAATGTCTGATGATTAAAGTGTGAATAAATTGAATTACTAATTTAAGTGTAAATTAGTCATAAATTATATCATAAATTTCAAAATTAGAGACATTAATAATATTTTTATAATTATTCAGAGTTTTAAATATAAACTTTTAACTTGAAGATTATAAAAAAGTAAGATTTGTTCTATGCTTTGATCCTAATAGGCAAATAAATAATTTCAAATATTTGAGAATGACTATTAGAAAACATAAAACAAAGAAATTTTATATTTTTATAATATTTATAGTTGTTTTATAGCCCAAGTAGAGAGAATAGACTTTTTTCCTCTATGATCTTCTCTTGGGATTGAGTTTTGCAGCTATTTTAGAGCTTTTCTCTATGTAGGTATAGTGCAAAGTAATTTCTCACTGAGAAAACAGAAATTTTGTAAAGTGGCAGTACTGTTCACTTTAGATATGCATACTAAAATCCATCTTCCAATAAAAAATTATATTTTTTACAAAAGCAGATTTAAATCATTGGCGTGAAACTTTATTCTTATTTGCGTAAAATTTGCTCATTAGAATTAATACTTTTTAAATCCTATGTACTATTTCAGACTTAAAAAGCCCACATATTTTACTATAAAGATTTCATTTACTTTGAAACATCAGCAATAAAACAACCAGATCAAAGTTCAGTTGGCTCAAAAAATGTAGAATTAGTTGACTTAAACTTATTTTTATTAAGTAGAATTGAGGCCAATTAGTAAATCTATATAATTTTTTGTCTTGTTTCATTTTTTTCATTTAAATTATCATCATTTTTTAAAACTTTGTTATGGTTTTCTGCTCCATAGTTGAATGATTTTTATCATTGAACACAGAAAGCCAAACTGAAGAGGGTTAACTCAAATGCTGTACATGTCTGCAATTTATAAATTTATAAATTGTTAATCTGTAAGAGAAACAGAACAATGAAGATAAAGACAATTTGAAAGAAAAATTGTTTCTGTATGATATTCTGTTGAGACTATTTATTTATTTATTTATTTATTTATTGAGGTACTGGGAATTAAACCCAGGGGCATCTACCTTCAAGCTACACTCTCAGCCCTATTTTTTTATCCTTCATTTTGAAATAGGATCTCACTAAGTTGCAGAGAGCCTCAGTAAGTAGCTGAGGCTATTCCACAACCTGTGATCCTCCCATCTCAGCCTCCCAAGTACTGGGATTAAACGCTAATACTACCATTCCTGGCTTTGTTGAGATTTTTAAAAATTATATTAATAAGTTTTGCTATCTCTTATTTTTATAAATTTCTATTGTATGCAATAGTATTCTTATGTATTGCATATATTCTTATATATTTATCAACTGCTTGGCTTTCAGTACTTCTCAGCCAAAAATTAGTTTGATGATTAGCCTTCTAACCTCATTGGTTCTATGAAATACTGTGAGGGCAAGAGATGTGTCTTCTGATAACTAACATTTCATCATAATGTATCCTGCCTTTGATGAGTAGATGCCTTTTAGCATGTGATTTTTTCAAAGTACGAAAAACAAGCTTTGAATATTTAAATCTCAAGTTTGAAACTCTTATTCTTTATAATTTACTAAGCATACAAATTTGTCTGCCAGAAGCAAATTCAGTCCTCTTTAAAACAGATAGCATCAGCCAAAGTTACCATAATTTTTCATAAACAATATCCTGAACTTAATGAAAACCATCAAGATTCAAAAATACAAGGTCAATTATAGATTATACAACATTGAAAAATAGAGGCCATAGAAAAATAATCACAAGATATCCATATTGTTTGCTTTATTTATTTATTCAATTATTTATTTTGTATGTATTTGTGTATGTATTACTTATGTGTATAATGTAGGAAGCTCTATTTCTGACCTACACCCCCAGCCCTTTTATTTTTAAGCAGGTTCTCACTAAGTTGCCTTGTCCTGAATTTGCTATCTTCCTAAGTCTCCCAAGTACTAGGATTACAGGCATGTACTTTTTTTCACTTAACCAGGTACTAAATTTTTTTATTTTTAATGCATTATAGTCTCATATCTTAAAGTGGATAATGTTGACAATGGCATATATTTAAACAGTACTTGGTGCCCTCTCCCCCTACCCTACTGCCCCTTTTTCCATCTTCCCAATACTGAGTGTTTAGGTTAACCATGTTATAGTTACATGTATATACATATTTGAATGTAGCTTTTCCATTAATTAACCACAGTCTTCTTCTTCTTCTTCTTCTTCTTCTTCTTCTTCTTCTTCTTCTTCTTCTTCTTCTTCTTCTTCTTCTTCTTCTTCTTCTTCTTCTCTTTTCTGGCTTTGCTGAGGTTTCCCCTTCATTATCTGGAGTTCCTCTGATATTCCTAATACTCTCTAGCTTGAGCTTATTAGAAAAAAAAATATGTACCTTCTCATTCTGTACTTGGCTAATCTCACTTAACATAATGTTCTCCAGGTCTTTTCATCTTTTTGTGAATGACATAATTTTGTTCTTCTTTATTGCTGAGTAGAATTCCACTGTGTGTATTTTCCATAATTTTGCAATTTGTGCATCTGTTTATCAAGACCTAGAATGGTTCCCTGTTTTGGCTATTGTGAATTGTACTGCTATGAACATGGGCATGTGTATGTTACTGTACTTCTCTGATTTCAACCACTTTAAAAAGATACACACTAGTGGTATAGCTGGATTATAAGGTGGATCCATACCCAGTTTTCTAAGGAATCTTCACACTGATCTCCATAGCAGCTGAACTAGTTTGCACTCCCAACTATGTAGAAGAGTTCCTCTTTCCCCACATCCTCAACATCATTTGTTGTTATTTGACTTCTTTATGCTTGATTAGAATTAGATGGAATCTCAGTGTAGTTTTGATTTGTATCTCCCTGATGGCTAATGATGTTGAACATTTATTATTATTATTATTATTAGTAGTAGTAGTAGTAGTACTGGGGTTCATGGAAACACTCTATATCCAGGCTACACTCCCAGACCTATTTTTTATATTCTTATTTGTAAACAGGGTCTCTTAAGCCAGCAATCAGACCTGCGCGATTCTCCTGTCTCTGCCTCCCAAGCAGGGGGATTACAGGCATGCGCCACCATGCCGGGCAATATATGCATATTTATTTATTATTACTATATTATGATGATGATGATGATGATGATGATGTGTTACTGGGGTTCCTGGAAGCCCTTCTACCTCCAGACTACACTCCCAGACCTATTTTATATAAATATAAATATATATATATATATATATATATATATATATTTTTTTTTTTTTTTTTTTTTAAACAGGGTCTCTTTTTTTTTTTTTTTTTTGGTGGTACTGGGGTTCCTGGAAGCCCTTCTACCTCCGGGCCACACTCTCAGACCTATTTTTATTTTTATCTTTTTGGAAACAGGGTCTCTTAATCCAGCGTGGCTGGCTTCGAACCTGCGCCATCCTCCTGTCTCCACCTCCCAAGTGCGGGGAGTACAAGCGTGTGCCACCAGGCCCGGCCTTTGAAACAGGGTCTCTTAAGCCAACAAAGCTGGCTTCAAACCTGCTGGATCCTCCTGTCTCCGCCTCCCAAGCATGGGGATTACAAGTGTGGGCTACCATGCCGGGCTATATGCATATTTATTTATTTATTTATTTATTTATTTATTTTTTGCGGGTCTGGGGATGGAACCCAGGAGCATCCGACCTCCGAGCTACACCCCATGCCCTATTTTTTATTCTTTATTTTGAAACTGAGTCTCACTGAGTTGCAGAGAGCCTCACTAAGTAGCTGAGGCTGTCCTTGAACCGTGATCCTCCAGGTCTCAGCCTCCCGAATGCTGGGATTACAAGCGTGCGCCACCATGCCCAGTTTACATGCATATTTAAAACAAAAGAAAATTTACGTCAGTAAAACCACATTGTGCGTGACTTCACATTACCTATATTCTTCAGCTTTTCTTATATGGGATGATTAGGTCCCACAGCCTATTGTAAATGAGATTAGAAATTTGTATTGTTTTAATTATTGCAAAATAAAGGGATTGGAAGCATTTTAATCATCACAATTGATTTTTGTAATGAAGATAAAATATTATTTTCTGGACAAAATCTTGTATCAATTGAATCTTACATTTGTCATGTTTCAAATAACAATTTTTAAATAATTTCAAAAGCTCAATATTCCAAAAGAAAATGACTTCATTATCAATTATTATATAAAATTTTCAAGCACACTCATACATTCTGAAAACTAATTGTGAAATGCAATTTCAGTGTGACCATGCTGCATTATTTGTCTATTGTCCAGGGGATCAGCAGAGAGAAAAGTTATGCAAAATTTGTCAAAGTACTAATAATACAAACTTTATGAAAAATGAAGCAACAGCCTTTAGAAGAAAAATGTTAATGTGAGCCAAGATGTATTCTAAGTCTTTGGCAATTAAAATATTTTGCATATGAATGCCTTTAGAATATTTGCTATCATTATTGTATGCCTCAAATGCATCAGCTTTCATTTTCTAAACTGTAAAAAGGAAACAAACAAATGAAACTAACTCTACTGTGATTCATACAGATGTGCAAAGATGCTTAGACTATGGGTTCTATTTTACCAAACCAGATGCTAAGGGATATGCCATGGCTGGATAGTTTTTTTTTATCAAGATGTTCTTTCATCTTAGGCAGCATAATATTTCATGGACTTTGGTGAGAAGTTAAACAAAATAATGTAACAATACACAAAAAGATAAAAAAAGAAGAAAATTTTATGATAAAATAAAAACATATTTTAATAAGTTTTATATCCTCAGAATTTAAATAAATACAAGATATAAAGTTTACTTTAAAACCTTTAAATGAATTTCATTAAAATTATTTAATTATAATTGTTGTCTATATTTTGCTTTCTTTCCTTTTCTATGGTACTAGGGATTGAACTCAGAAAATTTTCTCTTCAGGATACATCCCCTCCCCCCTTTTTATTTCAAAACCATATTTTCCTAAGTTGCTTAGGGACTCATTAAATTGCTGAGGCTGGCCTCAAATCTGTTATATTTCTGTCTCAGTCACCTAAGGTTAATTACATTTTATGTTAAAATCTTGAATATTTGGAGTTATAAAGTTTTCTTTGTGTGATAACATGATCCATGATTAATTTAAACTCACAGAAAAAAAATTAAAAAGTGTCAGAACCCTGGGTAGTTCATATGGTGTGTGTCTTACACTCAATCTCCCTTTCCTTTTATTTCCCTTTTTCTTAAACTTTCTGCATCATTTTCCTCAGTTCATTTTAGGGTTTGGGAGGTCATTATACCCTTTTTTTTAGAGATATACTGATTACTTTGTTTGCTACAAAATATACTAAATACTTTGCTGCATTGATTTATTGCTTTATTTTTCTTAATACATCAACCTGTTAACTAGATCTTAGGAGGCCCAGACACTAGAGGATACTAGTGAATTTGATCATAGCTGGTCACCTTGGGCCAACTTCCAAAAGGCATTCCCTGGTTGGTTCACACAAAGTTCAGGCAGCTGTCCCCCTGAAAGGAGATGAAAGGTGCCTCTCTGAAATAGACATAGCTTGGGATCAGTATCTTCCCACCAGAACTCATGAGGAGCTGATGAGAGGACCTCCCAGTCAATTCTGCATGCTAACATGTTCCCTGGTCTGGTAATAAACAGAGCTTGCTCTGTGCTGTTGCTTGGTTTATGTGCCTTGAGTTTCTTTTGTGTGCTGAAGTAGAATTTTTTTTGGTGTTGATTAGATTTTCTATTAAATTGTTATTAAAGTGTTTCATATTTTGGTCATCTAGGAGGAAACTTATTTTCACCAGTGGACCCAAACTTTGAAGTAAAACATTTTGTTTTGCAACAACCCAATGAAAAAATATATAACAGAATGTAAAAGTACAAAACCCAGAGCCAGGCGTGGTGGGTCTTTCTTGTAATCCAAGTCCTTGCGAGGCTGAGACAGGAAGATTCCACTAAAGCAAGAATTAACAAGTGGGATGGCATCAAACTAAAAAGTTTCTTGTCATCAAAGGAAACTATCAATAACCTAAAGAGGAAGCCTACAGAATGGGAAAAGATCTTTACCAGCCACCACTCTGATAGGGGGCTAATATCCAGAATATACAAAGAGCTCAAAAGACTCTACACTAACAAAACAAACAACCCAATCAAGAAATGGGCAAATGAACTAAATAGACACTTCACAAAAGAAGATATACAAAGGGCCAATAGATACATGAAAAGATGCTCCTCATCACTGGCCATCAGGGAGATGCAAATCAAAACTACCCTGAGATTCCATCTTACCCCAGTCAGAGTGTGGCAAGCATAAAGAAATCAAACAACAACAAATGTTGGCGAGGATGTGGGGAAAGAGGAACTCTTTTACACTGTTGGTGGGAATGCAAACTAGTTTGGCCACTATGGAGATCTGTGTGGAGATTCTTAAGAAAGCTAGGAATAGATCCACCATACGATCCAGCCCTACCACTCCTGGGTATTTTTCCAAAAGGGTTGAATCCAGAGAAATATAGCAACATAAACATACCTATGTTCATAGCAGCACAATTCATAATAGCCAAAATATGGAACCAACTCAGGTCTCCATCAACAGATGAATGGATTGCAAAGCTCTGGAAAATACACACAATGGAATTCTACTCAGTCATAAAGAACAAAATCATATCATTTGCAAGAAGATGGAAAGTCCTGGAGAGCATTATGTTAAGTGAGATCAGCCAAACACAGAAAGAGAAGGTACATATGTTCCCTCTAATATGCCCAAACTAGGGAACGTAGAGGATACCAGTGGTACTCCAGGTAATGGAGGGGAAATACCAGTAAAGCTTGAATGGAAAGATGGGGGAGGAGGAAGACTGAACTTGATTAATGAGGGTCTACATCCAAATATGTGTAAAATTATGAATATGGCATGGTTACCATGGACAATCTTTGGTGGGAGGGGGGAAGGAAAAACAGAGGTGGGAGGGGGAGGGTACACATATAGTTTAAATGTATACCACTTATGTTCAATAAAGAAAAAAATTTTTTTTTAATGAAGTTCTTTGGAAACATAAAAAAAAAGCCAACCTCGGCTACTTATTGAGGCTCTCAAAGACTTAGTGAGAACCTGTTTTCAAATAAAATATAGATGTGAAAGTGTAGCCTTGAGGAAGAAAGCCACTGGATTCCATTCCTAGTAACACACACACACACACACACACACACACACACACACACACACATAATCACACATACACACACAAATACAATACCTAGAAATATTAGGTAAACTATCATATCTTGTAAAGCCTTTAAAAACCTAACATTTCTATAGTTATAATACTACTTAGTTTCCATGATTATTATGTCAGTCATATGATCCTCTTATTCACACTCAGTATTTTTTTTTACATTTTTCTCAATTAAAGAACATATCTAATGTTTGTGTAGTATGTGGAAAGAAGAGTTTTATTTACACATATTTTATCTAAGAACAAATAGGCTTCTACCTTTTGTGAATATATCTTAGTGACAGACTAATAATTCTTAATTATATTGTTTTAATAGTATTTTATAATAAAATATTAAATTAATTGAATGCTAGTACATCAAATGTTTATATTCTCCACATATTGGGTGTACTGAGAAAATTTACTTTATGTTTTTGTTTAACAATATATTATCTAATTGTAATCATCTTTCAGTAATCATATATTTCTGTGTGCATGTGTATGTGTGTGTGTGTGTGTGTGTGTGTGTGTGTATGTGTGTGTGTGCATATGTGTCTTGAGATACTGAGGATTGAACCCAGCAGCATTCTACATCTTAGCTACAAACTCTTAGAATTCTTTAAAATTGTTTTTGTCTTTAAACTGGGTCTCAATAGGTTTCTGAAAGTCTCCTTGCTATGTTGCTGAGATTTGTATCAAAAGTGCCATCCTCTTGTCTCAGTTCCCCAAGTAATAGGATTATAAGTATGCACCATCACACCTGTGTGAAACCATATAATATAAATTATATATAAATTTAAAGATTATATATAAGCTAAAATCTAAAAAATTGTGTTTCTCTCTATGAAACTCAAGTAAAACCAATTTATTTCAAAAGAGGTCAATCTCCTAGCATAGTTCTTTAACATTCAACAAAAAAAGTAAATATTTAGCAAAGTTTAAGCTAGAGGACTTTGTGGGTATTGTTTTATAATAGTGCTAAGAAAAGTTATTCTTTCTTACTGTTTAGAAAAATATAAGTCAGTATACAGCCAGCAAGACAGTGTCTTGGTCAATATTCTCAGTATCATCCAAAAAGACTGACCACATAATTTAGAATAAGGATGACTCATTTTCTCATGGTTTTTTGGAGATTCTGTGTTCAGTCCATGGTAAATCCATCACAATGAGTTTATTCTCTGATGAGATTTCGGGCCATCATGATTTAATTGCATCAACTTTGAATATTAATGCATGAGCTCTTCAGAGGGAATTCTAAATCTTATCATGCCAAAGAAATACAGATGAAACAACAACAAAAAATGGGTGCCTCAAGGATACAGAATATACTTGTGAAAGGGAGCCATCTAAGTTTCTATCTCAGAAATTACAAAATAAAAATTTAAAAGTGAATAAAAGTGGTTACTTGGTTGTAAAGACCAGACCCCAAATGTAGATGTAAATATATACGTATATATACGTATACAATTTTGTGATTTGTTTTGGAAAATTTTATACAAAATTCAAAATTCAAAAGCCATTTTAAGGTATGTGCCAAAAGAGTTAAAATATTAAATACAATAGAATATAATTAATGTTGACTCATTAAGAGGAATTTTGGACATTCAAATAAGAAATTATATTAATTAGATGAAATTGCTTATAATTAAAGTGAAATCTTGCTATATTGTATTTTTTCTTTTTTAGTATTTTAACTAAATGTCAAAAGCATACACATCCATTTTAATACCTTTCTAAATTTAAGAACATTAGTACTAAAATTTTTCAGTTTTTCTTTATAGGTTTTCTTGGGTTCTGCTTTTTGACTTATAATTGTGTTAATAGTTTTTTCAAACAAACATAAAATTAGATTAAATAGATAAATACCAAGAACCCATCAAATAATTTCAAAGATTGGAATTAATTTTGTACCATAATTAATTGTACCATTTTTCTCAATTACACAGAGTACCAGTGGTGCTCCAGGTAATGGAGGGGAAATACCAGCAAAGCTTGAATGGAAAGATAGGGGAGGAGGAAGACTGAACTTGATTAATGAGAGTCTACATCCAAATATGTGTAAAATTATGAATATGACATGGTTAACCTGGACAACCATTGGTGGGAGGGGGGAAGGGAAAATGGGGGTGGGGGGGAGAGGGCACAAAATATAGTTTAAATGTATACCATTTATGTTCAATAAAAAATTTGTTTTAAAAAAAGTGCTTAAAATAAAAAAATAAAAGTAAATATGAGTAGTGCGAGGGAAAACTTTACAGATAGTGGTCATAAAGCATATTTTTGTAGTTCATTCCTTCTAAATTGAAATCTTTATAAATTATAACATGTAACAATTAAATTTAAAGACAAAATCATATTTAAAACATATGCTAGGCTACTTTAATCACTTTGCAAGCTTAAGACAAAACTACAAACAAAATAAGAAACTAGAAAAAAAGGGTGCAAATAATTTGCAAAGAAAATCATTTTCTTTTTGTGATACTGAGGAATTTTAACATATGAATGCTCAAACTCTGACATATATCCCCAGCACTTTTTTTTTTCTTAATGAGGTACCAGGGATGTAACCCAGGGGCTTTGTACCTCTGACGTACACTATCAGCCATATTTGTTAGTCTTTTTATTTTTGAAACAGGGTCTCACTGAGTTGCAAAGTGCCTGTTCAATAGCTGTATGCGAACCGCAATCCTCTGGTCTCTGCCTCCTGAATGCTGGGATTATAAATGTGTGCCACCACACCCAACTCCCAGCACTTTTTAAACTTTTTCCCCCCCTTGAAACAGCATCTAAGTTACCACATACTGGCCTGGAACTTTTAATTTTCTTGTCTTAGCTTTCCTCGGCCTGAGATTACAGGCATGTCACACTGTGCCCCACCTTCAAATTTTAAAATAAAATTGTTGATGTGCATGTGAGAAAATTTCTCTTATTAAATGATTACAGAAATGAAAATTAAAATAAGCACAACACAATAATTTTCTCATCAAACTGTCAGAAGTTAAGAAATAGAATGATATTGTCAACAGAGTCACTATTAAAATACCTCCGCACTTCTGGTGAAAGTTTTTCATATTAGATTACTATAAAACAACCCATGCTAATTGTCAGAAACTTCAAGTTGTTCAAGGTTGAGTTAAAATTGGTAAAAAATGGATACAGCCTAAATGATTAACTGAAGAAGAGTATTCAATTAAACATTAGTATAATAAAATAATAATTTTGAGCCGGGCCTGGTGGTGCACACTTGTAATCCTAGTATTTAGGAGTCTGAGACAGGATGATCCTGGTTTGTGTCCAGCATCAGCTGCGAGTGAACCCTCCACAACTTAGTGAGACCCTGTTTCAAAATAAAGAATAAAACACAGGGCTGGGGTTGTAGTTTGGAGGTAGAATGTTCTTGAGTTCACTCCTCAGCACCACAAAAAATATTAAATAAGTAAAAAATAAAATGATAACTTTATATAAAAGAGGTATAATGTTGGTAATGTGTGTGTGTGTGTGTGTGTGTGTGTGTGTGTGTGTGTGTGTGTGTGTGTTACTGGCGATGGATGGAACTCAGGGGCATTCTACCACCGAGCTACACTCTCAGCCCTATTTTTTATTATTATTTTTTTAAAACAGGGTCTCACTAAGTTGCAAAGGGCTACGTAGCTGAGGCTTTCTTCCATCTCTATCCTCCTGTCTCAGCTTCCCAAATCCTGGAATTACAACTATGAGCTACCACGCCTGGCTCTGTTGGGGATATTTTTTTTTTTTTAAAAGGAAGATACTGTACATGGAGATTTTTCTGAATATAACGTGCTAATATTACAATGTAAGTTTTTGAAATTTGTTAGCAAGAACTTTTTTAAAATTCAAAATTCAAAAATATTATTTATATGTATACATACATAAACACATATAAATATAAATTTTAGGATACAAATCTCTCCTGTATAGCAGTAGCTAATAAAAATAAAACAACAGGCTCAGCATTTAACCACTGCCAAAAATAATGCTTCTGAGCATTTAGATCTTTCTGTGTAATTTCGTTAAAGAATGTTATATGGCAATATATTGGCTAGCTATATATCAACCCATAATGAAAGTGCGGAGTGTGTTGAAGTTCTGTGAGTTAAACTAAATGGAAAAGTCAGAATAATAATGATATGTCTATTTTATTATATACCTTATATTCTTCCTTTCTTCTAAATACTATTAGAAAAGAAGGAAAATCTTAATTTTATATCTATGCTAAATACATTTTGGATATTTGCATCACATGCTCCAAAAAGACTAAAATATTTTGATTAATCATTAATGAAAAGCCATTCAAACAAACCTGCCTTTTCTTCAAATTGGTATGTTTCTTCATTGAGTAGAATTACTTGTCAAATATAGGCAAGCCAATGCCTACAAATGTGGATAGATGACAATCCAATTTTTTAAATAAGCCATTCCAGTTCAAAGGTATGCTTCTTGAAAGCAATTCCATTTCCATTATATGGCTTACCATCCCAGACATACAGAAATTAGAGATTTTGGAGTATGATTATCCTACAATTATTATTATTTGTGGTGGCATTATTTCTGTTTTAGTTAATATAAGAACACATTATTCAGTAAGGAAGTCATGACTTTGTCCAAACTGAAATAAAAAATCATCCACTGAAAAAAGAATTATAGTGAAATTAAACAAATGTCTTTGAAGAGACATCCATTTCCCTGAGACTCACAAATTGTCTTTATGCTATTACCCACTTATTAAATTGGCCTATAAGTACATTCTCAAAGTTCAGATGAATGATCTGCTTTCAGTATTAATCCCCACTGAATATGTTTAGACCAAAGCTTTATGACCTCTATTTATTATGGCAGACAACATTACCAGAAAATATCCACTTTTAAAATCTTATTACTGTCAAATTCTTTATCTAGACCAGTGACTTGACATTCTCGCATGAGTGAACAGTAAAGCTTTTGCCTTTTTAACCTCATGATGCTGGAACATAAATCATTTATAACAGATTCAATTCTCTGTGTCTTTTTCGTGTTATTGGAGTCCTATCTTTCATTCTGGTCTGTGTTTTCAGTTTAATGTATTCCATGCTTGTTTGCTTTTCTTTTCCTTTCTTTTTTTTAATTTTTTATTGGTGCATTATTTCTTTTTCTTTCTTGACCCCCTTCCTCCCTCCCTCCCTTCCTTTGTTCCTTCCTTCCAAAAAATTAAGGTGTTCATCTTTGTGGTAAAATTAATTATGTACAATATTTTAATTTCTTATTATGTCTTTGAATTTAAAAGTGCACATACTAAATTATCATTCCTGTTACTTTACACCAAAGCATTTGGGAAAATTAAATACTTTGTTTTACTTTTGGTGCCAGTAAAATTCCCTCCTTTTAAAGAAATAGAGATTCCTATACTTTAGGGCATAAACATTACTACAAAGAAGAAGAAAGAAAAAAAAAAGATGAGCTACAGCATTTTATACATTAAGTGACTAATTCTTAAATGGAATATTTCAACATATTCAATTTGGCCTTCATGTAAGAAATATGTTTTGCCAAAGAAAATGACTATATTTTCTGCCTTAATGTTAATCATTAGAAAGCATACATACTCAAAGACTGAATTTTATGCCTTTTTAAATATAAAAACATTTCAATAAAATATAGATTAAGGAAGGAAAAATATTTGTAACAATTACATTCTATTATACATTATTATTTCACATTATTATGCTTTGTATAACAGATTATTTAACTCTATCCTGCTTCATTATAAGTAGAAAAAAATGACCTTATTCTCTGACACTTGACTAATATGTAATTCATATACACCATAATAGAAACTGTCTCAATTTTTTAGATAAGACCACTTGCTTTCCTTTTTAATTTTTTCCATACAATGTATCGGTAGACAGATATGTAGTTTATCTTATATTTCCATCTTTTATCCTATTATTATGTTATTTCTTGCCTAGGGATGCATTTTTACTTTGGTTTTTCTGTATTCAGGCTCAATATCTTCACATTTATTTCATAAAAATAAGAGATTTAGACAATAATTTTTCCATAAGATTATTACAAGACATAGCCTCCAGCTTTATTTTACTGTGGGACTAGGGATGTGGGAAAATTAAAGAAACAGTGAGAAGCATGGTGAAATAGCTGAAATGCTTTTCTTTAAAGAATCCTTAAAAAACACTTCTCAGAAATAGATGTAAATAAAACTATGCATAGAAACATGGTTTCATATAATCAGTTTCCTGTAATAGTTTTGTGCTGAGTAAAAGATATGCTAGACTTGTCATCAATATTATATATATTTGATATTATAGATAATTTTGCAAAATATTATTTTAGTATCCAGATAATCTTCAAATAATCATTACAATTATATTGAAGTTGTTCATATAAGACAAATAGCACTTAGAACTGTCAAAAGGAATACATTAAACTTTAATTGTCAAACTCTTTCAAGTGAGTACCAATAAATTCAAAACTTATTTTACTAGGCCACATATTTGCATCATTTTCATCTGATAGGTTCAATATAATGCCAGTAATCACATTCATTCATTTTATCAACTAATACTTACTGAGAATCCACTAATACATAGATCATTATTCAGACATTCTGGCTTGTGTCCTTATGACTAAATCACAGTTTATGCAGTTTCTATACTGAAGATTTTATGGACTACAGAATTATCCACATCAAGAGGATGTGCATGAGATGTGTGCTTCAAGAGACAGGGTTTTTATTAAAACTGTTACCTTAATTTTTATTTAATTATTTTTGACATCCTTTTACTTTTTTTCATTTGCTTTCATGATTTTTTAATAGATGATATCATCACTTGTATTTTCTTTTTTTTCCTCTTTTACTACCAATTATTTTTTCTGTTTGTATTTCATTAGTTTCAGTTCTCAACTCAGATCTCTCCCATTTTTCTGGTGTTTTGGAAGGACTCTTGTTGCCCTTTTATAGATTCTAGAATTGAAGGTCTATTTTTTTACAGTGTTTCTAACTTATTAAAAGATAATTCAAGGTTTAAATTTTATTCTCTTTTCCAATTAATTATTGTATATTCAGTTAGTCTTCATGGTAGTACATTTTTCCTATTCTCAGATATTTAATTTTTAATGTCTAAAGATATATGTTCCCAGTGCTATTATTCCCCCATCTATCTTGACAGATTTTATTCTTATTGGCATAAAAACTTTTGATAATTTTTTTTTAAATATGCATTTTAGAGTTGGAGAAGTGTCCTTTGAAATCTAATGACAGGTACCTTCTCTGTTCTCCCTTTTTTTTTTCTTCCTCTCTCCCTCTCTCATATATCTTTTTTTTATGCATGCACACAGAGAACTGTTTATTATACAAAGGCTATTATTTTAGGCTTATTGTTCTATTCTTATTAAAAATAAATATTGGAGACTTTTCATATCAGCATATGTAGATAGACCTCTAATTCTATGAAAGATGCTTAGTTCTTCATTTTGGAAAATTAAGAAGTGATCACGCTGAGTGTAGTGGTGCATGGTTGTAATCCCTGTACTTGGGAAGCTGAGACAGGAGGATCATACAAGTTTAAAGGCAGCCTCAGCTACTTAGGCTCTCAGCAACTTAGTGAGACCCTGTTTCCAAACAAAATATAAAATAGATTTGGGAGTATAGCCCGGAGGTAGAAAGCCCCTGTGTTCTATCCATTGTACCACACAATAAAAGAAGTGATCATTTCTTGTCAATTATTTTGACATTTGTTATTACTAGAAACAAAAGATATTTATACAAATGAAATTATCCATGGAGAGTAAATTACTAGCCATGAGATTGCCAATTATTTTATAAAATGTTTCTTCATGTGCTATTGTAGTCTAAAGATGCCTATCTTCAAACCTGCACTGAGCTTTATGAAGCTATTAAATTTTTTAGATTAATAATTAAAAGTAAAGTTGGATTTTTAAAATATTTTATGACTTTTATGAACTATCCATTTGTTCATTTTATATTTTAGACATAAAAGTTATTATTAAAAATCATGTTTAATATTTCTGCCTTATATCTTCCCTGTTCTTTTCTTTTTTCCTTTTTTAACCATTTCAAATTTATTTTGTGACATAATAGAGATCTAACGGTTTTTATTTTTTTGCAATTTTTATGTGGAACATACTAAAAATGGCATACATTCAGACTGTGCTTGGTGCCCTCTCCTCCCCCACTTCCTCTTCCTTCCCTCTAGGTTAACCATGCTACATTCACACTTTTACACATATTTGGATGTAGCTCTGCCATTGATCAACCTCAGCCTTCTTCCTCTCCTATCCTTCCATTCTAGCTTTGCTAAGGTTTCTCCTCCATTATCTGGAGTCTGCATACAATAGACATTAAGAAAAATCTTTACATTATTACTTCTTCACTACTTTTTCACTTTCAATGACAAGTCTTATACTTTGATTTAGCGTTAAACTTTCAAAACACAAAGACATAAATAAGTATTCAAGAAATGGGAATTTAGAAACAGTAATTTTAAGTTGCATAATTTCATTAAGAAGAGATGGTTTTATTTCATTTTTAAAATATTAATAATAAAACATTGTTTCAAAATGAATGATTTTTAAGAAGCATTTTCCATTCCTTAAAAATAATGCCGGGCATGGTGGTGCATGCTTGTAATCCCTGTGCTTGGGAGGCAAAGACAGGAGGATCACACAGGTTCGAAGCCAAATAAAAAAGTATAAAAATAGGTTCGGGAGTGTAACCCGGAGGTAGAAGGGTTTCCAGGAACTCCAGTACCACCAAAAATAAATAAAATAATAATAATAATAATAATAATAATAACAACAACAATTATTATTATTATAAACACTTTCACTTATAATCTCCCATTACTTTTTTGATAAAATATGTCAAAATCTTTCAAAGATAAACACATTAGTATATTTAAATGGAATAATATGTATAACTAGATCATTGAAAAGGTTTGGAATTTTTCAAATAGTTAAATTTATACTTTTGTTTTTAGGTATAGAATATCACTTCCACTAACTTGAAGAAAATTGACAGGATTTCGTCATCAAAAAGAAACTTCTGAGTTTATAAATTTAGAACAGAAATGCTTTTCTAAATAATCCTAATTTTCTCATTAATGTTCTCCTAAGAATAAATGGGAAGGCTTCTGAAAATTTTAGACGGCCATTTATTAATCTTTAGAGAAAGCCAAACTACAGAAAAACAAAACAAATATTTTATAATTCAACCTAACTGTTCTTGTTTAGGTAAGAATAAACTGCATTATTTTATTTTGGTTGTTCATTTCTATTGTCAGGAATGATTCATACCCACTGAGTGAATCACCACTGGGAAAAAATTATCCAACCTATACAAAACATATAAAATAATTTTCCAAAAGTACTGGAAGCAAAAAAAAAAAAAAAAAAAGGAAAAGTAAAAGAAATTGACTTTGTTGGGGTGCATGATTGAAAGAGAAAATATTTTTTTCTGTTTCCACTGTAGTAAGAGCCTATGTAGAGCAACATCAGTTTTTGTTGAAAACAAAAAACAAAACAAAATAAAATAAAATTTTAAAAAATCACAGTCTTTAAAACAGGAGCAAAAAAAAAAAAAAAAAAAAAAAGAAAAAAAAAAAAACCAGAAGCTGTTGAAAGGATGAAAACCAAAGAGGCCTCTTTATTTTATTTATTTATTTTTTGTGGTACTGGGGGTGGAACCCAGAGGCTTTCTACCTCTGGGCTCTACTTCCAGACCTATTTTATACTTTATTTGGAAGCAGGGTTTCACTAAGTTGCTGAGAGCCTCACTAAGTAGCTGAGGCTGGCTTCAGACCTGTGTGATCCTCCTGTCTCAGCCTTACAGGCCCAGGGATTACAAGTGTGTGCCACCACGCCTGGCTAAAGAGGCCTCTTTACATTCTTTCTACCCACCCTTTTATTTACACTTAAATCATATTTGTGCAGTAAACAGTGTTAAAGCAGTTCACTAAAACAAAAATATTTGAACTTGGAAGCTAAGATCTGCTTCTTGAGCAAAAGCCACTAGAGTTTACATTTACCTAATGTAAAAATTAACAATGAAAACAGAAATGCTTATCAGATAAAAATAAGAAAATCCATAACCTTTACAAGATACTCTGAAATATTATAGTGCACTTGTATTTGTGATTACAGAAGAAAAATCATAAAGCAGAAACTTATTTAAAGAAAAATATTAAAAATATCCCACATCTGATGAAGGAGAAAAAATATGCATACAAGATACTTAATAACACTAAACAAAACAAATTTCAAGCTGAGGCACATTTTAGTTAAACATTTTAAAATAAAGAAAAAGCAAAATCCTCTAAGTGGAAACTGAAATATTATGTATTGAGAAAACTGGTTGATTTCTTCCTAAAAGCAGTGAAGACCAGAAGAGAGAAATGCCATCTTACAATAATGGAAGAATTTTTTTCAACCCAGCATTCTATACCTAGTTAAAAAAAAATTCCAAAAATGAAGGCAAAATAAACAATTTAAAAAAAATAATTTTATTAGTGCATTGCAATTATACATCATGGTGAGGTTCAATGAGTTAAAAATATACATGCACCCAGATCTTTGTGTTTCCTTCCATTTCTATTCTGCTCTCCCTTTCTGCTTCCCCAAATGAGTTAGTGAAATTGGTAGTAACAACCTCACATATTGCCATAGTATTATTTGAACTGTTTAATTTTGAAGAAAATGGTCCTCCTTCTTTTACTCTCTACTTCCTTTCCCTAGCCTCAATTCTTAACCCCCTCCAACTAAAGGGGTCTCTCTGCATTATTTAAAGCCCCTTATATTTCTATTTTCTCTCTACTACTTCTACATATGAGAGAAAACATGCCACCTTTACCTTCTGAGATGGGCTAATTCCACCTACTATAATATCCTTCAGTTCTATCCATTTTCTGGCAAATGACATAAGTTTGTTCTTCTTTATGGATGAGTACAATTCCATTACTTGTATGATCACATGTTCCTTATCTATTCATCTGTTGATGGACACCGAGGTTGGTTCTATAATTTGTCTATTGTGTATTGTGCTACTATAAACAGGGGCAAGCAGGTATAACTATAGTATTCTGATCTTTCAGGAAAGATACTGAGATGTGATATAGCTGGAGCAAAGTATTGTTCCATTCCTAGTTTCTTGAGGAATGTCTAAATAGATATTAAATAAATAAATATTAACAGTACTCACCAGAAGAATTTTGCTCTAGTGTGGTGATAACATAGCTTTATTTTTCCCATGTTGTGTTGAGAGCCATTTTACTCACTGCATAGCTTGCAGTTTCAGCTGGCAGAAGTGTTGATTTTGATTTCTTTAAATCACCAATATATGCTTTTTTTTTTTTTGGTACTGTGGATGGAGCCCAGGGACATTCTACCTCTAAGCTATACCCCCAGCCCTATGTTTTATTCTTTATTTTGAAACAGGATCTCACTGAGTTGCAAAGGGCCTCACTAAGTAGCGGAGGCTGGCTTCGAACCTGCGCAGTCCTCCTGTCTCAGCCTCCCAAATTCTGAGATTGCAAGCATGTGCCACCACGCCTGGCTAATATATGTTTATTTTAGGTCAGATTTAATTTATACACTCAACATATAGGCACAGGAATGCATTTCATTTCTTCAGAACGAAAAAGTGGTATAATACTTAGAATTTCCAATAATGCAATTTTATATCTTAATAAATGAATTCTGTGAACACAACGGATAAGAAAGCAATCAATGAGCTCTCAAATAAAATTATAAAAAGTACAGGCAAAACCTTTTGGCCAATTAGTGTTGTGAATATTTGGGAAAAACAACATCTCAGAAAAGCATTCAAAAATAGATATAGGGTAAGTTAGGAAACATGGGTAGCAGTGGAGAAGCTACAGGACAGTGCTGATCAAAGTGGTTAGAGACATAGTATTCTAATAGGTAAAAGGATAAAATGATTATTTGAAGGAAATTATTTAAAAATATCAACATAGAAGTCATGTGATTGTTCATATGTATATATAAATTACTCTGAGCAAATATGTCTAAGAGAATGGCCAAAGAAATTCAAGAGAACCCAATTCCTATTCAGGGTTTTAAGGAGTAATATTAAGGCAGGAAAACATTGTCAATATGAGTAGGAATATTGCTTTATTAATTTATATCATATATCTCTTTACAAAATAAATAAACTTTGACCAAAAGATGGCAGGTCAAGCCTGGTGGCACATTCCCATAATTTCAGTACTTGGGAGACCGAGACAGGAGGATCCCAGGTTCAAAGACAGCCTCAACAATTTAGCAAGGCCCTCAACAACTTAGTGAGACCCTGTTTCAAAAACAACAACAAAAATTAAATAAATAGAAAGGGCTGGGGGTATAGCTCAGAGGTAGAATGCTCCTGAGTAAAATCACCAGTACCTCCCCACACAAAATGAATGGAAGATATTCTTCAAAGAACATAAAAATGAAGGTTTGCATTAATAAAATCAGAGGTATATTACATAGTAACTGCCAGCCAACAATTATTGTCCCTGACTAAAGAAATTTATTATATAAAAATAAAAATGTTATAGAGTACGACCAATAATCAGTTCATATGAATCAAAATATACTACGTTAACATATTAAAAACTACTATAGAATTTATATTTTCAGAAATGACTAGAGTAAATACAGTGGTAATCCAGGTTTCAAATATACATAAAATAATTTTTAAATAACCATTCTACCCTTATCAGGTTAGTTTTTTTTTTCAATTTAAGACCTTTACAATCTAATTATAACTGAACATTTCCTAAAATCAATCCAGGTTTATCATTTATTCACTATGAAAGTTATTATAGTACTTAAAGTACCCAATCATGTAGGTTTGCTCCTTTATAAATCAAACATGAAAACACAATGAATAAATAAGCAGTAAGTTGGTAGACTCATAGAAATGAATGGGGTGTAGAACATTTGTTCAGTTTGACAGGTACAAACATTTCTCTACTGATGATTTATATAAATGTCCAAGGTGTATTCATTTTACTAAGAAAAAAAAAACCTGCAAAAACCATAAAATACAAGGGAGAGTATGTATTATTGGAAGTCTGATATTATATATAAGTTATAACATGAATATTTCAAAGTGACTTTGATAGTCCTACAACAGTAGTTTCTCAGAAAAGAACATAGACTAGTCTCTGTGATTATTTAAATGCAAGTCCAACCCAAGGTTGCAGTACATTATTTTTATGGTTTTCTGGTGCTAGAGGTTTAAAGAAAATAATTCAGACCCTATTAAATTTCTAAAAATACAATATGAAGCTTACAAATATCTATGATATGGTTGCAAAATATTGGGATTAATAGGTATGCCTTCATGAAACTATAAAGAAGAAAATTATATTTTCAATATGAAAACTCAATGTCTTCAATATATTTAATGAAAGAACTGAAATTACAGAAGATGAAAATACCCTCTATCAAATGTTATTTCTATAATTTTCATTGATAAGAAAAGCTTGGTTTGATGTAAAACTAAGATTAAAAAGATTTCTATTAAGCACAAAGGAAAGCACATTTTTACGTATGATGGCTTGGATTCCCTGGAAAGCAAAGCTAGAGACAGAGGCTTATAAACACAATAACAGAGTACAAGATCAAGGAAAAAAGGTGAATTAAGCAGTAATGGAGAGGACAAGACAATAAAATATTAAATTAAACATACTGAGGGTAACTGGTGTGATTTCTTTAGGGTATTATGTGAAGCAACATGATGCAATCAGAATGTTCAGCTCTGGAGGGCAAAATATGGAGAAATGTATCTGTTGGCTTCACTCCTCAAAGATGAAGTGTGGTTTCCAAGACCCTAAATCTTCAGTGGATCTGGGTTGGACATATTGCCTCTCTTTTAGGGTAGTTTAATTTTTCTGTAACTCTAGTGGTTTAGAGTCATGAAATTAAGTATAATGTTTTCTTTACACTTTCTTCCCTATGTCTTTATTAAACTTTTCTGGATATGAAACAGAAGGAAACAAAGAAAATGGTCACATCTACTCAATTAGTTGGATAAGGTTACAATCTTCTTTTTGGTTTACTGTGTCCATGCATAGGAGCTATCTATGGACACAAAATGAATAATTTCTGTGCGTATACCCCAGCCGATTATGTCATTCTGTCATTTCTCTATGTGGAAGTGCTTCACTCTATCTTTTGCCAATAAGAAACAGAGTTAGAGAAATGGATTGTGTATTATATAATCCAAATCATTCTCAAGAATGAAAGGCTTATTTTCCCATCTCCTGGTAGTGTTGCTAGAAAATGGCTCCCAGCTGTGTGTCTTCATAATGATTTCTGGGTTGAAGAAAAGTGTCACTTTCAAAATCACACCTCCAAGTTCAGTTGACAGCGATATCTACACAAAGTATGTGTCCAAAGACCTGGTTCCTCAACTAATTCAGGCCAGCTGAGAAGAGCTGTCTGAGTCATATACCTGTCAGTACAGTTTTTAAATCTTACATTGTAGTTACAATGTAAGAACAATCTTCTTACATTGCTTACCTGCTCCTGTCCTTTCTTAATTACTCATCCTCCCTTCCACAGGAAGTCTGCCAAAGAACTAATAATATCTACTTTCTTATTGAACATGGCCTGAGAAAGAGAGCAGGACATCTTCACTTCTGAAAGGAGTAAGTATCTTCTCTCCAGAAAACTGGATTCTTCAGAAGAGAAATCCTTTTCTGTGGGTTAGGAGTGAATTTGGTGCTAGTTCTTTATCTGCTAGGAAAGTTTACTGACTAGAGCTTGTTTTCTATCTCTCTGAATATAGGATTGGAGAGTACTTAGTTCCTTTTACTGGACCATAAGAAAACTCTTCTCAGTATCTGGCTCCACTTTGTTTTCTTTTAAGGGAACTAGTTCTTTGATGTATGTTTATATTTTTATCATTAAAATAGAAAAAGGTACTTAGAATTAAGACAATAGTAGCCGATTGAGAAAAATATAATTAACCTGAATCATGATTTATACATATCTATAGTATGAATTTCATTTAAGTGTGTGCTAGATATTTAATAATATTCATTTGCAACAGAGTTGTATGTGTCAACTTTCAATGAGCTTAAAAACAAATTTAATTTCTCATATTTTTCAAGGAGCAAACAAAAATACAGTATTTAGTGTTAACTTTCAGATTTTAATTATAATATCGTACTGTTCTTTGCTTGTATGTTTTATATTACACAGCTTTGTCTTCATTTACCCTTCAGTTAGTGAGGTGAAAATTCTGACCTAGAGCATACTAATTACTTGGCTTATTAGCTTCACATTATAACAGTAATGGGGTGAGAGCCATAATAATTGGTATGACTTGAAAAATTATGGTATGTTTTATTATCATGATCTTTGAGATGTTCTCAATATTTTACAACTCTTCTAAAGTTATTAAATAGAATATTTATCCTTTAAAATTTTAGAAAAAATAAAAAATATGTCATATTTAGAAATTTCCTTTTAAAATTACAATAATAATATATAGAGAGGAATAAAAGTAACACATAGATATTTTTGCAACATGTTTTATTTTTTCAATTCTATAAATTTCTGTGTAAATAAAAATTTTTACACTTAACAAAATTATTTTAGAGCCTGGCGTGGTGGCGCATGCTTGTAATCCCAGCAGTCGGGAGGCTGAGACAGGAGGATCGCAGATCACTGACAGCCTCAGCTACTTAGTGAGGCCCTCTGCAACTCAGTGAGACCCGGTTTCAAAATAAAGAATAAAAAATAGGGCAGGGGGTGTAGCTCAGATGTCAAATGCCCATGGGTTCCATCCCCAGACCTGCAAAAAAATCTATTAGTACTAAAGTGAGTAATTTTAAAGTTGTTATAAACTGCTATAGTTTAGACAATGCTTTTGATTCTTGAATCTTAGTAGTATGTGTAAAATAATGGGAGGATGAGCAACATGTAATTTACCACCAATTGATTTCTAGAATTGATTCACCAGATGGTTAGTTTTATATCCATCAACAAACCACATATGCTTCTTTTAAATCTCTGTGCTTGCTTATTTCAAAAGAATACAGGCTGCAAATAAACATTATTACTTTGTTTGAAACACCAATCCACTTGGGCATGGTGGCACACACCTGTAATTTCAGTATTTGGGAGGCTGAAGACAGAAGGATCTCAGGTTTTAGGACAATCCACTCTTCCATTTCTTGCAGCTGATGAGATCATAAATTACAGTATAAATTTATCAAAAACAAATAGTGAAATATCTACCCTGTATAAGATTTTCATCGTGTATATTAGCTACTTTAAAGGTGAAGTTGAAAAAGGTCAGGAATATAATTTTGTAATGTTAATTTTTAAGACAATCTCTCTCATACCTGTTATTTTCAAGATATTGACTGAGGTGACAAAATTCTGGGTCATCTATGTATCAGTATCTGGAAGATTAACTTATGTGTGTTGATTTGGCAACTTGAGAGAGTTTCAAATATATGTCGTTGGGCCTCTGAAGCATACTCTTGAAACTGGCCCATCCTCATTTTCACATTCCATTGGTCAATCAAATCACAAGAATAGCTCAGATTTAAGGAGAGAGAACTATATTCTTATGGATATAGCCAAGGAAGAACTTGTGGCCATTTTTTTTTGTAATCTGTCACCATGATGCTAAAGCATAATATGGAAATATTGAAAACACAATTTGATGATTTTTTTTGGCTAGTAGACTAAAAAAGTTAACAGACTAAAAAGGTAAAATCAACATGTTACTAAATCCTGAAGGACTCTTAGATATTCCTCAAATAAAGTCTGGAAATAATTATTATGAGAGATATATCCTGGACAAGAAGTTCAATAATTGTAAAATGACATCAAAGAATAGATTTATAAGGCAAATTTTCTAATTCATTTATTCTGCATATATTCCATTCCTACGTTAGGTCCAGAATTATGCAATGCAGTAGGAATGTAAAGATGAGAGGAACAGTAGCACAGAGTTATATTTACCTAATCCCCACTGTTTGCCATGACTCTTTTATTTCATTTAATGACTATACACATCTTCTCTGCAGAATTCTGTATTATTTTAAGATTATTCAAGAGAGGAAGAAAAAATAGAAATATGTTTAATGCCATACTAGAAGAAATATAGAACACATAAGCTCAGAAAACTAGTCTATTGAGGAGGGTCAAGGAAAACATCCAGAAAAAGGAATACTTTGGATCCTGAGGCTGGAAAGAGATTGGATAGACAGAACTGTAGGGCCAGGAATTCACTGTGCCCTAGGAACTGAAGATATCTAGCATTATAGGAGGTCTTGGAGAGATTAACTATGTGGCAGAAGAGTGAGAGGTTCCACACTTGTGTGGTTATAATCAAACTGATTCCACAAGGACAATGTTTTAGGTCTAAATATTATTAATTTCTGCTTGTGTGGGATTTTTACTTTGGCATGCCATTATGCTTTACATTAACTTCAGCAATGGTTGATTATAGAGAAATTAGCAAATAACAGGCTTGAAGAAAGGTAATGGCTACAATGGAAACCTGGTTAAACATAATCATAGGATCCTCATTTTGTGGCTGTAACAAATGACCTAAAACTGTGATTTTTATAATATTGAAGATAAGGAAGAAACAGAAAAAATAAATAAAAAGAATAAATATATGGCAACCTTTTGACGCCATTGAAACTGCATTAGAAAATAAGAGAGCTTTCTATAACAATTTTTCCAGTTTTTACTGTGATGTCAGTCAAGTCTAAAAGTCAAGTCTTTAAACCTTAAAAGCAGATGAATTCCACAAGGGCCAATAAAGAATAATGCTATTCAGGTATTAACATATTAGTTCAAAATATATGTAGTACTTGTACTGTACAATTCCATTATTATTCATCTTTTAAACTTTATTCAGGTAGATTAGGATAACTCTAAGCGATATAGAAAATAACAGACTGAATTCATTCATTTTGGATGCCATGACTTATGAATTTTATATCAGAGTTTTACTCATGTAAGGATAATTAAAGATATAAAAATAAAGAGAAAAGTCATATATTTTTAAAAAAACAAAACAATACAATGTGAATGCCTAAATTATTGCTAGGAACATTAAAATATCTATGTCTTAAAACATCTGTTTCTGGAGATTACATTTACTTAGAAGATCAAGGAGGGTGTGAAGTTTCTTGGGGAAAAACAGCTTCAGGATTAAATATCAGATCTCATTCATTAGACAAAGTGAGAGGTTTCCTTTTCACTTTATATCTTTTTGTGTGTGTGTGGGTCTGGGGATGGAACCCAGGGTATTTGACCTCTGAGCCACATCCCCTGCCCTATTTTTATTCTTTATTTTGAAACAGGGCCTCACTAAGTAGCTGAGGCTGTCTGCAAACCGCGATTCTCTGGTTTCAGCCTCCAGAATGCTGGGATTACAAAAATGGGTCACCACGCCTGGCTTCACTTTATATCTTAAGGAAGGAAGAATACTATGAAGAAGAAATACTATCTGCAGGTCATGAGAGATGAGTATGAACAGAAACTGGAGATATATTTAGGGTGTGTTCTTATACGCACTGGTCTGAAAGGTGGAATGTTTGTTGAGAGATCCATACTTTCTGGACTTGAGGTATTAAATGATATAAAATCTCAGAGAACAGATTGCAATCACTACACTGGAGAAAATCAAGATTCTGAGTTTTACAAAGGATACCAGTGGGACTCCAGATAATGGAGGGGAAATACTAGCTAGGTTTGAATGGAAAGATAGGAGAGGAGGAAGGCTGATTTTGAATAATGAGGGTCTACACCTGAACATGTGTAAAATTATGAATAAGACATAGTTAACCTGGACAACCATTGGTGGGAGGGGGGAAGGGAAAGCGGGGGTGGGGGGGAGAGGGCACCAAATATAGTTTAAATGTATACTATTTATGTTCAATAAAAATTGTTAAAAAAATTAAACTTTAATATTTACGAAAAAAAAGATTCTGAGTTTTTAAGTTACACTCACTTAAAATTGAACAAAGACTTGCTTTTAGGGGAAGTATTGTATATTCAAAACAATCATTTAACAAATTAAAGTTATTATTATTTAAGCAGTATTGGAACAATGGCATGTTTGCCATCTTAATTTTCTCTAGCTTTTTCTCTACATCATGTTTTTCATGAGAGTTGGGGATAAAGAAGTAAGATTGCATCATGTAGTAAAACTTAAAAGTGTAAACCTCTTATTAAAGTTTTCTCAGTAAGGCAGGAGATTTAGAAACTAACAGAAAGGTGACTAGATTCCAATTTTACTATGAAAGTAACATATACTATTGTTTTATTAAAAGGTTATCTTATCTCTACACGTAGATGGGATACCAGGATGTCTAAGAACCAAACCAGCATTTTCCACCAGAAAATAATATTCTTTTAAAATAAGATATCAAAATTTCAACATATACATATTATTTTAGCCTAATGTTTATAAAAGTTAGTGTTATAGCTGTCAAATCTTCCATGGTTATTCTATTTCTAATATTATCTTTGGTTTGTGTGTGCTATATAAACTTACACTGCATTTGTTTTAGAAGTGATTTGAAAACTAATGCCAGATAAACATGCCCCAACCTTGTAAAATTCATCCTCAGCTATCATGCTTGTCAAAGTAGCTGGCAGGTGCTATATAAATATTCAGATACATACAATCTATGAATATTTATGTGTTAAAGTTGCATTTATTTTTACATACTGTATAAGTAAATAGGCAAAGACCTGAAAAATAGAACAATTTAGTAGTGTCAGGTGATGTATAAATAAATTCATCTATGTGTGTGATATGGATTCTAAGTTAGTGCAAAATAGAATACTGAATGATTTTATCATGAAAAATTGCATAATAAAATTATTTTTGGAAAATATGAAAATACCAGTTAACCTGATAAAATGAACATAAATGAATCCTTTAAAATTAATCTCCCAATATTATGAGATTGTCATTAGCATCTGTGTAAATAAAAAAGCTAAGTGATTTAGTTTTTTATTGTTTTTATACATAAAATTAGACAGTACTTAGATATCCATATATGTAACATTTGGTAAGAAAGGAATTCTCTAGAAATAGTACATGTGAGCAGAAAAAAATGTAAAAATTTTTCTGGGCTCATTTTTTCTATGTAAGTTGACAGAATGATACATTATCTTAGCTTATTTGATTTCTGTGTATAATACTGGATATTGCTCAAAGTTTAAGATATTTTAATAAACAATTTAAATTATTGTTGTCAGAATCTTGACACAAAATTTGAGCTATTTGGATTTCTAACTTATAAAAAGACAAATATCAACCTGATATGGATACACTGTACATATTTATTTTTCCATATTACATTAACATGTTCTATGAAAACCAGCTATGTAACTCCCCAAATCTGACTCAGCGATGTTCATTTCCAATTAAAACTTACACAGAACTTGAGAAAATATTGTATTCTATATTCCACAATTAATCTTCATCTGCTTTCTGTCCTATGTGTGGATGGGTTTGGGTGGAAGAAGTAAGAACAAATCAAGGTAAATTTGACATAACAAGTATTGTGCCATATAGCAAGTGAGTCTATAAACTTTACCAGATTTTCTTAGATATTCCAAAAAGTATTTCTTCCCTAATTTTCAAGAACAAATTGATTCCAAGTAATGGATAACATCATATGGATGGTGAATGATTTTGCCTTTAAAAGTAGTTGAAGTTGTGAACATTTATTAGAAAAATTATGTTCAAGCAAGAACTTCTAAGAGTGTAGAAATTATACACAATTCTTAGTGCTTTAAGAGAATGTTTTCTACTTTGGTGAAAACTACCCTGACACTAGAGGTCTCTGTATACCTATGAGTGTCCTATATTGTCTGTAATTTGGGGGTATTATTTTTCTTTTTTAGTACTGGGAATTGAACCCAATGGCATGGTACCTCCAAACTACATCTCCAGCCATTTTTAATTTTTTTATTTTTAAATTTTGAATCAGCATCTTGATATGTTGCTGAGGGGTTAGTTAAGTTGCTGAAGCTTGTCTCAAACCTATAATCCCCCTGTTTCAGCCTCCCAAGTATTGGGATTACAGGTTACATCACCACACCCAGATAAATTTTAATATTTATTCTTCTGGGAAAAATGACTTAGAAACTGTGACAAATTATCAGAGGGTAGATGGATTCAAAGAATCTAGAAATACTAATTAAGATAATGTTCAAGCTGGTCCAGTTGCATACATCTGTAATCTAATTGGGGAGGCTGAGACAGAAAAATTGTGGATTCAAGACCAGAGCATAGTAACTTCGTGAGAACCTGTTCCAAAGTATTTGACCAAGTAATGTAAAATCTACTGGTATCATCTTCATATTCAAGCATGTACAATTTTATTGTTGTTTCTTTCACATAATTTGAAGTTGAATCAAGAAGACATTAATTTCCGATTAGTAAAAGATACTGAACTTTGCCCCACAACCAGTAAAATGACTGTGTAAAACATTTAACTTGATGTTTACACAACAATTCATAATAGAAAGCGAGAAAATTATCTTCATTGTCATGGTTGCTTAACTTTTACCATAGAAAGCCATTTTATAAATGATGATGAGGTGTTCTAGTTAACTATTTTATGTATTATATAACCCAGCTAGTGCCAATGCTGCTTCTAAAGGAAACAACAATTCTGAGTATAAAATAAATTTAAGCTGAACTTTCTGAAGAGTCAGTCTGTTCATTGGAAACTGTTTATTTTCCATGACTTAAATTGTGTTCTCATGGACAATAAACCACAATATGTGAATAGACTTCCTGAGATGTTTGAGAGGGTCACTGAAACTGCACAAGAGATAAATGCATTAACTTAAGAAAATGCTTAGTTTGGTCCTTGAAAAATCTGCAACTTTTAAAAGTACACATTTCACTTTTAAGAGCTTGGAGTCATAGACACTATCTTTTGGTGGATCCTAACTGAGTGCTTTATTGCACATACTATTTGCTATCATTTTTAGCAACAGAAAAGTTAAGACATGTTTTCAAGGATGATTATGTCCTAACACTGTGTTCTATTCAGTCTAACTCATAAGATCACAGCAAAGTTATGATTTACTTCTTGCCAACATTATATATTTATAATAAATAAAATATATAATATATAATATTAATATATATATATAATATATAATGGATTTAACACAGTTTGCTCTATTAAGTACCAGTTAGTATAGTGTTTTTTTAATTATGCACTTGAGAAGTTTTAAAACATACAAAATGCTAAAAACTCTTATTTAAAAATTATATTTCTATTGAATCTTTTATATAAACTGAGATAAGCAAAAATTATAGTCATAGTCATACATTGCTTTGTGATGAAAATATGTTCTAAGAAATGCATTCTTAGGTTGTTTTGTTGGGAAAATATCACCTAGTATGCTTACACAAACTTAGATGATACATAGGTGAATCATTGGATGGATCAAAAGATGCTGTATAAAAGAAGTGTGAAGCTGCTTTTGGAATAATTTGGCAGATTATAAACTCATTGTAAGTAGGAGTTCACTCTAAACTAACAAATAAAAGTATGGTAAATGCATAAAACAATAATATTGTTGTTTGTTATCATTTTCAAGCATCACTGATACTACAGATTTGTATATGCTATACTTTTATAGTACTGACAGCAAAGTAGTTTTGTTTATACTAGCATCAATATGAACATGTCAGTAATGTGTTGTACTAGAAAATATTACAGCTCTGACATCACTGGATGACAAAAACTTTTCAGCTTCAATATACTATGTTATGCAGAGTGGTCTAACTATTTTTTCTTTTTTTTCTTTTACAGAGCACTTATAGGCATTTATTAGAATCAAAGATACTTTGGACACTATTTGTAAGATCTAAGTTGTACAGAAATTTAAGATGCAAATAAAATATGTATATTGAAAAATATTTTAACTTTCTTTTCATGTTTTTATTGGATGTAGGAATTAATGAGAGAATTACAAATATAGACATCAAATACTTGATGTAACCCAGGGCCTCCTCATAATTTCTTCCACTGAGAAATGAAGTTATAAAATAATTAGGAAAACTAGGACTTTATTTAATTCAGGGAGGTTGTAAAATATTAATTTCAGAATTACAATTGTTCCATGAGACAATTATTATAAGTGAAAATGTTTAATAAAATGACTAAGGAATGGGTAGTATTTGTTGGTATTGAAATATCAGTGTTCAATAATATGAACCATGATTAGCCTATATAACAATATATTTATTTTTTATGGTACTAGGGATTTAATCCAGAAACATTCTACATCTTAGTTACACCCAGTCCATTTTACTTCTTATTTTGAAACAGGCTCTCACTAAGTTGTAGAGAGCCTCACTAAATTGCTAAGACTGGCCACGAACCAATGATCCTCCTGTCTCAGCCTCTCAAGTACTGGGATTACAAGTGTGCCCCACTACTCCTAGCCAACAGTACTATTTTAGAAAGTAACATAAAATATTATGAATGGACAATTGAACTTAGTATTGTAGAAATTTAGTTCAGGGAAAAGATGATAAGAAACCAATTGCTGGGGAAGTAGTTCAGTGGAAGAGCAGCTATTTTGCAGGAACCCCTGCATTTGTTCCACAAAACCAACATATATATAGTAAATACATGTCGGGAATCCAGCCCAACAGCTGGCGGGGCTTGGCGAGATGATGAGTACCGACGACTCGAACACAAACCCACAAGCCGGAAGTCAAGTCAAGCAAGATCTCATTTATTTCTCTTCAAACAATCAAATATATAGCACCAAGCCACGAGGGGAATTCCCATGAGAAATAGCCTAGCCTATCTGGGATAAAGATCACTAGCACGTAGTTCACAGCCAATCCCAGGCCAGTACATGAGCCATTCATGTGTGCAGGAAGCTCCTTTAAAGGTAGAAAGGGAAAAACCGCTCAGTCTCCCCACCCATAATGAATGGGGAAACCACGCCTTCCCAGCTTCCTCCAGGTGCCATCTTTAGCCCATTTTCTGTTGAATCACTTAAAGTTTTGCCTTAGGATGCAGGCCGTTCAGGCCGAGGGAGGCTGCATCTCCTTAGGCGCTGTATGGACACAACCCATCAAATACATACATACATACATACATACATACATACATACATACATACTAAATAAAAAAGAAAGAAAAATATATTCTGCATAAATACCATTTTTAATTGTTTAGAAATTGAATATGATAGCTTAAACTTATGTGTATTTTGGCAATCCCTTTGAGACTAAATTAGTCATTATTTTGATTCAAAATTATGTTATTTTTAAATATTAAATAACAAATGTGATAGATGAAAAAAACTGCATATCAATAGTCTTAACTTTTAAAAGACCTCTGAACATTAATAAAAAATATTCTTATCTGAAGAAGTTGAGAAGAGATGTATAAACTTGATTTCTAGTACAAAATTACACACTTTTATTATTGGGTTGAAATTCTCCCTGGTATTTGGGAAAATAAATTTTACTTCAAAATAACATTGTTTACTGAAAAGTTTAACATTTTGAAATAAGATTTGAGATTTTCTTGCTACTTCTTTTCTTTCTAGATATTATGGTTTATAATGGTGCTCTGGGCTCGTTTCCTCTATTGAAGTAGAATTTGTTGAATAGGAAAATTAAAACTAATAGTATGCTTACTTGTAGCATTTTTTTTATTACTAAGTCAGTAGAAAATAGAAAACAAAAAGAAGAAAAGGAGAGTGTCTGGAAGGCACACTGGAGAGCCTGGAGGTGTGCCCTCCCCTCGGACTCTGGCCCTTTAGTAAAGTTTTCTTTTTGGTGTGTTCTTATCAGAGTTCCCAGGGCAATGGGCTAGCAATTCATTTTAGGTAGATGGTATTACCTTGTTGCTAATCAGTGTACTGGTTAACTGTTAAGTACATCTTTTTCTATCTCTGCTGTGTCAGATGCCCATTAATTGGTGGTGCTTTTAAGGAACATATTGAGCTTACATCCTGAATGTTAAAGCCAGGTCACAGAGAAAAATAGGGAAACTGAGGCACCATGTATAGCTTGCATCTTGCATATCAGGGCCAGGTCATAGAGAAAAATGGGAAAACAGATGCCCTAATTATAGCGAGTACAGCAGTGAATAATCTCTTAGAGCATAGCACAAGGCTCTTGCTATTTTTACAGCTTTTAAGTTCTTGTGATGTTAGGGTTTTTAATAGCACATATATATTCTGAAGGTTAAAAACTCGAATTTTCTCTACATTCTTACTACAGGTTAAAATAATGGTCAGGATAAAGGAAGGGGATGGAGTTTTGAAATGTAGCAGGCAAAGCTGTTTCTTTCTCTCTCTCTCTCTCCTTCTCTTCTCTCTCTTCTCTCTTCTCTCTTCTCTCTTCTCTCTTCTCTCTCTCTCTCTCTCTCTCTCTCTCTCTCTCTCTCTCTCTCTCTCTCTCTTGTCTGCCTGCTCATGAACCCCTCTTACAATTTTATTTAAAACTAATATCTAGGCAGTTTCTCAATACTGGTACACTGGGAATTTAACAAGAGGCATTCTACATCTAAACATACCTCCAACATTTTTTAAAATTTTTGAAATAAGAATTTTCTAATATGCATATGCTGGTCTTAAACTTGTGGTACTTCTACTTAGCCTCTCTAATAGTAGAATTAAAAGTGTGCATCACTGCATCTAGTTTTTCTTTGTTCTAACTTCACTAAGCTTATATACTATGCTATTATTAAATTTTTAATAGTCTGTATTGTTACTTCATATTTGGGATATAATTTAGATTGAGTGTGACAGCAAATGATAGCAAAAATACTTGGATTGTCTCCTTAAATGTTAATGGGTCAATTTGAGGTAATAGGTTGTCTTTGTACATCCAGCATCTTTGGACCAAATTCAGTCAATAAACATACATCAATATATTCTTAGGGAGCATAAAAGCAACATTTTAAAGAGAATAAGACTGATACATATAACTTTAGACTCAAGTTAATGGAGAAAAGTAGACTTTTCAAAGAGTAGTAAAATCTATTCACTATAAAAATAAGTGAAACTACTTTAAGTGTCAAATCTCTGTTGTTAGGCTTTCATGAGTTTTAAATTTTATAAAGTAAAAAGTCTCTGGAAAAAGCCAAAATAGATTATAATAGAGCAAGCATTAACTGCACTCTCAAGTACCTATGTTTATGTTTGATAAGCTGCCATGGGTACACTAATCTTTTTTAAATTTCACCTTTGATAGAATATTGAATATTGAAATATTTGTTAAATTTTAAAAGTACATGTAAGTATAAAATACATATAAGTCATTTAAGAACACATTACTCTTAATAATTTGAGAAAGGCATTATGTATATAAATATAATTTTAAAATCACAGATTATTTCAACTCCACAAGTTTCAAATTTCTCAGATTTCTGGGTGGTATATTTCTCATATTTGGTCCCTCTTAAGAAAATGCTGCCCCAGAGTAAAGTTAATGAACACAAACTGGATTTATTTAAAGTAAATGCAAAGTCATAAATGAATAAATATGGCTGTATTAAAGTATTTATAATTAAAAAACATCAAAGGTAAATTGTGGGGAAATCATGAAATGTAGTCATTGAACAGCTTGAAGTAAGAGAAATTGGTTTGCCCTTTGAGTTAACACCTAAAAATAGTATGTGACAAAAATAATTCAAAGTCTTGTTGAAGAGGAAATAAGATAGTTTGAAGAAAAGTTGATATTTTACAAATAACATGTTGATCACAAGTATACATTCATAAGCAATCCAACTACTATCCAAAATTTGTAGAGGACATTTTGAATATACTTCTCTTACTTAGATAAAATTATAAGAATCAAGTGCAGAGCTATAGTCCCAGTACTTGAGAGACTGATATAGGAAGATCAAAGTTTCAAGGCCAGCACATAGTAATCTAGACTGTTTCAAAATAAAAATTAAAATCTGTTTCAAAATTAAAATTAAAATAGAGCTGGGGTGAAGTTTAGATGTAGACTGCTCTTGAGCCTAAACCTCAGTAATATACACACACGCCATAAACAAACAAAGAAACAAATAAATAAATAAAGTGCATGGCTGACAAAGAACATCATTTCCAGTTCAATGTCCATTTAAGTCTTGTTCAGGGGAGAATGTTCTCTACCTAATATCAAGTCTTTCTCACCTGAAAGATTAAACTAATCTATATATGAAAAAAATCAAACTCCTCACATTCAGTAATCCCATGGTGCCAAATCTTTGTATCTTAATGATTTTTTTCATCCAACTTTATGGTTTTTCCACATCCTTCTTAATATGTGGGTTTTCATGTAGCTTATCTTCTGGAAAAAATATGCACTGAAAAGAGAATATACTGGCCATGTTCTTTACACAGTTATATCATTTTATAAATTAATAGATAAATATACTTCTTATAAAACTGGTTCTTATAATACATTTTATTTTAAATCTATGAAACAAGGACCTGTCAACTTTTAGAAGCTGTTAAATTCATATCTCTGAATCTAAATATTGAATGCAAGATGGTGCAATGAGACAGATTCATAAATACAAATGTCGATTGGAGAGAGGTCTCTTGATAACTAGTTAGGAAGCTCACATTCCCTAGAAAAAATTTTTTTCTTCTGTGTTTTTATTAATGTGATGAATACACAATGACATACTTGTACACTCCTATATATATACACACACATTCATATATAAATATATATTAAACTTTCAGTAACTATTGAATATTTATTGTGGAATTTAAATTTCAGAAAACTTAATTTTTTTGAAAACAACTAATATTGCTATTTATTTATTTATTTATTTATTTATTTATTATTGCACTATATTCTCAAATCATTATGTTGACAATGGCATATATTCACACAGTACTTTTTGCATTCCCTCCTGCTTCCCCTTTTCACTCCCTCCAAGTACTGAGTGTCCAGGTTAACAATGTTATATTCACATGTATACACATATTCCAATGTAGCTTCTCTATTAATTAACCTCAGCTTTCTTCTTTTACCCTTCCTTTCTGGCTTTGCTGAGGTGTTCCTTCCTTTATCTGGAGGACTTCTAGTATGCCTAATATTTTCTAGGTTGGGCAATAATTAATAACATTAATTGTATGTAAATAAGAAATGTATTATCAGAACCAGCTTTATAAGAAGTATATTTATCTATTAATTTATAAAATGATATAACTATGTAAAGAACATGGCCAGTATATTCTCTTTTCAGTGCATATTTTTTCCAGAAGATAAGCTACATGAAAACTCACATAATTAGAAGGATGTGGAGAAACCATAAAGTTGGATGAAAAAAATCATTAAGATACAAAGATTTGGCACCATGGGATTACTGAATGTGAGGAGTTTGATTTTTCATATAAATATATAGGTTAGTTTAATCTTTCAGGTGAGAGAGACTTGATATTAGGTAGAGAACATATCCTTGGTTTGCCTGTATCGCTTTTTAAATGTCTTTTACCTGTGATGTAGGATATTTTTTATTGTCTCATCGTTGTTGTATATTTAGTTTCTGTTGTTGTGATATCTTCTGTTTACTGGTGACTGTGCTTTTGGATTTGAATGAACAGTCTTCTAACAATGATATTCTGATTTTCATTTTATCTAATCTTCCAAAATTTTTTTCTATTGCTGTTTTTATTTCATGTATTTTCTCTTTTATTTCATTCCAGGCCTCTTTCTGATTCTTTCTTAGCATCTCAATTTTCTCTTTCATTTCCTGTATACTTAGTGTGTGAGGCTTCTCATCATATTGAAGATCAGGAATCAAATTTCTCCTTCATGCATTTCTTGTCATCAGTATTTGTTACTTTCTTTATTTCTTCACTGTTTCTCTTTATCATATATTCAGAATTCTAGTGTTTCTGTTTCTGTTGTCTCAGAATCTTCTTTCTTATTGTGTGTGAGTCTGTGGATAACTTGTCTGATCCAATCTTAGCAGTAGGATTTAGAAGCATCAGAAGATCCATGCAAGGGTAAATGAAACCCTTCTACCTCCAGGCTACACTCCCAGACACCTATTTTTTATACTTTTATTTTGAAGCAGGGTCTCTTAGGCAAGTGCAGCTGGCTTTGAACCTGCACAATCCTCCTGTCTCTGCTTCCCAAGCACGGGAATTACAAGCATGAATGAGTGGTACAGGAGTAGGGTAAAGTAGAGGATACGATTAAGTTGAGTAAGAATTTATGTATAATAAGTAAGTGTCTGGTTGATAATGAGAAAGGATGATATAGTATGATTCTTGTAGTTAGTATAGAGTAGTTAAGAATGGAGATATTAACTAGATAAGTAGTTAAGAATGGAGATATATTCAATTTATTGCTTGATTATAAAACAAGGAGATATAGTAAAAAGAAAATTTTTGAGAGGAGAGAGTAGATAGGATAGAGAGACAAAGCTTGTAAAAGGAATTTGGGAGAGAAAAATTTATAAAATAACAAAACAAGCAACAAAAACTAACAATTATAAGAGTAAATCAAACGCCAAAAAATCAACCAAAAGGATAAAAAACACTAGACTGTGAGAAAAAATCAATACTTCTAATTTACACATATAGGGCCTTTCTAATGTCTGTTCACTGTTGTAGATTTTGGAGAATGTTCCAATATCTTTCATTTTCCTTGTAATCTATTGTCAACTTTTGGACCCACTTTATGAGTGTTTGTGGCCCTCCCACTTCTGACCACCTTGTGTTCAGGTGTCAAGGCAGCAGGTGTCACTGTAAATGAGTTCTCTGTAAGTTCAGGGATTTGTGTTTTCTCACCCTGGGCTCTGTGCTTTCTGGCCCTGAGCTTTGCATTCTCTGGTCCTGGGTTCTGAATCTTCTGGCACTGGGCTTTCCACTCTTTGCCCTAGGCTCTGTTCTTTCAGTTCCTTGGCTCTGTACCTTCTGATGCTGGGCTCTGAGCCTTCCATCCCTGGAGTCTGTGCCTTCTGATCCTGGCCCTGCACCTTCCTACCTGCATCAGTGGAGGGTGTCCAGTGTAATCTTGGAATGACCCACTGTGACTGTGCCTCTGGACCTATGGGCATTTCCTTTGTCTCTGTAAGTTCTAACCCATCCACCTCTAGTATAGTTCACCAGATCTTAGCCTTCTGGGGTCTCTGTGGCTGCTCTGAGTGGTTATCTGCAGAGAAGCATGGTTGCCATACTGTCCTGTGAGCCCGTACTATCCTGTAGGCCAGGTCTGTGGGCCCGGGTCTCAGCACTACCCCTGCAGGTGCCAGCTGCTGGTGATTGTGCTGGCATTTGGATCGTTTTCTCTGTCTCTGAAGTGTGGTGCTGGTTGCTTAAGATGTTGAAGCTCTGCTGTCATTTTTTGCACTTCAACTCCTTGCTTTACTTACTGGAATTTCTTGGGGCTGTGGAGCTGGCAGTTGCATTTTAGGCCAGTGACCTGAGATGGTGCAGACCATCACATCAGGTTCACTGGGCTTGGACTCTTTACTGTGGATCTCATGATCTGAGTATTGGATTCTCTTCTTCCAATGTTTCCCTTTTTTGCATTTTCTTTTGTAAATATCTTTTCTGCTTTGTTTCTTGTTAGAAAGCTGCTTTCTTGGTGGCTGAATTTTGTTTGTTATAGCTACTGAGATGTTATGCATCTCACAGTTACCATTTTCTTTCTCATTTATTTTTAATTTTTAAAACAATCCTGCTAAATTCCTGTGGGTCTCACTAAATTGCTGAGGCTAGATTGGAATCTGCAATCCTCCTATCTTAGCCTCCTATGTACTTGGATTGAAGGCATGCATCACCATGCCAAGATAAAAAATAGATTGATTTTATAGAAGTGAATTTAAGTTCCTTCCAGAGTATAATTATTTCTATTAATAAAGAAATTAATCCAAATACCTTATGTCTCTTACTTTATGATTTTTACTTCACTCAGATCACCCTTCTGAATACCACAATAATTATTTCTGATAATATAATATTTGTTTTAATATTGTTGACAACTTTCTAAAAAAAAAGTTGATTCATTTGCTTTTTTGTGCAATGGTATTAGAAGAAAGTTGTTTTTGTTAATTAGTTTGAGTCATATGAATTCACCAGTATTTAAAATTTATGAGTTAAATATTACATTTTCATAATTCAACTTAATAATTCTAAAATGTATTCTGTTGTAGGGTCTTCCCTCCATTTGCATTGTGCATCTTTGTGACTAAATGTATAACTATTTGCTCTTCCCTATTTTCTTTTAGGACTTATTCATACTTTCAACAACATAACAGATTGGTTCAGAATATTAAACTTGGAGGCAGATCTAGTGTCAGTTCCTGATTTTACAACTTAATATCAGTATGAAGTTAAAGAAGTTCTACCTTACTACAAAATCATTAGTATTCCCAAAATGCAAAGGTTCTTTGGCACTTGAGCCAGGCCACAGTAAAGCTGGAGCCTCCCAGGGACAGCTTCAGCAGCCTGGGATCCTCAGGGTCTTAGTGCTGCCAGATTAGTCTCAAATTGGTTCTGCCTATGGGCCTCCTTATACCACCTGGAGAGGAGATTTGCTAAGGGGTACATTCATGTGATAGAAATAGGGGGAAATTAATGGAAATTGAGCTCATGTTAAATGTTTGTAAAATTGCAAAAAAAAGAAAGAAAAAAAATCTTGATAAAATATTTACTTCAACAGGTAATCATGAATTTAACTTGTTCAAGAATCTGTGTCTGTTAACTACTGATTTCAAGTCATGTGTGATATCTTATACATTTCTTCTGTAGCCCAGGCCCTTACTGTATATGGAAAGCTGTGCTCAGTGGTTTGCTACTCTGGTGTGACAGTTGTTTTGCTGAACAGTTATTGAGACCAGCACCATGCCAGCCACCACTCACCTGTTGGCTTCTGACTTCCCCTGAGACATTTTAATGATGCACCTGGGGTGTCTCTGATCTATTCCCCAAAATAGATCACAAATATCAGGGGAAGATAACAGGCCAGGAATAGGAAGAATGTTATTTGCATTAAATGGAGCTTTAAGTATTTTACAAGTATAATTGAAGTCAGTGGAGTGCCTGAGGAATTTCCTAATAACAAGAAAATGTTCTATATTCTTTAAGGTAATGATCTAATTTTTTATATTCTCTCTCTCTCTCTCTCTCTCTCTCTCTCTCTCTCTCTCTCTCTCTCTCTCTCTCTTATCTTTCATCTTTCCTCTTACCTGGTCTTATATATCAACATAAATACACATGTACACATGCACACACACACATACACACACACAACACACAAACATATACATATTTTATACCATTTATCTTATTGACAGAAATTTTATATTAAAAACAACAAAAACCTAGAAAAGAAAAAATGTCTTAAAATGGTTCTAATTATAGCTGAGTGAATTTTTTAACTACACATATGATTATATTAGTGTAAAGTAACTGGCAATTTTTTTGCGGCATTTTGTTTCTTTATTTAAAAGACAAAAGTGGAATTTTAAGCAGATTGAAGAATGTTACACAGAAATGTTATGGTGTTTCCAGTTAATCATCTAAATACATTTTTGGTAAAAATGCAAATTAGTGAAACCACTTTAGAAAACACTGTGACTTGCCTTCAGAAGAATGAGAATGAACCTACTAAATAACCCAGCTCTACTACTATTGGGTATTATTCAAAAGAATTGAAACCAGACTAGCATAGCAATGCATGCCTATCTATGTTTAAAACCACACAATTCATCATTGCCAAACTATAGAATCAGCTGCATTGTCTATCAACAGATGAGTGGTTATAAAATTATTGGATATATACTCAATTGAATTATACTCAGCCACAAAGAAGAACATCATTATTTCATTTACAGAGAAATGGATATAACTGGAGAATATTATGCTAAGTGAGATTAGTCAATCACAAAACATAAAAGGTTGTATATTCTTCCAAATTCAGAAGCTCAGGAGAAATTGGGACATAGGAAGTACTCCAGACAAAAGAAGGGAAGCCTTAGTGGAGTGAAGGAGGGGACACAACTGAGGGAGATGAGAGGGGGAAGGAAGTCTTGAAAAGGGAATGCCTCAATGGACATGATATACATACACAAACTTATCAAAGCCAATCACCCACTGTGTTAGGAAGATAAAGAATTAGAGAGAATGCAGGGGATGGAAACTAGAGGAGGGTTCAACAAGTACTGCGTACATGTTTCCTTCTATATCACTCTGAATTTCATCGAGAAATATGATTACATTTCACAAATTAAAAAAAAGTTTAAAAATCACATTTTGCACAGCTAAATTAATTTGGCAGCATTTGTTTATTCCCATGAATTTCTGAGAATGAATCTTATTTAAAATAGTTCTCTTTCTCCTTCTTGGCTTCTGTTTCATGCTAAATTATCATGAAACTTCATCTAGTGTTTTTCTTACACTTTGTAACTAAATATATAATAATTCATAGGTAACTTCTAGGAGAAATCATCAAACAAATATGCTAAATAATGGTTACAATAGTTTCTTCTTGTAAAGAAAAAGTATAGATATAGATCTTTCTAAAATTTACCTGATTTTAGTTTTTTATGTTTATAAGTGAGCATGATTATTTCTCTCTCCCTTTCTCTCTCTCTCTCTCTCTCTCTCTCTCTCTCTCTCTCTCTCTCTCTCTCTCTCTCTTTCTTCCAAGCAGTTTATTCTCTTTTAATACTAAGTAATTATAATATCATAATCAGTTTCTATAGTAAATTGATAAGTTCATAGTTTCTTAGATTAACAATATTAGACATTTATGGCATAATAATTTTGAAAAATATGCCTTAGTTTTTGCTCATGATAGAATGAGGAAACAAATCAACTCACAAAATATTGATGCTCTTATTTACTGTTTTACTCTCTTCCTTTTAATACAAATTACTAACTTGTAATGAAAATAAAAAAGCAAATAGATCAATTAGAATACTTGGGAATAGGTACTTCAGGGTCAGTTTTTCTTGTATTGTTTCTTTGCACTCTCAGATAAGCTAGCATACCATATTTATTAAAATGTATATATATTCATATATTTAATTATAAATACTAGATATGAAAAGTAAAAATTTTCCTGCCTCCCAAATCGAAATTTTCTTAGAATTTTTTAGCATAGGAATAAAAAATGTAATCTCATTCCCCATAGAAATAACCTGATAATCATTTTTACTTAGCTATAATAAGTTTATTTATTGGACATATAAATTTATTCAATCCTCATTCAGTTCAAGTATTTCTCCATGTACCCCTTTTCTTCCCTTTTACCAGGGGCAGTGGCAAATGCTAACTCCTTGTGGTACAATTACACACCTACTTCACCTTTTTGCATGACTAGAATATGGAAATAGGACATATTTCCCCAATCCTCACCTCAATTATATATCACACACTTGTATTTACACCACTGGGTGTCTACTTAAGTCTGTGGTGTGTCTTCCTTAGAATATGCATAGGTAGACTAAGTCCCTTAGACAACCACTCATGCCCTCTACATTTGAACTGTGTCATTACTGTAAGCTGTCTTCTGCCAGTAGCTGAAGGACCACATCTTCTGTAGGTTTTTCAGGTAGAAACTTTTAACTGATAATTAAGACAAGTCTCTATATTCAAAAGTTATATCCTGCCTTCTTGGTAGCCTTTTGAACTGTAATCACCTAAGGAGAAGACAGATACTAATTTTATTCTTCCTTTCTTTAAAACAGTTCTTCAAATTCTACTTTCATTCCACCAAGTTTTCTTAGTTGGTTTTGGTATCTACTCTCCCAACAGGCAGGTGAGAGGGATGGAAAGAGAGGATTAAAACTAACCTCTTTTTGCACATAGAGTATTTCAAATTCTTTTGCCTCCTACTTTGCTAGATGTCTAGTGAATCTTTCAATTTACTGACTCCTATATTTATTCTGATCTTTTTTTATATGCTGTGTGTGTAAGGAGAGGGAGGGTGTCCACCTAGGGATCAGAAAGGATAAGATTTTATTCTCATTTCTATACTTCAAGCTATTGTTGCAAATTATTTTTATCTTGATACTTTACAAAAATATTCTACTATGGTAATAAATATGCTCTAGTGGCACACCTAAAAGCAAAACATGTCATCAATATTTCAATTCTTGACCACCTATAATTACTAGAGCAAGGTGCACTGTGTTTAGTATTTTTTTAGATGATTATTTATGACACTATTAAAAAAGGATGGTTTCCATGGCAACTGGGTCTGCAGATAGTTTAGAATACCCTTTTATAGATTCAGAATCATGAATGTATTTTATCCATTTGAAAAAAAGGAAGCAAACCATGTTTCACAATTAATTTATTTAATACCAGGAATGACTGATTCTCTTCATGCTACCTTTCACATGCCCAAAAACATCATCAATAACAATGCTTTCAGTTTTTAGGAGATAGAAAAGAATTGTTCCATACTTTACCCAAAAGGTGAAAATTGCTCTCTGATGAGAAATTAAACTCTATATTCCTAAAAAACTAAGCACACTCACTGTATCTGTTATGTATTTTATAAAAGATTTTCTAGCCTCGACTAAGTATTTTAACAATATGCTTATATTTGGTATGTATTGAAAATTAATACAAATTTTTTTCTTTTTTTTTTGGTACTAAGGATTGAACCCACAGGGATACAAACTCTGATGTACACTGCCAGCCTTATTCTATTTTTAATTTAGAAACCAGGTCTCACTAAGTTGCTGAGGCCAACCTTAAACCTGAGAACATTCTATCTTAGCCTCTCAAGTACTGTTATAAAAGATGGGTTGCAGCACCTCTGTCTTTTTTTAATGTGCATTTATTAAGGACTGTCTAATACAAAACTCTGCATGTTATATGGAAGTAAAAAGGTTGGCCTGACTGTGATTTCTCTACAATAACAAAATATCTGGGAGAGGAATCCACAGCTCATAAAAGGATAAGATAACACTCTAATTGCTAGTAGAATAAGAGACAGATGGGAGCACAAAGGAGGCACATACCTAGTCAGAGTGTGTTGTAAAGATTTCTAGGAAGGTACAATACAAAACTGAGTATTTAAGGCTGAGTAAGAAAAACTCTTTAATCTTTTTTATTAATCTATGTCTACAGGATATGTTTTTATTGATATATTTCTACAGGCTAGAAAATATTCAAGTTGAAGGAATAGAATGAGATATGATATATATGGTAAAAAAAAATAAAGATATATAGTAAATAGCTCAGGTGTGGTTGTGATAGAAACATGTAATTTCTGTACTTTAGAGGCTGAGACAAGAGGATCACAGGTTAGAGACCAGCCTCAGTGACTTAGGAATACTTTGTTACAAAATAAAAAATATAAAATGCATTTAAGGTGTAACTCAGAAGTAAAATGCCCCTGGAGTTAAGCCCTAGATATAGTAAATAGGAGAAGCTAAATGCAAAATGATATGAGAGATAATGTAGTATCATTATGATGTAAGGAGTCAATCAATGAGTAGATGAGGAAAAAAATTAAGTCAAGATTTGAGAAGGTAAAGACAAGCAAATCTTAATATGCAATAATCAAACAGACACAGATACCTGCTAGTGTGTGTGTGTGTGTGTGTGTGTGTGTGTGTGTGTGTCTATAAATTGAGCTCAAAGGGAATTCTATTCCTAAGCTACATCCCAGTCCAATCTTATCTCACTAGTGCTGAGACCTCAAATCTGAGATCCTCCTGTGTTAGCTTCTCAAGTATTGGGATTACTGGTATGTGTCACCATGCCCAGATTGTAGCTTTCTGAATTATGCTTGTAATAAAGATCTAGGAACACAGCATAAGGAAATACTAAGAAAAACTTGTTTAGGTTTAATAAACACTTTTTTTATGAGGCTACTTTAAGGTTGGCACAAGGATATTGATTGCAGTAGTAGAATTCCTTTAGATATCACATCATAAAAATAAAGAAAGACTACCAATCTTCCAGGGCATCTATAGTGTCCCAAGGTGAATTTCTAATGTATTTTTCTCTATTAATGTTTGCTGGACATTGACACATTTTGCCAATGAGTGAAGTTATGGAGTGGTCTTTTAACAAGCAATGTCTACTGTCTCTCTAAGAAATGATAGGAGGTAGCAACAAAAAGACTATTTTTATTCTAAAAAGCTATATATGTGTGTTTTCTCTGATACTATCTCATTAAAAACACAAAATCAAATTATACAGCTAAAATTAACCTTATAATAAGCCATGGCCAGAACTATGACTCAAGGGACAAGTGCTATCTCACTAAGACTCACTCTCAACCTTCTACAGTGACTCAAATTGCCACCAGTTTTCTCTATTGATACTATATCTACAAAAAACCCATTTGCATAATGAATATTTGGATATTTGTTTTTATGAATGAAGGGAAGAATATTCTTTGCTTTTATTTTAACATTTTCTATTTTTGCTTGTAGAAGAAAGAAGCAAAACAGATAACTCATAAATTACATATAAGAAATTGAAAGGACTAAAGTCCTTAAATTTTTTCTGTAACTCAATGTCTTTCCAGCAGTTTTTATGGCACTTCTCATTGTACACCATAATTCTTTCTTCCTAAGAACATTCCAGATATTTGGTTACCACCATACTAACTGTACTTTTATGACTTTACTTAAGACATCAAGACCAACTTGTGGCTTTTCCTTTCCTCTGATTTTAAAAATTAGTTTATTAAAAATTTTAAAATTAGTTTATTAAAAATTTGAACTATCTCTATAGAGCTCAGAACTTTGGGATTCTCCAATTTAACTCTTGTCAATTACTTGCTAGTGTCTTTTACTCTAATAAAGAGTGACAAGGTGAGTCAAGAAGTCTTATAATGCTCATTACCTAAAAGATCAAATATTTTTATAAAATGCGTCTCCCAGTAACTACTTTTAAAATATTTTATCAGTTAGAAAATAGAGAATAATGACATAAGATAGAAGGAAAATGCACAAGTACCACCACTCTCAATTATCTTTTTGGAAAGTTTCTGTGTCTCAGATATCTGCGGTTATCCTGAAAATCAGTAGTGTAAAACACTAAGATGTCCCTATATGTAAGATATCATACTGTTTTACATGAACAGTTCTGAAAATATGTGATGCACATTAAGTAGAATTAAAATATTTTGTTTTGTCAAGTTTAAATGAAAAAGGAAACATTAAGTAAAAAAAGATGAGTAACTTTCCCTTTTTTGTCTATATAATACATGGAATGATGAAAATTCCAATAAAAATAAGTCAGAATCCAAAACTTCAGCTCACACCCTTTTTCTCCTTCCTAGAACTGCATTACTACAGTGAGGAGATTTTGAATATAAACTTTTGGTAGGCTTCTCTTTCTCCTTCTGAGGTTTTTCTTTAATGAATGCCCATGTTTTCCCTTCAAGAATTCAGACAAACAGCATTTTTCATGCAAGAGTCCTGCCTTAGGCTCTGCAATGATCTGAGGCTACATTATTCTCCTTCAGGGTTTAGTTCAAGAACCATTCCCATGATGACGTACTTTGATGTACACTAAATTTATTCTGTTTATATGTGATTTTCTTATTTAACATAGCCACTAGTTCTATTTTAATTAGTTGTGTTTGGAAGAGTGTTTGAGGAACTCTCTAGAAAAATGTGCTTGCTCAGAACTAAATCGCATTATTTTTCAGGTCAAATTGGATAAGGAATCAGAAGATATAAGTTCTGGCCTGTGCGCTGTCACTATTTAGCTGTGTGATTACAACCTTGAAAACAAAAGTCACCAAATCTCTCTGAAGCTTTCTTCCTTTAATCGTAATATAATGCTGGACATAAACATTTACAATTTCCTTTTTTCTCTCTCCCATGTAATACTGGTGACTGAACCCATGGACACTCTACCTCCAAACTACATTGCCAGCTCATTTTATTTATTATTATTATTAATTATTATTATTATTAATTATTATTATTTGCTTTTTAAACAGGGTCTTAGATGGGTGTGGTGATACACACTTGTAATCCCTGTGCTTGGGAGGCTGAGACAGGAGGATCACAAAGGTTCAAAGCCAGCCTCAGCTATTTAGTGAGGCTCTCAGTAACTTAGTGAGACCTTGTTTCCAAATAAAATATAAAATAGGTCTGGTAGTATAGCCCAAAGACAGAAAGTCTCTGGGTTCCACCCCCAGTACCACAAAAACAAACAAACAAACAAACAAACAAACAAACAAACAAAAACAGAGCCTTGCTAGGTTGCTGAGAGTCTTGTCTTGTTGCTGGACTGTCCTAAAATGTGATCCTCTTGTCTCATCCTCTCAAGTACTGGGATTATAGGTATTACCACCACTCCCAGTCCCAATTTTATTTTAATGCTAATATTATATAATCTAAGATATTTTCTTTATATTCAACTTCCTCTTCTTACTGCCTTATAATTTGGTCTAAACCTCTATTCAAGTCAGGCGTCTTGTAATCCCAGTATTCGGGAGGATGAGACAGGAGGAACACAGATTCCAGGACAGCCTCAGCTACTTAGTCAAGCCCTTTGCAACTTAATGATACTTATGAAAAAAAATAGGGCTGAAAGTGTGGCTCAGAGGCAGAATGCTCCTGGGTTTAATCTCCAGCAAGTGTGTACATACAGACATACACACACAAAATCCTCTCCAGAATTCCAAGGAATTCTCCCCTGGAGAAATCAGTCCTTAACTATACACAGAAGGACAGAAGGCAGTCTGGGCATGATTTCTACCCCCTCCAAACCTTTTCCTTTCTTTTATAGTTGCGCATCTTTTAGAAAGCTTGAAAGGTACCAGCCGTATTTATATTGACTCATCTTGACTCAGTAGAATAGATTGTACTGCACTGGTCAAATAATGATGTTTAGAAAAGTCATATTTTCTTGACAAAAAAATAATTGAAGTCAGAATTGAGAGAAATCCATGTAGTATAAATATTTTAGATATTCAGTGTAGCTTCTCTTCATTTTCTCCTCCATTTACTCTGTCCCAGCCACGCTGGACTATTTTGTAAAGATGCCAAGCATAACCAACACTCAAGAGTCTCTGTACTGGTAAACACCTCTTGTCAGTAAGTTCTTTCAAGTATACACATGGCTCACTTCTCTTTCAGAGGTTTTCTATTATAATTCTATTTAAACTGTCACTTTTTGTGAAATTTAACCCTATTTTTACATGCTATTTTTATTCAGAGATCAAATGATAATAATTGTATAGTATTGTCTTGCTTCCTTATAAACTTTATGAATGGGGGCAGTAGAGCTCTTGTGACTTTCCTCCATCTAACCCTCATCTTAATAAGAAACTATATTAAAACCTCAATACCAGTTGGATGTGATGGCACAGGTTTGAAATCCTAGTACATGGGAGGCTGATATGGGAGGAATGCAGCTTAGCAACTTAGCTTCAGCAACTTAGTGAAACCCTATATCCAAATAAAAAATAAAATCTTGGAGGTAGAATGTCCCTGAGTTGTTCAACCCTCAATAAATCAATAAATCTCTTCTCTCTCTCTCTCTCTCTCTCTCTCTCTCTCTCTCTCTCTCTCTCTCTCTCTCTCTCATGTTTTCTTTCTCTCATATCTCTCTCTCATTTCTCTCTCTCTCTCATTTCTCTCTCTCATTTCTCTCTCTCATATCTCTCTCTCATTTCTCTCTCTCATCTCTCTCTCTCTCATTTCTCTCTCTCATATCTCTCTCTCTCATTTCTCTCTCTCATATCTCTCTCTCATTTCTCTCTCTCATTTCTCTCTCTCATTTCTCTCTGTCTCTCATTTCTCTCTTTCTCTCTCTCTCTCATTTCTCTCTCTCTCATTTCTCTCTCTCATATCTCTCTCTCATTTCTCTCATTTCTCTCTCTCTCATTTCTCTCTCTCTCTCATTTCTCTCTCTCTCATTTCTCTCTCTCATATCTCTCTCTCATTTCTCTCTCTCATATCTCTCTCTCTCATTTCTCTCTCTCTCATTTCTCTCTCTCTCCCTCTCTCTCTCTCTCTCTCTCTCTCTCTCTCTCTCTCTCTCTCTCTCTCTCTCTCACACACACACACACACACACACACACACACACACACACACCAAAACACACACCTCAATACCCAACCAATACCTAAATTTCTGACTGATGATTCTGGCACTTTTGAAGAGTTTTAGTGAATTAGTAGAGAAAATTATTAGAATTGCTCAAACAATGAATGGAAGATTTGTGCAAGTACATCACTATGGAGAAAAAGCAAAGCTGCTTAAAAACTGGCTTCTCCTCTGATTTTTGCTCTTTCAGGATCCTCCTACACTTCTCAAATTTTTGCTGATCTAAATTAACATCTTTATGCAATTCTTAGTGTGAGAATTTTGGACTTTAAATTTGAAAGCAGTTCTCTGCCTTCAAAACTGCTTTGTTTCAGAGCTGGTTTTCTACAAAATAAGGAGCTTGAGTCAGAAAGCAAAACAAGGTGGGGAGAACAAATATCCACCTGCAACACCCCAGCCAGAGGAATATACACTTTTATTAAATTTGACACTCTCTACAGCAGTTGAACCATTAATATTTGGGCTGTGTATATTTCTGGGTAATGAAAGATCTTTTCCTTTCCTCTCTGAGGGGACAGCACCTGAGGATTGTGCTTCAAGTGTCTCATAAACCAGAAAAATTGTGAATGGTCTACTATACATTCTATAGAATGAATCTTTCCTCTCTTCTCTTTTCTCCTCTCTTCTCTCTTCTCTTTTCTCCTCTCTTCTCCTCTCCTCTCCTCTTCTCTCCTTTCTCATTCTCTCTCATTGAAGACACAGAGCTAAGTAATCCAGCCAAAAACATAAACATCATAAATATTATGTCTGTTAGTCGCCCAGTGAGAGCAAAACTTTCTCAAAACCTTGATTCTTCTTTCATGTGTTTGGAAATGGAAATATAGAATTGGGATGGGTAATTACTAATAATTCCAACAAGATTAACCATTTTGTATTTGTTTTTATGTCCAATCATTTTTTGTCCTTACTCAAGTTTATATAGTAAAAAGTGCTTTTTAAAATTTTAAAATTTAAAAATAAATTTTGGGCTTCCCAGGTGAGTAGAGTGCAGTTGATGTTAAAAGTTGAATGTGGATCATCAACAGTCATTCTTCTTACGTGCTATGAGCTTGGATATCAACCACATACAAATGTTGCTGTCCAAAGTGAATAGTGCGCTCTTTGAGTACTTCCTCAAACATTCAACTGGCAAAAGCTAAACAATTAGGAAAACAACAACAAAAACTGACAGCATAACAGTCTAAAGGTAAATAGGCACTCTTTCACCACAAAGCACCTATAATATTCAGATTAAATTATACAAAGCTGGGCATGGTGGCACAAGCCCATAACTCCAGTATCTGAAAGGCTTAAGACAAAAGGATTTCAAAGTTCAAGGCCCATCTCAGCAATTTGGTGAGACTCTTAGCAACTTGCCAAATATGGCTTGGGGTATAGCTTGGAGGTAGATAAATACCCCTAGATTCATTCCTCACTATATCATTATATTACACACACACACACACACACACACACACACACACACACACACTTTCTAAAAATATAGATATTGTCAGATATTTTATTTTATTTTTATTTATATATTTTTGTACTATTACACCCAGGGGTATTCTACCTTTGATCTACAGCCTCAGTTCTTTTTATTTTTATTTGGAAACAATATCTTGCTTGGTTGCTGAGAATCTAACTAAATTGCTAAAGCTAGCCTTGAACCTAAATTCCTCCTGTCTCAGACTTTCAAATACTGATATTACAGGCATGTGTCACCATGCCTGGTTTGTCAGATATTTTAAAGAATTTAAAGTAGTTCAGTAGAATTGTGAGGATGATGATTAAGGGGTCAGTTGTAGTTTAAATCTTAGCTTAGCCACTTGCTTTGTTGTCTCTGAACAAATTTCTCAAACTCTTTGAGAAACAGTTTTATTAGCTTCCTAATGTGTACAATCAACAGTAATATTTATATCATAAGATTATTGTGGGCTGGGTGTGGTGGCACAAGCTTGTAATCCCCACGCTTGGGAGGCAGAGACAGGAGGATCGCGCAGGTTCAAAGCCAGCCAGGCTGGCTTAAGAGATCCTGTTTCAGAAAATATATATAAAATAGGTCTGGGAGTGTAGCCTGGAGGTAGAAGGGTTTCCAGGAACCCCAGTAACACCAAAAAAAAAAAAAAGAAGATTATTGTGATTATTATATGGTAATATGCACCACAGATACTATAAGTAAGGAGACAGGATCACTAGCTATTTATATTATTGCTATTTTGTTGTTATTAATAGTATTGTGGAACAAGCAAGACACTGATAATCTTGTATATAGTATATTGGAAAAGTCATAGATTTTCTAGAGAATTAATCAGGACAGATAAGTAATGGAGGGAAATAAAGGCAATTAATTATTTTATAGGACTTTTTTGGTTTGAGAACAAATCTTTTTTTATTTTTTATTTATTTTTATTGGTGCATTGTAATCATACATCACATTGGAATACAAGACTTGAGAGGATATACAAGCACGCATCATCCAATTAGCCCTCATCCAGTCCCCATCCCGTTCCCTCCCCTCCCTTGATCCCATGCTTGTTTGGTGATTAACTTTGATACATATGTTTATGTACCTCCTGCTTTTTAAAGAGGCTCCATCCTCCCCTATTATATAATCTCTGATTGGTCACCTTAATTGCTTCACTATAGGGCCCTTTCTATAGCTCGACCTCTTCCTGTTGCCCCTTTCCTCCTAGTTATTGCTGATTAGGGGAAGCGTCTGGTTTTAATTTTCTGCGATATTTCTCTGTGTATGATGCATTGAAAATACCAATCCCACTCTTGACTGCCCCAGTTGTAGCCTGGCTACCCGGTGGACTGATCCAGACCTCGCTGGCTCAAGCAGCGGCCTTGCCTTATGGGAGGCCCCGATTCTGGTCTTGCTGGCCCCGACACTGACCTAACCCCTCAGGTGGCTCCGATCCCGGCCTTGGAGGCCCCAGCACCGGCCTTCCTCACGGCAGGCTCCCATGCTAGCCGATGACCCTGGCATTGGCCTAACCCCTCGGCAGGCTCCGATCCCGGCCTCAGAGACCTCAATAGTGGCCTTGCCTCACGGAAGGCTCCGGTGCCGGCCGCTGGTCCCGGCACAGGCCTAACCCCTTGGCAGACTCTAATCCCAGCCCGGGAGGCCCCGGCACCAGCATTATAGGACTTTTTAAAAATGTGATTTTGAGAAACAGTAGAAAGGATAATTACTGGCTGGTCATTGTGGTTGCTTTTTTTCTGTTTTTCAGTTGTTTAATGTCAGATAAGACTAAATGAGAGTTTAAAGAGAATAGAAAATCAGTAAACCAATAGGACAATGTAACACTTATTGTGTTGGGAAAAGGAGCTTTATACAGGTTAATCATTCAAACTTAGAAATGAGCACATACAGATTTGTTATTGTAACAAGAAAGACAAAACAAAACAAATGAGTAACTTTCATAATTTTTTTCAGTACCAAGGATAGAAACTAGGAGCATTATACCTCTGATGTTCACTGCCAGCCCTATTTTTTATTCTTTATTTGGAAGCAAAGTGTCACTAAGTTGTAGAAGGCTTCACTAAGTAGCTGAGGCTGTCCACAAACCTGCAATCTTTCTGTCTCAGGCACCCATGTGCAGGGATTACAAGCATATGTCACCACACCAAGCATAACTTTCATAAGTTTTAAAAAATTGAGAGATTAGTAACAGAGTGGCTTCATCTTCTATGTAAATTAACAGTAAATATTTGCATAAGCTCACAAAATATCAATTACTAAGTCAAAGCACATACACATGTCTGATCTACTTTACACATATTGATTAAATTATTTCCAGAAAAAAGTACTAATTTACAACATTTAGTATTATGCCTGGGTGTACTAAGCATAACAAGGGTTAGGGTTAAGGCTAGGTATTTCCTAACCCTAACCAGTATCTCCATGACCAGAAACAATTAGAAATCATAAATTTACTCAAAAAGAATTCTTGAATTCCATACATTGTTTTACATAGTGGCAAAAGATACAGAATACTATTCTCTTTTCTTTGGGTTTTAACACATTGAAGAAAATCATAACAAATAGGCATATAATAACAACTTATGTATTTATCATTTATTTTGTTTCTACTCATACAATTTATAGATAGAACATAGATAAGAATAGGTTTGGAAGCAGAGAGTAAAAGACTTAAATACACATACTTTTGGCTGCAACAGAGAAAATATTGTAGAATGGCTTATATATAAAGGAGTATATATATATATATATATATATATATATATATATATATATATTCACACACACACACACACACACACACACACACACACACATATATATATATATGTACTTGGGAATCATACTTTATAACAAGAATGATAAAAAGGGAGCCAGGAGCAGTGTTGTATGTCTCTAATCTCAGATACTCCGGAAGCTGTGACAAAGGGATCATAAGTTGGAGTTTAGCCTCAGCAATTTAGCAAGACCTTGTTGTAAAATAAATTGTAAAAAAAAAAAAAAAAAAAAAAAAAATCTGGGAACATATCTCAGTGGCCAAGTATCCCTCTTTCAATTTCCAGTACACAAAAAATATAAGGGTAACATTTAAAGAATCTGGGAACCAGAAAAGAAGATGAGCTAGAGTAATATTTAGGAGATATAAACTATTACTGTTAACTTCATTTAAACATTTAGTTTCTTTGTACCTATTACCTTTGAATAATCTTCCCAAGCAGTTTCCTAGGACCTGTATGAGCATAGGGAGTGGAATTATTTTCTTAGGAATATGTAAGGTTACTATTACCTCAATCTCAAGTGAATCTGCGCCATCTCCAGCATCAATCCTATCAATTCTACAACTCAAAGTTCACCTCTCTCAAGTGAGCCTGGGGAAACAGTAGCTGGTGCTAAGAATTTTTGTTCTAGTTAAGCATGGTTTTGTTTAAAATATGCGTAACTTTGAATCATGAATTTAGGAGTTTCCAAAGGACGTTCATTTTAAAAGTGTATAGAGAATTCTGAATTTATCTTTACTTATAATGTGTGTGTGCATGTGTGGTAGTGGGAATTTAACCCAGGGGTTTTCTACCTCTTAGCTACATCCCCAACCCTTTTAATTTTTAACTTTGAGAAAGGATATGGCTAAGTTGCTGATGGCCTCCAGCCTGCCATCCTTCTGCCTCATCCTTCTGAGTTGCTGGAATTACAGGTGGGCACCATCACACCTGTTTTTCTCCTGTACTTTTGTGGTTTGAGTATGCAATCTCTAAATTACTAAAACTCAAATTCCCTAAAATATTTTTCAGAGTTTTATTTAAAGTTATTAAGCTTACTTTGATTTATATCTGCTCTATATTTCCACTAATTTTTAACTAGTCTCCATGGATACATGTTCATTGATAAGTATTTTTAAATGATTTAAGATAATAACTTTTTAAAGGAACACAATAAATGACTATATTTTTTGGTACTGAGATTGAACCAAGAGATGTTTTACTTCTGAGCTACACCCTCAGCCTATTTATTTTGTAATTTGAAATAGGGTCTTGGTAAATTTCTGGCCTCAAACCTGCAATTCTCCTGTCTCAGCCTCCCAGATTATAGAGTTTTGTGAGTCCCATAATGTTTATAATTTTTTTTTACTTTTTGACTTAATAATTTCAAAATAAAAACTATTTTTATTATTTAATTTATAAATTTGATAGAGATTTCAAATTTTATTTATTTATTTTATTTCAAAATTTATTTATTTATTTATTTATTTTATTTATTTATTTATTTATTTATTTATTTATTTATTTATGTGGCACTTGGGTTCCAGCAAGCCCTTCTAACTCCGGGCTACACTCCCAGACCTATTTTATACTTTTTTACTTTTGGAAACAAGGTCTCTTAAGCCAGTGCTGCTGGCTTCGAACCTGCGCTATCCTCCTGTCTCTGCCTCCTAAGCGCGGGGATTACAAGCATGAGCCACCACGCCCGGCCAGATTTCAAAATTTAAAAGCTATAACTCATGCTACTCTGAAGACTTGAGGCAGAAAGATCCTGATTTGTAAAAAAAAAAAAAAAAAAACAACAAATGGACCTTTTAATTAACTTGGATACTTATTCATATTATGAATTCTGAAATAAACAAGCATAGTTGAAAAACTTTTAAAAAAAATTCATAATCCTATATGAACCTTTCTGTTTGGGCTTATTTTTTCCAGCCAGCATAATGGCTATGTAATATAATTGTGTAAGTTGGAACAAGTGGTAGACAAGAGAAGAAAAGGAAAGAGTAGAGCAAAGCAAAGGACATAACCGTCAAGAGGATCCCAGGACCGAGATGAAGCAGATGCATGCCATCTGACCTCAGGCATTTGGAGACACCCCCGGGAGTGGGATTCCTACTGAAGCATCAGAGCAAACTGAAATCTTTAAAGAAGCCAGGGCCAGCCTCAGATGTGGTTTACTCAAGTATTACTCTTCAGTTTTAATCAATATATTGACTTCTCTTTTATGAACAGGCAGGGATATGCTGAGGAATATTTTGATTCCATTTAATATGTTAATTAGTTTGTTTAAAAACAAGTAAACTGGGAAAAGGAAAGTTTTCTGAACACCTTGGCCTGAATGGATACATTCAAATAAAGATAAATTTGACTTATTCACACATTGCTTATAAATATGAATGATGATTTGTATCAAACTCCACAGTCCCCATAAATTAAAATAATAATAATTATAAAAGCACAAAAATATAATAATAATTAAATTTATATTCTCACTAAGGTAAAATTTCAATTTCTGGTATATTCCCTGCAACTATAGGCATAGATAGGAAATATTTTTGGAAAAATTCTGAGAAAAAATGGTTTCATTTATACAGTTAAAATTTAGTTGTTTTGCTCTTTCTTCAGAATATCTCTGTCTTAGAACTGACAGAAAAAAAATTTCTAAAAAATACATAATAGAGTTTTTTCAGTGGTAGCTTATTGTCCCACAGTCAATTATCTAATAAGATAATAACATCCTTTATGTTTTTTGAAACAGCTTTGCAAGTATGTTTAGATAAGATTATTTTAGCTATGTAGCTAGTAATACAGGTATCACCTCTGTTACTGGTTCAAATCATTGAGGAAAATACAGGAAGGATATTTTTCTATGTATTTTTTTTCGTAGTTTATAGTTATATTTACGTGTAAATCAACTTATAACTATTTGAGTACACAATGGCTATTGTTTGATTGTGGTTTAAAGCTAAGGTATCTATGGAATAATTAAATCTGTCATATATAGGCTGTTGGATTCAGTGACTCTTAGAAATCAATTCCAAAAAAAAAAAAAAGCAGAATCTTGTTGAGCCAATGATTGTAGAAAATCATTAAGAGCAATAACATTCTTCTCTCCATGCTCATATACCTTGAGACTGTGCTGCCCAGCCAAACTGCCCAGCAAAGGTCTGCATCTATATATTAACTCAGACCAAGAAACAACAGGACCTTCCTCCATGGACTCAGTGGCTACATACTGCCTCCTAAATACCACTGTGAATCTACAGGCCAGCAAACAGATTGCCTGAAAAATTTCTGTGGGTGCAGCTGAACTCATGCCTTTCTGAAAGAACCTGAGAGGCACTAGTCAAGCCCATAAGTTTTTAAACCGTCCCAGAAGAAGCCTCTGTGGCTAGAGAGACTTGTGTGGCACTAAATAAACACAGGGTCTGTGAGTTTGCAAATTATCTCTGTAAAAGTAAGAGGCTATAGTCAGATATGGCTGAATATGAATTAGAAGACAGCCCCTAGGTACACTTGGGTAGGTTGGACCTAGGGTTGGCAGTTTACTGCACTTTGCTGAGTTTCCAGCAATCACCAAAGAACCACCAATAGTGGTGCCTGTGGTGTGAAATAACTAAGCCAACTGGGCTGCAGACTTGAAAGGCTATAAATTTGCACCTGGTAGTGTTTGGGTGCTATAAGAACCAAGGTCATAGGCCAGCAAGGTTTTATGTGATTACAGCTACCCAGAGTAACAGCAGTGTCCCTGGGTCTAAACAACAGTGGCACCCAAGGAACAGGCTCAGAAGAGTACAATCTCACCCCGGCAGAGATTGGGTTTTGAAAGCAGAGAATCCAGGGCACAGCAAGGGTTCATGTGATCACAGCTATAGACTGGGACTCAACATTCTCTCTGCCAGCAGAATTTGGGCCTGACGTGTATGCATGCCAGTGACTAACAGTGTTTCACATGATTGCAACCCAGATTTGATAGTGTCAATGGGCCAGCAAAGCCCAGCCAGCTGGGCCACAAGCTTGGGACATAGTAATCTCTAGCCCTGCTGAGCTTAGGCCCAGTGAGAACAGATACTAGAAGTCAATACTCTTTAGTATTTCATAGGTTCACATCCAGTAAGAAGTCAGAACTGTTCAGTGTTTCATGAGTTTGCAATCAACAGAGCAACAGTGTTGTCTATGGAGTATTAAATCCCAAACAGCAGGCCTCAATCTCTGAATAGAACAGCTTAGTCTTTGGCCCACTAAGTTTGAACCTGGAGAGCACAGTGGCCTGCAGCCAGTAAAAGAAGTATATCTTGTTAAAGAGGTTTTGGGTAACAAACCCAAAAGTCTGATTATATGAATCAAATTTATTCAGACAAATATAAAGCCCCAGGATAAACCTTATGATAAATGGATAAAAAACAGGCATAGAATTCTTCATTTAATTCATTTATTTAAAGACTTAATTAATTCATTTTATTTAAAGACTTAAATGAAAACCACCTCTGGAAGATAAGACTATATGGTAAATAGAGTCTCATTCTTGGAAGACAGCACATTCAAAACCGACCACATAGTCAGCAATATAGAGAAGACAATCAACAACAGCACCAGAACATCTAAGAAATATAGGGTAATATAAAATAACCTAATTTACAGATCATGGATATTGAAGAAGGTACAGGAGCATAAAGCAAGGGCATTAGAAATCTCTTCAGAAGAATATCAGATAACTGTCTAAACATAGGAAAAAGTTGGGCATCCATGTACAGAAAACATTCAGAACACCAACAAGATCAAGGAAGAATTTCTCCATGCTTGATAATAATCAAAGTGATTCACATAGAGGCCAAAGAAAGAAACTTATGTGAATCAAGAACAAAAGTACAAGTGACATTCAGTAGCAAAACAATATGAATTGCTCTAAACTTCTCAACCCATGTCATGAGAGCCAGGAAAGATTTGTATGATGTACTCCAAACCCTGAAAGAAAAAAAATAGCGTTCAAGAAAGACTGCTTTTTCCAGCAAATATATAATTCAAAATGGATGGAAAAATCAAAACTTTTCAAGACAAGCAGGAACTAAAAGAAGTTATGACTACCAAGCTGGCACTAAAGAAAATATTTAAAGAAATAAAGCACAAAAAAGAAAATAATAAATAAATGCCAGAACCAGAGAAGTGGTGAATTACACCAGATGAGCAACTAAGTGAAGGATAAATAAGACTATATCAAACCAAAAATATAACTCAAAATGACAAGAAACAAAAATCATGTTTCAATAATAACATTAAATGTCAAATGTCTAAACTCTCCAATTTAAAGGCATAGACTGTAGGAATTTGTTATGAGTTCAAAAGTGTTGGGTTAAGGATTTATAGCTTCACTTGCTTTTGCAGAAGACTGCTCTTTTGATGCAACTGAAGAGAGTGATCTCAATTTTCCCTCAATATCTGAACTGTGTCCTTCTCTTTTATCGTTCTTTTTGCTTCTTTTGCTTGAGAGTGAAAGACCACCATAAGGAGAGAGCTAAAGATAACAATCTCTGCTGAACCTACAAAACTGTCAAATAACAATTTATCTTCTAAAACATTCTGAGCACAATGCTGTACTCCCCAGCAAGAAAGAGTAAATGATTTAATGACCCAATCTTGACTCTGTAAGCATGTAATAAAAGGAAGAACTGAGTTTCACTTGGAAGTTTGTCTCTCTTGCCTTTTCTCTCATATCTTTGAGACCACAAATAATAAATAAATAAATATCGACTGTGGTAATAAAATTTTAATGTCAAAAACTGTTGTTGTTAAAACATCATTTAGAAGAGTAAAACTTAATAAAACCTCTAGTAAGATTGTTCCCTTGTTCTGATTCACAAATGGCATGAGGAATCACGTGACTAGAGTAATAAAGGGGCAGAAGAAGCATTTTCTTTTATGAATGATGAGGACTGTCTTAAGCTTCTAGTTTTATCTTTTTAAACAAAAGGATGGAGCTAGTGGCCAATTACCAGATTTGCTGCTCTTATTTTTAATAAAGTTGGATGATATTGGGATTATGAGTCTATTTTAGGTCCAGAAACTGAAAAGTGAATTAAAAGTAAATAAAAAGAAAAACCTAACCAGGAAAAAAGATGATACTACATAATGATTACAGACTTTTGTGTCTTAAATAAATTTTGTATTTTATATTATTCCTACTAGTTTTGTTTTCAACTTGTTTTTTTTAATTTCATGTGCAATCATGAGCCAATATCTTGATTAAATGAATGGCAATTATAATCCTAACATCTAGAATTTATTTTAAAGGCTTGACAGAAACTTGATACAATGCTTTAGAAGAAATAAAATAAGAGTCACATTACAATTTATTGGTTATAAAAATACTTTAACTTTTATCATAAAGCAATGTTTCTGTTTTAATTTTCTGATATTTGAAACATTTTTGAAATTTGTAATACATTATGCCATCTCATGTTATTCATAAACTTTCCTTTGAATCTCAATTGTATAATTTTTTTCTGAAGCACAACAATGAAAACCTCACAGAAATTATCAGATTTTTAATTATAAAAAATTATATTTGGTTCCAAAAATATATTCACAGTTTTCTGTATCTTTCTTCTGTGTACTAAAAACTTTAAAAATACCAGTTACTATATAAGTGCATACTCTTTCAAAACCTGCAATAGAGGATTATGGTATAGTGATTTAAATAAATTTATTCAACCTGAAGTTCAAATATCTGAAAAAGCAATGCCTGATTAGACTGATGGAGACTGACCAATGAAAAGTATTATTTTGTAAAATAAAAATACCTCAATTAATATGAGTATCTTCTTTTGATGTTGGAACTGGTATAGAAATTTGGGGATCTAGGAAAATAAAGCTAAACTGGGTTTCAAAAGAACTGAGTCTCAGTAATTCCTTGGAATGCAGAAAATGCCCATAAAACTTTGAAATACAGGTTAAGGAACTCCTGAGAAACTCAGCCCATGCCTTTGACTTTTGTCCTTAGCTTATATTTTTATCTTCACAAAGTAGCCCAAAGAGAGCAACATTCAAATGAAGAAAAAAAAAAAAAAACAGTGAAAAGTGATGCAGCTCTACTATGACTCTTCTTCTAGTCCAGCACCTAATTATTATGAATAGTAATACCCTAACCAACAGGTTTCTTCCTCCCTTTCTTAAGGTGGCTTATATTACCTTTTTAATATGTATTTCTTGCTTCACTCCCAAAGCTTCTCACTTTCAATGTGGTGAATATTCTCCCTTCAATGTATACCTACTTTCTGAAACAAATCAATATATGTCTCTCACTGGTACATGCTGGAATTCTTTTTCATTATATACATCAAAGACTCCACTTGTTCTGATTCAAGATCCCTCTCTCCAGGAACCCCTCAGATTTCTGGGCCTAAAAGCACAAGTCCTAAGAGCTAATTCTGTGAAGATTTTTTTTTTAATAAAAATAAGTAAAAAAAAAAAAAAAGAAAGAAACTGAAAAAAATCTAACGAATGCAATGACATTAAGACAACATAAAGGGATAACTGAGAAAAATTTAGCTCAACATATAACGTTTCTTTTTAATTTAAACTCAGTGTGTTTGCCTATAGAATTGTATGTTTTTATGTTTTTCCGGGTGCACTGTAGTCATACATGTTAATGGGATAAAAGATGATGGAGACATACATGTACACATCACCCACTTAGCCCTTACCCAATTCCCACTCCATTCCCTCCTCCTCTCTCCTTCCCATGCTTGACTTTGTGATTGACTTTGATATGTTTGTTTAAGTATATCATGTGCTTTAGAGAATTTTCCTCATCCCATCCCCTCATTTAGGTCACTTTGTTTATTTATAAACTAATACTTGTACATTTTTTTCTGAATTTAAAATTGTATTTTAGACTATTATATCTTATTTTACTTATAATTCAATATTTTAAATGTCTAGCAGAGCAAAAATTTATCTTTATACTTTCATTGATTTCTTTCCTAAAAGAAAAAAAAAACTGAATCTAAGTAAAGGAAAAACTTGGATATTATTGACTCTCTTTGTAGAGTTCTTTCATGGTACAAAGACAAAAAACAATATCAAATAGCAAATAAAAGGTTCTGAGAATGAAGTTATTACTTTCCTTTGTTCTTTTGGTGCATCTTGGTGTTTCTGACATGTAAGATCTGTTTATTAAAACTTCATATGTTAAAGAAATGATGACATTTAAGACAATGCAGAATTAATTTCTGTTATGCAAAAATAGTTTCTACAAATTTAATGTATAAAGTGGTGACTATAGTTATAGTTTATTGCATACTTGAAATTTCTGGAGACTAAATCTTACATATTATCAACAAAGTAAATTACTTTTTGAGGTGATGAATACAATTAATTAGCTTTATTTAATAATCATTTTATAATTTATAAAAATGTCAAACCATCACATTGAGCATCTTAATTCCTTCTCATACTTCAATAAATTGAAGAAATAAAAAAAAGAAAAATAGAAAGATGTTTAGCAAAAATTGATTATTATAAAAGAGACTCCAGAGAAGTATGGCAAATGTTTTTAAAAGAAGACTGACTTTAATAACTACCTAATTATAATTTTAGAATTAATTCAATTTTAATCACAACCAAAATATTTTAAAGCATATTTAATAAATAAAAAATAAAACTGCTGTTATATATCTACATATCATTTAAAAAAACTTCTAAATCTGGTTTCATAAGAAAATATTTAGAGGCTTAACATCATATCTATTAACATTCAAAAAACTCATGTGCTTTGGCACTTTATTATACAAATATTATGTGTAGTTTTATTTAAATTAAATATCTATATCTATCTGTGTGTGTGTGTGTGTGTGTGTGTGTGTGTGTGTGTGTGTGTCTATTCAGATGCTATGAGGCTGAAATGTAACTGGCCATATGAAGACCCAGATTTTTAACCATCTGTTCTTTGCCCCTATCCTCATTTGAAAGTAGTATTTGAATTTGCCCCTATCCTCATTTGAAAGTAGTATTTGAAGCAGAGCGTAATGGCACATGCATGTAATCCCAGCATTTGGGAGGCTGACACAGGAGGATCTGGTTCTTGGATAGCCTCAGCTACTTACTGAGGCCCTTTGTAACTCAGTGAGACCCTGTTTCAAAATAAAAGATGAAAAATTGGTCTGAGAGTGTAGCTCAGAGTTAGAATGCCCCTGGGTTCCATTCTCAGTAACACAAAATTAAAAAGTAAATAAATAAATAAATAAATAATAAGAAAGCAGTATTTGAGAATACAGCGAAAAGTATAAGTAACAAAGCCTTTGAAAATTAGTACTACCTCTAAAGGGCTCTTGCCTTAGAGGAACATACATTGTAATACAGAAAAATATAATACAGAGAAAACCACACTTTAGCAGAAGTTTATGTGACAGCCAAGACAGGCAAACTATTTAGGAAAGCAAGTGGAAAACTGTACTTTCTTCACTGGGATAGAATAAGGCAAATGTCAAAGAACTATAAGAAAAGGACATAAAAATAGAAAATATGTATATTAAGATAGAACAAAAACTAAGTGAAGAGCATAAAAGATAAAAGACATAGGAAAGTCTTTACATAGTGAGAGTGTATATCAGAAATACTTTTGTGATGCATGCATATCTACCCAAGTTTATAGCAGCACAATTTAGAATAGGCAAATATAGAACCAATCCATGAGTCTGTCAACATCCTATCACTCTGAATGTCATTATAATTTATAATTACTATGTTCTATTGAACATATACTTAAAAATAAATTGATATGAATCTAAAATATGAAAAACATAATATATACACATTATCAAATTTTTACTCAGCCATAAAGCAAAAAAAATTGTCATTTTCAAGAAAATAGATGGAAATAGAGAGTATTATAAGCAAGACAAACTAGTGAAAGAAAGGTAAGGGTCTTATATTTTCTTTCATACAGGGAAGCTAAAGAAAGATATAAGACAAAAGGGAATTTAAACAAATGATAAGAGATACAAATAGAATAGTGTGAGAGGACTGAAGGACAGAGTTGAGAAGAAAAAACATGACTGAGGAAGAGAATAGTTCAGATAATTCTATGTCCATGTAAAAAATATATCACTACCAATCTCACTCATCTGTATGGAGAGGTGGGGAATCAGGGTGAGATTCAGTGGAAATCACATCAAATACTAAGTGATATAAAATACTTTGAATCTTTTCAAATTAGTTTCTAATAATTTTCTGGATTTTCACATTATCTGTCATGGCATTTCTTTTTTCATCTTTTATTCTAGAAATTTGGGTCTTTTCTTTCTTATATTTACCTGCATATATTGATATATACATGGAATATCTTCATTTTTATTCAAACATTTTGGCACTATGTGAAAAGTCATTATGATTTATTAGACTGGGATTTTTAACTTTTTTATACAATGTTTTAATATGGAAATATTGAATGATTCTTATTTCTCATAGGTTTCTCTCTTACTTTTACCCCTCTCCCATTTGTGAGTTTTTATTCTATGGCACTCTGTATCCTCTGTCTGTGACCCATCTCTGACATTTTGCTTTTCCAAATACTCTTGCCTCTATCTAATTATCTATGTATTTTTTAAAAGAATTATTATTTATAAAGTGTCATAGACATCTAAAAAGTGGCTATCTAAATTTTATCAAACTCATTTGTAAAATATTTTGCATATGCACATTTTATGATAAATGGTTCAAAATATAATTGTGAATTTATTCTATGAGGTTAATAGTCATTGTCTTAAAATTTTTGCAGAATAAAATTTTCTTTTACAATTTTAAAGTCTCAACTATAAGTTATAGGCTTAGAAATATTACTTTAAGAGTTTTGCAACCTGAATATACCTAAAATATTCAGTAACCTAAATATTCTGAATATACCTGAAATAATCAATCACTTACAAAAATTAAAATTGAATACATAATCTCAACTAAAAATTTTGGGAATTCAATTACAGATTATAAAGCACCATTCAATGAAATACACAGATGAAAGATTAAGTTCATCTCTCATTGTTCTTCAAACCAACTTTATAGTACCAATTGATAGGCCCTTTAAATACACATTTTAGAAAAATTTCTTGCACATAATTTAGTTATATTTCATGTATTAACAATGCAAAAGTAAAATTAAAAATATTTTATATTCTAAAAACTACAATTTTTTTTTTTTTTTTTTTTTTTTTTGGTGGTACTGGGGTTCCTGGAAGCCCTTCTACCTCCGGGATACACTCCCACGGGCTACACTCCCAGACCTATTTTTTAACATTTTTATGTGGAAACAGAGTCTCTTAAACCAGTGAGGCTGGCTCCGAACCAGCGCGATCCTCCTGTCTCCGCCTCCCAAGCGCGGGGATTAGAAGCGTGCGCCGCCACGCCCGGCTACAAAAATAATTTTATTTGTAAATAAATTAAGCCAACAAGGTGAAAGACAATAATAACCACAAATTATCATTGAAATAAAATTTAAAATAAGCCGGGCTTGGTGATGCACGCTTGTAATCCCAGCATTCCGGAGGCTGAGACCTGGAGGATCGTGGTTCCTGGACAGCCTCAGCTACTTAGTGAGGCCCTCTGCAACTCAGTGAGACCCGGTTTCAAAATAAAGAATAAAAAATAGGGCAGGGGGTGTACCTCGGAGGTCAAATGCCACTGGGTTCCATCCCCAGACCTGAAAAAAAAATTTTAAATATTAAAAAAATTGGAAGACATTTATATTTATGAATTGAAATATTTGATATTGTTAAGAGGTTCATAGTCTCTACAGAAATATGTAGACTGAATGATAAAAATATTGGAAACTGTCATATACTAAACTTTTTATTGGTATTTTTCTCTTTTTAGCTAATAGTTCTTCATTCAGTGTTAAGAAATTTCAAAAAATGTAACATATCCTTTGGTGCTTTTTACTTGGGTTCAATGATACTTAAAATTTCTTCCTGTTCTTTATTAATATAGCTTCCCTTCACTTGCCCTCTAAGAAGGAGTCAGCTCCTTCTTTACTTCCTAGCTCCAAATAAATTACCTACTTTTTATTCCTATAATTCTTATGTTAAATCATAGTGTTGAATTTTATATATTTTGTTTAAACTGTGTTTTAAAATGTCTGTTTTCCTCAAACAATAAAACTCCAAGTTTTAGGGTTTAATTTAATCATTGTGATGGTGAGCTGTAGACCCTCTAATTTATTTATTAAAATATCTTGTTTTTCTTCTCTGTTTTACATTTCTTTTTCATGAATCTTTACGATGCATATTTTTATAATTTATGTATTTTATATTGATTCTTGCATTTTATATTTGTGTTCCTGGTAACTATTTCTTTTAAATCTCAAGAACAATGCATCTGCACATGTTCTTTGAAGATAAGAAATCACCTTGGGACTCCCAAATCATAGCTACTCAGTAGTAAAAGATAGTTTATATTTTTCCAAAACAAAGATGATTTTAGGAGACTAAGAAAGTCTTTCTTATGTTATTAGTAAAGTACATATTTAAATTTTTTTATTTGTATTGCAATTATATGCCATAATGAAGTTATTGTGATAAAACATGCATGTACACAACTTTTTGCATATTTCTTTCCACATCTCACCCAAATTTTCTTCCTTGCTCCCCACAGAGGTCAGTAAATTGGTAATAATACCTTCATATATTGCCATAATATTATTTATATTGTTCTCTTCCATTCCTCTCTCTTGTCCTCAATATCACCTCTAACCCCCTTCAACTATTCTACAGATCTCTTTGCAATTATTAAAGTCCCTTATGTTTTCTATTTTCTTTCTAACTTCAACAAATGAAATAACACATCCCACCCACAAATTTCTGGTGCAACAAGATTTATTTGAAATTCAAAGTACAAGGTTATACCACCTATTAGCATTGAAAAAAAAAACTTTAAAGAAAAGAATTCTTTGATTTTATTACATTATCTCCCAAACTTTCTTCTGACAAATGAAGTGAAACCTGAGAAATGAGGAAATCTCTGCTTCGAAGAGCCTTAGAATTAGTATTTACTTCAAATTCTGCACAGGGTACAACTGTTGTATTTATTTCTGTCCTTCAGTAAGAAGTACACAAAAGATTTATTATAAAAATAGGTGCAGAAAATTAGATTTTTATATTTTTTACTTGTTTTTAAACCAATGTGATCTCTAAGTTAATAGTACAAGTTAGTTTTAAAAATAAAAATTAATCATAATATATGAAACTAGCTTATAAAATCAGCATTACCAAATAAGGCATACAAACAAATAACATACAAACAAGAGGCATTTATATTTATCAAACTTACCTTATCCATTGATCTGACAAGAAGTGTGTATAGATTTTTACACAATTCTATAATCATCAGTAGGAATGAACAAAAATGCTACCATGTTCCTGAAAATGTCAATGCTTTTAACACTTAGATCTGAAAATTCTCCAGAATTGCTAGTGCCTCAGATCTGACATTAAGGAAAAAAAATCAGTTCAGTTTATGAGAAAGTAGGAAATATTCTGGTTTTCACACTTGTTGCAATTATATACTTACCTTTTAGACTGTCATATTCCCCATAAAACAATTCCAGTACTCCAGGTTAAGGAAAAAGTAAATATAGTGTAAGAGAAAAGAGAACAGAATGAAAAAAAAGTAAGGGCCAGACATTGTGGTGCATGCCTTTATTCTCTGTACTTGGGAGGCTGAGACAGGATAACAGCAGGTTCAAATTCAGCCTCAGCAAGTAGACTCTCATCAATATAGTAAGATCCTATTTCAAAATAAAAATAAAATAGGGCTGAGAGTGTAACTGGGAGGTGGAATGGACCAGGGTTTAAACCCCAGTAGACATACCCTTTTAAACACACACACACACACACACACACACACACACACACACACACACACACAAATAAAGGTGTTTTCTTAGCCATTGAGTGTTCCTGACCAAGTAATATATATATATATATATATATATATATATATATATATATATATATACATATATATGTATATGTACACATATATTATTGAAATATATATTGAATTATATATTATATAATATAATATATAATAAATTATATTATGTATATTGCACAATATTATAACATTGTATATTATTGCAATATAGTATATATAATATTAAATTAAGCTGAATTAGCACATCTTTTGGTGTCATACCAAAATTTGTTTATGTTAAGGTATTTTAGAATGTAATATATGCATTATATAATAAAGAACTAGGTAACTATTTGCTAGAACTAAATAAAACTAATAAAAGATTAAGAGAAATACTAAAATACTAAAATTTCAGATACTGTTAACCATTCCAAAACAAAACATTGTTATTAGGAAGCATGGAATGTTTTGGATTGTACATGCCTATTCTTGTAGCAGGACTGTGTTATAGGAAAGGCTTTCCTTACTTACCTTATTATACACCATGCTATTCTTGTGTTATTTTTACATTTGGAACTCCATTTTTTCTCCTTCCCAGTACATATCCAAAGTAAGTGTCTTATTTCAAGTAGCATTCTTATTATTGACACATCACATAAATCCTTCCCTCTTTATAGATGCAGAACTAGCCTTCCAGAGACCATCAATAATGAAACAGATATTCTAACATTTCTGTTTAAAGTCTATGTTCTGTCCTTCTCAATAGCCATCTTCATACCATAAATTTACTCCTTCAAAGGCTTTTAAAGTGACACAGTATGAAGTCTATAGAGCATTCTATGTTAACTCAGAAGGCCAGAAAAATGTATTACTGCCTTCCATTCAGAAAGAAATAATTAGCATGTTTTGGGGAGCTTTTTTGTTTCTAATAGTTAAATTGTGGGCAAAGCAGCAAGGTTTCTGATCTTTCCTTTAGGGATGCATTTTTACAAATTTTGTACAACTTGGGATAAGCCTAATCTCAGTCTGTCTAAAATACATATTTATAGTCATACCATAATTCAATTTCAATTTTAAATTGAAATGCAAATGACTGGCAAGTTAACTACGGCACAAATTTTGCTTGGTTAATGATTTTATTTTCTTTTTCAATGCATATTTAAACAATGAAGAAAAGAAATAAGAGTTTATAAGCACCCATATTCAACATCAGTATTATTTAACAGTCATTAATATCTTGCTACATTAATTCATTTATTTATGCTTTTACCAGATATTATAAAATATTACAATTAAAATATACCAGAATTAAATATTTCAGTTGACATGTGTAGAAAATAAGGTTCTTTTCCTTATGTAACCACTATGTCATTATCAGAACTAACAAAATATATAATCCAAAATTTCTTCTAAAATCTGCTCCCAGTCACATTGACACTTATTCACTAAATATTTTATGCTTGTTTTATTAAATCAGTATTCAACAAGAACCATGCACCTCATTTGTCATATCTTATGTCACCTTTAGTCTAAAAGAAAACACTCATAGAGACAAAAAAAAAACACCTGAAGAAACACACATTCTTTTGTATCAAATATTTTGCAGAAAAATTCACAGGTGGTGATATGAACTTCATGTTGCAAGAGGTTGGGTGATATGTAATTGCTGACTCAAAGAATGATAGTAAGACTTATTCTTGAAGTAAGGTGTTGATAGTTGACTCTCCATTATGAGCACATGATATATAAAGTGATACTTTCTTACAACGTGAATATATGTTATCATCTTAGTCTTTTAGCTATCATTTTACCATCAATTTTGATTATTGCCTGAATCAATTATTTCATTCTGGATTTCAAAATGATTTTCAAATTCTATCATTCTTTCTTAATTTTATTGTCAGTCTTCTGTTAAATAAGTCTTTCACCAAAGACAACTATACCTTTTTAATCTTAAAGCAGGATTAATCATTAAGTCTTCCTTTTCTTAATTTTTACACCAAGTACTTGGTATTATACCTACTTAAAATTAAAGAATAAAGGTAAATATTTTTAGCTTTCACTATAGTGAAGATCATCATAGATTCATGAGTTTTTTGGTATGTGAAATATATTTCTATTAATAATAACATTCCCCTTAGTGCTACTCAACTTACAAGTGGACTCGGGTTTTAATGGATTTTTGTGTCCTGTTGAAACAGCTCCATTCATTTTCATGTTTTTGGTATAGCAGGATGCCTCATATTCAAATTGTGCAGACATGAAACAAAATATTCCCCCAAGTAACCCAAGTACACATAAGATATCAGTAATTAAAGACTAAATTTTGAAAACTATAAATAGATATTGCTACCTGACTGTCAATTTTTCTAGAGTATTTTGAGAAAAAAGAATATGTATATGTATATGTATATGTATATGTATATATGTATGTGTATATATGTATGTGTATATACACACACACATATATATATGTACTAATGTATATATATATGTGTGTGAATATATTTGTATATATGTGTATATATATGTGTGTGTGTATATATGTATATATGTATATATGTATATATGTATATATGTATATATGTATATATGTATATATGTATATATATACACACACATATATATGTTCTAATGTGTATATATATATATATATATATATATATAGTTATATGCAGAGTTAGTGAGAAATGAGAGACTCAAGAGTCCAGGGGAATACACCAACTGAAGCCTCTATTAGTTGGCCAGCAGTGGAGCTTTCAGTCTAGAAATCAGACTAGAGGGGTGCCCCGACTGGGCAGGGTTAGGAGCTTATAAGGGATAAGCAAGCAGGTTACAGAAGTAAAAATCGCAAGTTACTATATGGTCAGGTGCTAGGTAAGGCCTAGGCTCCACCCAAGGTCAGAGGGTGCAGCAATTTTTGGGGGAGGGATACCACAAAACAGAAATTTCAGGTAGAGAGATAAACCATTTGCATAGGGCAGGGGAGTGGTCCCCCAGCTGCTAGATCATTCCTAGAGGTACAAGGTCAAACTTTAGATTCGCAGCCTAAAACAGGAAGGGGGCTTAAGGGGACTTAGTTTCACAATAATGTCAGAGGAGACAAAATGGAGTCTCTTTTGTTTCCACAATATGTTCTTCTTATTAATATAAAAATAGTAGTTGCCATTTATATTCAAAATTGTCATACTAAAGTTTTACATACTTTTCTTTATAATATTAAATACTCATTCTGTACAAATTTCTGTTTATATCATTTATAAATTGTTAACTCTTTAGTTAAACATTTTTACAAGCTATAAATACTGGATTTTTAGGGGTTCATATTAGATACTGTCATGAGTTGCATTTTAATTTATGATGGACCACATGCATGGCAGTGGTCCTATTACTGTAAATCTCAATGAAATTTATTAATTATTTCTAGTGGTCTATTAGATTGCTTCTTCTTTTTTTTTTTTTTACTTATTTTGTGGTACTGGGTACTGAAGCCAGAGACATTAAATGTCTGAGATACACCCTTTACTCTCTTTATTTATTTATCATTATTATTTTTAAAAAGGGTATTGTTAGATTGCTGAGAGTTTCACTAAGTTACTGAGGCTGGTTTCAAACTCTTTCAATCACTGGAATTACAGGCATGCACTACCACACCCACATTCATTAAGTATCTTTTTTTTTTTTTGGTGGTGGTACTGGGATACCTGGAAGCCCTTCTACCTACGGGCTACACTCCCAGACCTATTTTATATTTTTATTTAGAAACAGGGTCTCCTAAGCCAGCGCACACGGCTGGCTTTGAACCTGGGCGATCCTCCTGTCTCCGCCTCCCAAGCTTGGGGATTATAAGCGTGCGCCACCACACCCGGCTAGTAAGTATCTTTAAAACAGAAGCTGAAGGTATAATTACTTAAATTCTGAAAATTCTCATTTTTGTATATTCTCTTTGATTTTAAAGATTAATTATCAGAAGATATTTCTTTATCACTATAAATCCCTGAAGCTCAGTCAAAGATAACAGAAAATGTGTTCAGTGTGAACTATGACTGGAAAGAAAATTGGTAAACTTAGTGCCTTTTGGATATCAAGACTTCTCACTAAAAATGTCAATAGTTTTTTTCTGACAGAGCTCTTACTCTGGTTCCTTCTCAACACAACCAGTAAACGCATGGGATAGATAAAATAGCTTTTTGAACAAATAAGTCCAAAGATGTGCAGGCACATTGTGAAATTATAGTTTCTTCAAAGAAGCAGCAATATTTTAATTAAAAACATGAGAAAATTCCAATTATCTTTTCTTAAACTTTTTTTGTCAAATGGGTTTTTCTACATCCAGTTAGTTTTTTCTTTTTCAGTAATAGAGATTGAACCCAGAAATATTCTATCTTGAAGTTACATCCCAGCCATTTTCTTTTTCTTTTGAAGCATGGGGTCGAAGGGTTGCTGAGAATCTTCCTACTTGCTATGGTTGTTTTTGAACCTCAGTCCCCCTATCTCTGTCTTTCAAGAACTGAGGCTATAGACATGTGCCACAATGCCTGGCTTCTGCCTAACTTTAAATGGTAGCAACAAAGAAGGTGTCTTAACTATTATCATTAGATATAGAATGTCCTTTAAAGAGCTCATTTTTAAAATATTCAGGTTTGATATAGTTAAGACACAAATGTAAACTCAGCAGTGGATAAGTATTTGTCTGGATGGTAGTCCAGTCCAGTAGGGAAGAGCTCAACAAGGCAAATCCCTAGGAGTTCAGCCATGAATAGTTCATTCTCCACTTACTCTCTCTTGCTTTTGTCTTCATGATGTACAGAACAAAGCCTCGTGCTTGCCCTCTGCCCTCTTCCCACCAACATGTCCTGAAATTCATGGTCCCCAGTCTCGTATAGACTAAACCCCCAAATAAATTGAGGAAATAAATTTCACTTTTTCTAAGTTATGTAGTCAGTTCTTTATATTATATCTGAAAGAATGCTAAGACAAATTGGTCTCAGAGGAATGGGATCATGGCTATATCTAAGTCTGATCATGTAGATTGTGAGTCCTTGGAACTCCTTTTTGAGAGAAAATTGGAGGGGCCAGAAAGTGGCTAGAAAGGTTGGATGCTAGAGAATGTGTTAAGGAGACTTTGGAGGGCAAAGAGGACTTAGAAAAAATGAAGTAGATGTCATATATGTTATTCCTTGACAAAAAAAAACTTATAGGTATTTTTGTCCATGTCTGGAAACTTTGGTGTGAGGCAAAATTTGATGGTGGACTGATTAATGAACTAATGGAGAAAGTTTCAGAACAGCAAAATATCCAAATTGCATTAAAGATATTGATGGACCCACTCAGTTACGTGCATACCATATTTCAGGAATGGAAATTAAAACAGAAGGACTATAGAATTTCAGTTTGGTCAGAAAAGCATGTGCAAAGCTGGTGCCAAGAAGGAAAATGTTATGGAAGAAAGTAACATAGCTGAAAAGAAAGAGGAAACAATGGTCACAGTGTGGTTTGGGCCAGCAATAGCCATGATGGAGTAGGGTGATGGAGTTTAGGCTAGTGGTAGCCCAGATGAAGTTAGGGGTTGTGGTGGCTTAAATGGAGTTGGGGCCAGTAGCAGAATAGATTGAATTTGAACAGTCGTGGCACAGAAGAATGTGGATCCAACTTGGCCCTGATGGAGTAAGCCCTGTAGGTGTGATTGAAAAAGGTTCAGCATCAATTACTAATATTAGTACTCAGGTAATGCTGGATTTACTGGAAAAAAAAAAAAAAGCTCATGCAGACTTCTCTCCATATTTCAAAGAAAGAATTTTTTTTTAATCCATTTAAAAATTTTCACACAGAAATTGTGTGGCAGGGTTAGGTTTCCACAAGAAGGCCCAGTTGGGACAATCTATGAAGCTATGAGTGGAGCCAATGTTGCAGTACAAACCCTTGAAATTTAAAAAATTGATAGAAACATGAAGTGACCGTGAGGCTGCTGGCTGTGAGGCACAGAGCCAGGAAGGAAGACCAAGTCGGCTGCCCTTTGCAATCCACCAGGCCATCAGGGTGGGGTTGCCGAGGTCCTTTGGAGATAGCATCATGCTCTCATGTTCTCCAGATCCCAAAAAGGAAGCCTGGAGTTATGGAAATAAATGCTTTCCCTACTGGGTTTCTATACTGTTTTGGTCCCATTCATGATTCATTATGGTCCTATTTCCCCCTTTTGGAATGCAAATGTTTACTCCTTGCCATTGTACATTGAGCATATGTAATTTAAATTTTATTTCGATTTCCATTGTTTTTTACAAGGGCTTACAAGAATTCACCTTGAATATCAGAGAAGACTTTGAACTTTGGATTTTTGAGTGATGCTGGAAATATTAAGACTTTGAAATCTCTTGGAGATAGATTAAATTCATTTTGCATTCTGAACTGGGCATGAGATATTCAGGGATCAGAGGTAGAATGTTAGAGCTAGATATATAATTCCCATAAAACTGATTTATTAATATTTAGAATTAATAAAGTTAAATCATGAGAGTTATAATCTCAGCAGTGGATAAATCCATTTTTTTTCTTTTGTAATATTGGGGATAGAACCCAGGTGCATTCAAAGTCTGAGCTACACCCCTGGCCTTGTTTTTTTTTTATTCTTTATTTGAAGCAGGGTTTCAATGAGTTGAAAAGGATCTCACTAAGTAGCTGAGGCTGTCTGTGAACCATGATCCTCCTGTCTCAGTCTCCTAAATGCTGGGATTACAAACACTATGCTCAGCTTGGATAAATCCATTTTAATCAATTTATCTTGGTGGTGCCCAGGCTGGTAGGGTATGGCTGGAGAAGGTGGGTCCCTGGGGATGTGGGCTTGTGGATTGTATATAGTTCTTTCTTCCCTTACTCCTTCTATTCTTTCCAGCTTCATGATATGAGGAGCAAAGCCTTGTCTTCACTCTCTCTCTCTGCTTCCCACCACTATGCTATGGGATCCACAGTAAACTGCCACACACGGATTGAAACCAGAACTGAGAAAATACATCTTTCTTTCTCATGTGGTCAGTCAATTAGATTATAACCACAAGAATGCTGATTAATACTCTCAAGATATTTACAGAAATATGGTGGAGAATAATATCAGATACTCAGGAGGATGAGGGAGGTGGATTCTGAGTTAGAAGACAATCTTCGAAATATAACAAGACTTCATCTGCAAACAAACAACTAAAATTCTGTTTTTTCTTTTTGATTTTTTTTCTTTGTGAGTCTGGAAATGGAACCTAGGGGAATTTGATCTCTGAGCCACACTCCCTGCCCTATTTTTATTCTTTATTTTGAAACAGGGTCTCACTAAGTTGCGGAGGGCCTCACTAAGTAGCTGAGGCTGTCCACGAAGTGCCATCCTCAGGTCTCAGCCTCCTGAATTCTGGGATTACAAGCATGCACCCCCATGCCCAGCTAAAGTTCTGCGGGTGTTTGTTTGTTTGTTTGTTTGGTGGTACTGGGGTTCCTGGAAACCCTTCTACTTCTGGGCTACACTCCCAGACCTATTTTATACTTTTTTTTATTTGGAAACAGGGTCTCGAGCTAGAGAAGCTGGCTTCGAACCTGCGCGATCCTCCTGTCTCCACCTCCCAAGCACAGGGATTACAAGTGTGCGCCATCATGCCTGGCGTTCAAGATGCTATTTTTACAGTGATAGAGACTGAGTGTTAGCACAACTGAGTTGTGGTGCTTCCTTCAGTCACCATCTTCCATGAAATCCTAGAATATGTTTTTTTTTTCAAAGCTTATTTAAAATTCAATTAGAAACTAGTTAATTATAATTTTTCAAATATTTCTATTATACCTCAAGTTGCTTATAGCACTCAACATTCATATTAAAATAAAAATTTAATAACATAAATTGAATTATTAGTATAACTTATTTTAGTTTTCTTTTATGCATTTTGCCAATGGTTACTATAATAAATAACTGTTTTATATACCCACATAGAAATAGAAATAAAAAATTAAAAACTCAAAAGCGTTTTTACAATGTGGTATAAGAATTTAAAATATTTTGAGCAGGGCGTGGTGGTGCAAGCTTGTAATCCTGGCGCTGGGGAGGCTGAGATGCTGCAGGTTCAAAACCAGCCTCTGCTGGCTTGAGAGACCGTGTTTAAAAAAAAAAAAAAAAAAAAAAAATATATATATATATATATATATATATATTAGGTCTGGGAGGGTAGCCCAGAGGTAGAAGGCCCCTGGGTGCTAGGACCAGTAACAAAAAAAAAAAAAAAAAGGAAAGAAAGAAAGAATTTTAAATATTTTGTAATAGTTACCTATATATATAAATGTATAAAGATTATTAATTATTAAGTAGGATTTGAAAGTATTGACATAAAACTTTTAGTAAAAATAAATTTGAGGAGTTTTGAATACAGAGAAAGTAAAGTATTATGAATCATTATTTTTTTAATCTTCAAAATTTAGTGATAATTCATTTATTTTTAATTATTTATTATTATTATTTTTGTAATCATACATCACTTTGGAATACAAGACTTGAGAGGATATACAATCACATATAATCTAATAAGCCCTCATTCAATCCTCATCCCATTCCCTCCCCCTCCCTTGATCCCATGCTTAATTGGTAATTATCTTTGATATAATTGTTTATGCACCTCATGAGTTTTAAAGAGATTCCATTCTCCCCCATCCCCTCCCCTCTGATTGGTCACTGTAATTGCTTTTCAATAGGGCTCTTTCTACTACTCGACCTCCTCCTGTTACCCCTTTCCTTCTATTACTTGCTAATAAGGGGAAGCATCTGGATTTTATTTTCTGTGCTATTTCTCTGTGCATGCTGCATTGCAAGTTCCGATCCCACTCTTGACAGCCCCAATAGTGGCCTGGCCACCCAGAGGACTCTGATCCCGACCTCACTGGCTCCAGCACCTGCCTTGCCTCATGGGAGGCCCCGATCCTGGCCTCCCTGGCCCCCGCTCCGAACTAACCCCTCGGCTGGCTCCGATCCTGGCCTCGCTGACCCTGGCACTGGCCTAACCCCTTGGTAGGCTCCTATGCTGGTCTTGCAAGTCCCAGGTCCATCCTTGCCTCACAGCTGTTTCTGATCCCGGCCTTGCTAGCCCTGGCACCAGCCTTACCCCTTGGCAGAGTCCGATCCTGGCCTCATAGGTCCCAGCACCGGTCTTGCCTCATGGCAGGCTCCAATCCCAACCTTGCTGGCTCCGGCACTGACCTCACCCCTTGGCAGGCTCCAATCCCGGCCTCTGAGGCCCCAGCACTGGCCATACCTCAAGGCAGGGTCCAATCTCAGCCTCGCTGGCCTGGGCACTGACCTAACCCCTTGGCAGGCTCCTATCCAGGCCTTGGAGGCCCCAACACCACCCTTGCCTTGTGGCAGGCTCCGATCCCAGCCTTGATGGCCCCGACACTGGCCTAACCCCTCGGCAGACTCCGATCCCAGCCTCAGAGTCTTCAGCACTGTCCTTGCCTTGTGGCAGGCTCCGATCCCAGCCTTGATGGCCCCGACACTGGCCTAACCCCTCGGCAGACTCCGATCCCAGCCTCAGAGTCTTCAGCACTGTCCTTGCCTTGTGGCAGGCTCCGATCCCGACCTCACTGGCTCCAGCATTGGCCTAAAGCATCAGCTGGCCCCGATCCCTACCTCAGAGGCCCCAGCATCGGCCTTGCCTCATAGTAGGCTCTGATCCCGGCCTTGTTGGCCCCAGCCCTGGCCTAACCCCTCAGCAGGGTCCAATCCCGGCCTTGGAGGCCCCAGCACCTGCCATACCTCAAGGCAGGCTCCGATCCTGGCCTTTCTGGCCCCGGCACCGGCCTAAACCCTCGGCAGACTCCGATCTTGGCACTGGAGGCCCCAGCACCAGCCTAACCCCTCGGCAGACTCTGATCCTGGCCTCGGAGGCCACAGTAGCGGCCTTGCCTCACAGCAGGCTCCGATCCCAGCCTCGCTGGCCCTGGCACTGACCTAACTCCTCAACAGGCTCAGATCCCAGCCTCGGAGGCCCCATCACCTGCCTTGCCTAATGGCAGGCTTTGAACCTGGCCTCGCTAGCCCTGGCCCTGGCCTTACCTCTCGGCAGGCTCTGATCAAAGCACCCTCTTCACCCAGCAGGTTGTCCCACGTTCCCAAGGGTGCGTGGTGGTAGTATTCTGCCTCTGAGGTAATTTCTTCAAAAGTTCCAGGTGTATTACGTCAGATCTCTGCCTCCCCTGAGTACTTCCCGCTGCCAATGCAACTGCCTCCACCATTTCAAATCTTTCCCAAGCTCTTTTCGCATACCGCATAATGTCCAGTGTTCCTAAGCATGTGCGACAGTAGCATTCAACCTTTGGGATAATTTCTTCAGAGGATCAGGGTGGGTTGGATCAGATGTCTGCCTCTCCCAAATCCAAGTCTCCACCATGAACTCGGCCACTGCTGCAGCCACCGCCTTCCTCCTAGGTCTCCGCTAGACTCTCTCCTTACAGTTGATGTCCCGGATTCTTAACAATGTAGAGAAGCAGCTTCACGGGGAATTTTTCCAAAAATTCCAGTTCAGATGGATATGTTTTGTTTGCATCTCCAATATTTTAGTTGCCACCGTGGCCATTTAACTCCTCTCAAATATTTTCCTTTTTTCGTTTCCCTTTTTTTTAAATAAGGGAAGAGAGTATGTGTGGTTTGAGGAGGATGTGGGATCAGGCACTTGGTAGCAATGAAAATTTTTTTTTCTTTCCGGGTGGGAGGGGGTCTCCTAAGGGTGCTTTGCCCAAGCCCACCCACCTGTCCGGGTCGAGGTCATGCAGCTCGGACCTCTGGGGCCTTCTGGGTGTGGGGGGGTCACCAAAGGGTGCCCCACCTGTGCCCGCCCACCCTCCCTGTGTTGGGGCCATGCAGCTTGGACCTCAGGAGCCTTCTGGGTGGTAGGGGGTCGCCTAAGGGTGCGCTGCCCGTACCTGCCCACTCTCCCAGGGTCGGGGCCATGCAGGCCGGACCTCCGGGGCCTTCCGGTGGAGGGTGTCTCCTAAGGGTGGCCCATCCATGCCTGCCCACCCTCACGGGATCTGGGCCATGCAGCCTGGACCTCCGGGCGCATGAATCATTATTTAAAATAAATTTTATTGTTTTTAAATTTTATAGATTTAACTTTATTTATTTATTTATTTTTGTTGCAGGTCTGGTGATGGGACCCAGGGACATTTGACCTCCAAGCTACATACCCTGCCCTATTTTTTTATTCTTTATTTTGAAACAGGGTCTCACTAAGTTGAGGAGGGCCTCACTAAGTAGCTGAGGCTGTTCTAGAACTGTGATCCTCAAGTCTCAGCCTCCCGAATGCTGGGATTACAAGCGTGCGCCCCCAGGTCCGGCTTCTCTTTAAATTTTACTTGGAGCATCTATCTATACTTATGTGATTACTGAAGTACTGAATTTAAATCTATCACCTTAGTAATTGTTTTCTATTGTTCTGTTCTTGAATGCTATTTTCCTTTTTACTTTTCTTTTTTAAGTACATTTTATTTTACCTTATACATTAAGACACAAATATTCATATTAATGTGGTACAAGTTGTTGTTTCAGTAATAAAATATTTCTATCCCTTTGTCTTCCTTGCCAGCTTTATTTATTTATTTATTCATTTATTTATTTTGCAGTACCAGGGATGGCGCTGTACCTCTGAGCTAAACCCACAGCCCTACTTTTTAGTCTTTTTATTTCTGTTTTTTTTTTTTTTTGTGTGTGTGTGTGTGTGTGTGTGTGTGTGTGTGTGTTTGTGTGTGTGTGTGGTGGTACTGGGGTTCCTAGAAACCCTTCTATCTCCCTACCTCTGGGCTACACTCTCAGACCTATTTTATACTTTTTTTTTTTTTTTTTGAAACAGGGTTTCTTAAGCCAGCGCATCTGGCTTTGAACCTGCAGATCTTCCTGTCTCTGCCTCCCAAGTCTGGAGATTACAAGCATGCGCCACCACACCCAGCTTAGTCTTTTTATTTTTGAAACAGGGTCTCACTGGGTTGAGAAGGGCCTTACAAAATAGCTGAGGCATTTGCAAACCTTGATCCTCTGGTCTCCACCTCCTGAATGCTGGGATTACCTTGCTTGCTTTTGGCTTCTACATTACATGGAAAATGTATAGAGCTTTGAAATTGTTGTTATATAATGTTGGCCATTTGTATTTCTTTTGAGAAATTTCTGTTTAGTTCACTTGCTCATTTATTGAAAGGATTATTTGTTTGCTTGTTAGTTTGGGGGAATAATTTTTTGTTTTTTGTTTTTGTTTTTTTTTTTTTTTTACTTTTTTTCTTTATTCAGTACTAAAGTTTGAACCTAGAGACTCCCTATCACTGAGATTTTTGTTTTTTTATATTGAGACAAGATCTCCCTAGGTTGCCCAAGGTGTCCTTGATCTTGGAATCCTCTGCCTCAGGCTCCAGAGTCACCAGGATTATAGCTGTATGTCTGGCTACTTACGCGTTCTGAATATGAATTCTCTTTTAGGAGAGTAGCTGGCAAAGATTCCCCTCCCATTTGTAGGCTCTCTCCTTGCTGTTAACTGTCTTCTTTGTTGTGCAGAAGCTCTTTTGCTCTTCCCTTTGATGCTTTTCCATTTATTTTCACACTAAGTGAAGTAAGCCAGACTCAGAAAGACAAGTGTCATGTTTTCTCTCATGTGGGAGCAAAGGGGAAGCAAAGGAAAAAAAAAATGTATTGAAAGTAGAAGGGAGATTATTAGGGTAGATGTGGAGAATCCGTGGAAAGAGGTGGTATTAGAGTGTGAAACGGATCAAATTATTTAATAAGTATTATAATAACAAATATGCCAAAATAAAACCCACATTCTGTATACTTAATATGCACCAAAACCAAAGGTAAATGCATGATAAAGAACCATTTATATGACCATTGGTTTACTTCATTATAGAACAATAATATAAATATGATTTGTATTTTTGTTTAAAAGAAGAGTTTTATTTTAAAAAATAACATTTTAAGAAAAATTCAAAAACAAAAATTGACTAATATATTATTATTTTATATCCAATGCTGAAATTATGATTTTTTATCTCTTATATTTTATGCAATTATCTTAGTAGAATAAAAATATAAATCACTTTTTATAGTATAAATAATGAACTTTATTCTATTTCCTTTTCGTAGGTAAGTATTAACCACCTAATGTATCCTAAGTTTTTTAAATATTTTATTTATTTATTACTTAAGATCTGAATTCAACTTTTAAAAGCTGTATCAGTGGGAACTAAGCCTGATGGCCTTGTTTTTTCTCTCTTCTCTGTGAGAAGCTGCTCCCTTTATTCTGGCAGACATTGAAAACTCCTGGGTATGCAGTTCCAAGGTGATTACAGAGCCTACCTTGCCTGGCACAGACACAGGTCACATATATTGTCCCAATGTAATTATTAATAGTGCACCTTCAAAATGATCAGTCTGGATGATAAATTACATGGTTGCTCAAGGTAGTCCTCCATGCAACAATTTTAACTTGCAAAATTTGTTCTGCATAGTGTTTCTTTGTTTTTGAAACATCCACATTAAAAGGCTTACTTTTTATGTTACCTGTTAGTTTATAAATGCTGACTTTGAAACCTATTTAGCATGTAAAGAGAAATAAAAAAAAGTTCTTGCAATCCTCAGTGACTCACTGTTTAACTCTGACTTTCAAGGGAATTAGCTCTTATAATTCACTGTTCCTGAATGCCTGAGGAATTAGTATGAAGCATTAGTTGGGAAAAGCTTAATGGTAAACACACATGAAAGGTAATGTAGAGAGGAAACAAAAAGTCATTAGTTTTTACAAGTTTAAAGAGAGCATGTTCCAAAATATATCCATGAGGGATAGAACATGTTCCAACTCATATACATAAGGGATATCAGTCTTGACCTGTGATATTTTTAAATAATAGTAAATAAAATAATTGTTCATGGATGAATTTTTTTTTGAAATCAGAATGTGCTTTTATTTATTTTTTTAATTTTTTTAATTAATTTATTTTTTAAATTGGTGCATTGTAGTCATATATCAATCACATTGGAGTACAAGACTTGAGAGGATATACAAGCACACATCATCCAATTAGCCCTCCTCCAGCCCCCATCCCATTCCCTCCCCCTCCCTCCATCCCACACTTCTTTGGTGATTTACTTTGATACATTTGTTTATGTACCTCCTGCGTTTTAAAGAGGCTCCGTCCTCCAGTATTACATACCCTCTGATTGGTCACATTGGTTGCTTCACTATAGGGCCCTTTCTATAGCTCAACCTCTTCCTGTTGCCCTTTTCCTCCTAGTTATTGCTGATTAAGAGAAGCGTCTGATTTATAATTTCTGCGATATTTCTCTGTGCATGCTGCGTTGCAAGTACCAATCCCACTCTTGATGGTCCCAGTAGTGGCCTGGCTACTCAGTGGACTGATCCAGATCTCGCTGGCTCAAGCAGCGTCCTTGCCTCATGGGAGGCCCCAGTTCTGGTCTCGCTGGCCCCTGAACCGGTCTAACCACTAAGCTGGCTTTGGTCCCGACCTTGGAGGCCGCAGGAGTGAACTTGCCTCACGCCAGGCTCCGATGCTGGCCATTGGCCCCTGCACTGGTCTAACTCCTTGGCAGGATTCCAATCCCGGCCTCGGAGGCCCCAGCACCGTCCTAGCCTCATGGCAGGCTCCAATGCCAGCCTTGTTGGCCCCAGCACCAGCCTAACCCCTCGGCAGGCTCCGATCCCGGCCTCGGAGGCCCCAGCACTGGTAATGCCTCAAGGCAGGCTCCGATGCCGGCCTCGCTGGCCCCAGCACCGGCCTAACCCCTCAGCAGGCTCTTATCCTGGCCTAGGAGGCCCCAGTACCGGCCTTGCCTCACGGCAGGCTCCGATGCCGGCCTCACTGACCCCAGCAGCGGCCTAACCCCTCGGCAGGCTCCATTCCCGGCCTCAGAGGCCCCAGGACCGGCCTTGCCTCAAGGCAGGCTCTGATGCCGGCCTCTCTGGCCCCAGCACCGGCCTAACCCCTTGGCAGGCTCCGATCCCGGATTTGGAGGCCCCAGCACTGGTCATGCATCAAGGCAGGCTCCGATGCCGGCCTCGTTGGCCCCAGCACCGGCCTAACCCCTCAGCAGGCTCTTATCCTGGCCTCGGAGGCCCCAGTACCGGCCTTGCCTCACGGCAGGCTCCGATGCCGGCCTCGCTGGCCCCAGCACCGGCCTAACCCCTCGACAGGCTCTTATCCTGGCCTCGGAGGCCCCAGCACTGGTCATGACTCAAGGCAGGCTCCGATGCCGGCCTCGCTGGCCCCAGCACCGGCCTAACCCCTCGACAGGCTCTTATCCTGGCCTCGAGGCCCCAGTACTGGCCTTGCCTCAAGGCAGGCTCCAATGCCGGCCTCGCTGGCCCCAGCACCAGCCTAACCCCTCGGCAGGCTCCATTCCTGGCCTCAGAGGCCCCAGGACCGGCCTTGCCTCAAGGCAGGCTCCGATGCCGGCCTCTCTGGCCCCAGCACCGGCCTAACCCCTTGGCAGGCTCCGATCCCAAATTTGGAGGCCCCAGCACTGGTCATGCATCAAGGCAGGCTCCGATGCCGGCCTCGCTGACCCCAGCACCGGCCTAACCCCTCAGCAGGCTCTTATCCTGGCCTCGGAGGCCCCAGTACTGGCCTTGCCTCAAGGCAGGCTCCGATGCTGGCCTTGCTGGCCCCAGCACCGGCCTAAGCCCTCGGCAGGCTCCGATCCCGGCCTCGAAGGCCCCAGCACTGGTCATGTCTCACGGCAGGCTCCGATGCTGGCCTCGCTGGCCCCAACACCGGCCTAACCCCTCGGCAGGCTCTTATCCTGGCCTCGGAGGCCCAAGTACCGGCCTTGCCTCAAGGCAGGCTCCGATGCTGGCCTCGCTGGCCCCAGCACCGGCCTAAGCCCTCGGCAGGCTCCGATCCCGGCCTCGGAGGCCCCAGCACTGGTCATGACTCAAGGCAGGCTTCGATGTCGGCCTCACCGGCCCCAGCACCCGCCTAACCCCTCGGCAGGCTCTTATCCTGGCCTCGGAGGCCCAAGTACCGGCCTTGCCTCATGGCAGGCTCTGATGCCAGCCTCGCTGGCCCCAGCACCGGCCCAACCCCTCAGCAGGCTCCGGTCCCGTCCTCGGGGGCCCCAACACTGGCCTTGCCTCACGGCAGGCTCCGATGCCGGCCTCGCTGACCCCAGCACCGGCCCAACCCCTCAGCAGGCTCCGGTCCCGGCCTCGGGGGCCCCAACACTGGCCTTGCCTCACGGCAGGCTCCGATGCCGGCCTCGCTGACCCCAGCACAGGCCTAACCCCTCAGCAAGTTCCGGATCCGACCTCTGAGGCCCTAGCACAAGCCTTGCATCATGGCAGGCTCCAATGCCAGCCTCGCTGGCCCCAGCATCGGTCTAACCCCTCTGCAGGTTCCAATCCCGGCCACGGAGGCCTCAGTAGTGGCCTTGCCTCACAGCAAGCTCCGATGTTGGCCACTGGCCCTGGCGCCCGCCTAACCCCTCAGCAGGTCCCGATCACTGTCTCTGTGGTTATTATTTCAAAGGTTCCAGTTGTAATGTATCAGATCTCTCCCTCCCCCGAATATTGGCCACTGGCATTGCCACTGCCTCCACTGTTTCAAATCCTTCCCAGGCTCTTTTTCCACTCTGAATGTTGTCCAGTGTTCCTAAGCATGCATGATGGTAGCATTCGACATTTGGTGTAATTTCTCCAAAAAAAAAATAAAGTTGGTAAGATCCGGTTTCTGCTTCTCCTGAATACAAGTCTCCACCACCATCGCGGAGAACTCTTTCAACACCGCATTTCTCCTTGGTCTCCGCTAAACTCTCTCCTTATATGTGATGTCTGAGATTCTTAACAATATAGAGAAATAGCAGTCCTCTTTCACGGCGAATTTTTCCATAAGTTCCAGTGCATTTAGATAAGTTTTGTCTGCATCTCCAGTGTCCTGGCATCCATAACGGCTTTCTTACCACCTCTCCGATATTTTTCTTTATCTTTTTCTGTTCTGGGCCCGGTTTCTCCAGGGGTCTGGCGTGCTATGCGCAGTTCGGCCCGGGGCCCAGAGTCCCGCGACCCGGGCCCCAGCTGGCATGCCCCGCGCGCGACCCCTGCCCAGAACCCAGCATCTTACTGGGCCTGGTTTCTCCAGGGGTCTGGCGTGCTACTCGCAGTTCTGCCTGGGGCCCAGAGTCCCGTGACCCGGGCCCCATCTGGCGTGCCCAGCCCGTGACCCCCGCCCAGAACCCAGTGTCTTACTGGGCCTGGTTTCTCCAGGGGTCTGGCGTGCTATGCGCAGTTCGGCCGGGACCCAGAGTCCCGCGACCCGGGCCCCAGCTGGCGTGCCCTGTGCTCGACCCCAGCCCAGAACCCAGCGTCTTACTGGGCCTGGTTTCTCCAGGGGTCTGGCGTGCTACTCGCAGTTCGGCCTGGGGCCCAGAGTCCCGCGACCCGGGCCCCATCTGGTGTGCCCAGCCCGCGACCCCCGCCCAGAACCCAGCATCTTACTGGGTCCGGTTTCTCCAGGGGTCTGGCGTGCTACGCGCAGTTTGGCCTGTTCATGGATGAATTTTAATAATGTTAAACATGATTTGAATGAAAATTATACCTATAATTCATAAAAAATAGAAAGTGAAAAAAGAAAACCAAGCACAAGACTTTTTTATATCTTTTTTCCATATTCATTCCCAAGTATTTTTAATAGCAATCGAGGTTTGAAATGTATGTTTACATTTAATTAATCTATATTGACTTCTTGGAAGAGAACTATTTAAATATTAATATAAATGTGAATGTTGGACCATTGTACTCATCACCCTGTTTATATTCTTTATTTTTTAAATTAAGACTTTCTTTTCCATTATCATACTTAATAAATACATTTTATTTGAATCTCTATATAAAACCAGTTTATATCTCTCCAAGAATTGGGAAAACAAATAACTATTAATTTGATAAAGTTGAAGTAAAGAAAACACACATATACACTAAGCTAGTGACTTATACAAGCTCATTTTATTTTGCCTTTATAATCATAGAGGTAAAGAATGTATCACAGTTCGTAAAATGAAATAAATGCTGTATCATTTTTTTTCTCATGTCAGTAAGACAAGAAGAAAAACTCTTGGCTTTAATCAGCCCATTTTTTTCCCACCACAAGGAATGCCTTATCTAACAAAAAAATTTATTGTTCATCAGAACTGCATCTCTCTTTAGTAGTTTACTACTCCTATTTTCAACATCCCTGTTTTTAGAGACTCATCAGTGAAGAGTGTGCATTTAGTGGTGTGGTGCAGTTTCTATTGTGTTGAGCATGAGGTAGTTCATGTTTGTCCAATTTTTAGCAATGAAGAAGTAGAAGAGCAAATTCACTAGGTGTCATTGCTACCGTTTCCTTTTTTAATTCACATGTATAGTTTAGCATTATCAATAAACATTGTATAGATCCACTATCTCATTAGGTTTACTAAAATTGACTTTCTAATTCTATCATTTTATGTAGTTATTGATAGAACTTTTTTGTAAAGAAATGGGCTTCTCAACCATGCAGTTTTGTATTTTACCATTGATAAAAGCAAGACATAATTTGTGCTGTATTCTTTTATTTTATTTAGGAATTTACTTAAATCTAGCAGTCCCCTAACATTGTTAAGAGAGACAGGAAGAGAATGTTTTTAGTGTTTTGATTTAGTTTTAGCCTGAAGCATTAGTCCCTCAAAAATGGAAACACAAAATCTGTATTAGACATTAGTTATATCAATTAGATTTGAGGATCTTCTCTTTTCTCCCTCAACAGTTTACAACTATATTGTTAATACAATTACCTTTAGTCATTGGAGACTTAAAAGTTTGGGTTATGATGTCTGTCAGTAAAGTATACATCACTTAGCAGAAATGAGATAAGTTGAGAGAATTAAAAAAAATGTAAATGATGACTCATCAACTTTGGTCAGAATAAAAAAGAATCTTTTACATTTATTTATTTATTTATTTATTTATTTATTTATTTATTTATTTAATATGGTACTGGGGATGGAACTCAAAGGCATTCTACCTCCGCAAGGCCTCCCTAAATAGCTGAGGCTGTCTGGGACCTGTGATCCTTCAGTTTCCGCCTCCCAAATGCTGGGATTACAAATTTGTGCCACCATGCCTGGTGGAATCCTTTACATTTAGACTCACACTGTCAATTCTTTCATTAACAGTTGTGTTCAAATTAACATTTATATAAACAAAATAGCCATTCCACTTAAAAAGACCATTAGAAAATGTAGAGAAAGGTTGTCTTAGTGTCTTAGTATTTTAGAACTGGCCATACCTTCTATAGAAAAGGAGTGCTTCGATTTTGATCCTTGGTTTATTGAGAGCACTTGCAGAAAGCTAGAAGATACTCAGTAAATAAATGCCTTAACACTATGTAATAGTAAAGGCAACCATGGAGGTTTCTTTACACAATATGAAGACTTTTTATCATAACCAACCAAGATCATAATTGGGTATTTTACTTCTTAGTTGGAAATTCCACCCTTGTTACTTAATTATAAAGAAATAGGTGGGGGATATATTGTTCTATATATTAAGATATGACAGATACCTGAATATTCAGAAATAATAATCAATTTTATTTATCTTTAGTGGTTGGTACTGTATGAAAAGAATTTTGTGTATGGATGTGCGTGAAACAGGGTATTGAACTCAAGGACATTCTACCTCATAGCTAAACTCACAGGAGGCCAGACTCTACCCTGAGATACTCCTTTTTCAGCCTTCCAAGTACTGGGATTACAGGTATACACCACCACTTTTGGCTCTAAAAACATTTAATATTAATACCTGTGGGCCTTTTTCTTTAATCACAGAAAAAGGTTATATAATTTTATTCCTGTAAAGTTTTAAGTGACATTTAATTCTTCGTAATGTGTGCTATCTATTTGCTAATCTTTGACATTTTGTAGAAAATCTTTATACTTTAAAAAGATCATTTATCTAATATTAATATTTCCTAACCTTGGATTTTCAATTTCACACTTCTTTTTTTTAAATTTTTTATTGGTGTACTGTATTCATACATCATAGTGGGATACAAACTTTTGTAGACATACATGCACACATCGCCCAGTTAGCCCCTACCCGATCCCCACCCCATTCCCTCCCCATCCCTCCTTCCCATGCTTGGCTTAGTCGTTGACATCTAGTATTATAGCAATTTATCCAAAATTAAAAATGATAATCTCACATAACAGTTTCATTTGTCTGATACCAAGCTTTTGATAAATTAAAGATAACATTTCAATATTTCTTCTTTTTGCTTTCTTTCTTACCAGAGAATATTTTTTTCTTTTCTTTTTTTTAGGTGAAACTATCATATATTTATATATTTATTTTTCAGGAAAAAAAATCTGTCCTAATATAGAATATGAACTCTAGATACCTAAAACGATCTCGAAAAAGAACAACGCTAGAAGATATATATTTTCTGATTTCAAACCATATAAAGCTACAATAATTGAAACAGTGTAGTACTGTTATAAAGGCAGATATAAAAACGATTGGAGTTAAATAAAAGCCTAGAGCTAAATTCCTTCATATACTGTCAAGTTATTTTTGACAAGGTTTCCATGAACATTTGGTGGGGGAAATAGTAATCTTTTAACTAAATATTGTTGAAAAATAATAATTACATGGAAAAGAATAAAATTGGGCCCTTACCTAACACCATATACAAATATTAACTCAAAATACATAAAAGACCTAACTATAAATCTTAAGACTATAAACTTTTAGAAGAAAATCTGGGTCATAAAACCTCACAACATTGAAATTGGCAGTGATTTCTTGGATATGATTTCAATGGCACAGGCAACAGAAGAGTATACAAACTCCCTAAAAAAAAAAAAAAAAAATATATATATATATATATATATATATATATATATATATATATATATATAGTATATCCAAAGACAATGTAAACAGAGTTAAAAGTTACTGATTGAATGGGATAAAATATTTCTAAATGCTATATCTGAAGGTATATTAATATTCCAACTAGACATACTAAAAATTAACAACAATAAAAGCAAACAATACAATTTAGAGAAGATAGGTAAAAGACTAACATAAGTAATGAATCTCCACAGATAACTAATCTTAGTTGTCTGTTGGATGGAAAATCTTGTTTCTCTGGTTCTGGTGTGTGTTACCTATTTCTTCTTTGTAGTTAATCTCTTTGAGTATTTTCTCTAGTGCTGGTTTTGAAGACATAAATTCCTTCAGTTTCTGTTTGTCATGGAAGCTTCTTATTTCCCCATCTAATTTGATAGAAAGTTTTGCTGGGTAGGAAATTTTTGGCTGGAAGTTGTTTTCTTTCAGAGTTTGGAATATGTTACTCCAAGCCCTTCTGGCTCTCATGACTTGGTTTGGGAAAGTCTGGAGTGATTCTAATTGGTTTGCCTCTGAATGTCACTTGGCCCTTTATTTTTGTTGCCTTTAAGATTCTCTGCTTGGCTTCCACATTGGTCATTTTGACAATTATGTGGCATGGGGATCCTCTTCTCTGATCCTCTCTAAAGGGAGTTCTATATGTTTCCTGGACCTGTGTATTGACCTCTTGCTCTATGTTTGAAAAATTTTCTGCTACTACTTCCTTGAAAAGATTGTTGATCCCTTTGGTTTCACCATATTTTCCCACCTCTATTCCAATTATTCTTAGGTTAGCTCTCTTAAAATGGGCCCATATTTCTTCAATGTCAGATTCCTGCTGTCGGATATTTTTTTCTAGATTAGAAACTATGCGTTCATTTTTGGAGTGATCATCTTCTAAGAGCGAGATTCTATTCTCCATGTGGTCTAATCGGTTGTTTGTACTTTGAATTGAGGACTTTACTGCATTAATTGTATCCTTTATCTCTTTTTGGCTTTCTCTGAATTCTTTTCAAAACACCTCTATTATTTCTAAAGTTATGTACCTGATTTGATCTTCTAGAAATCTCTGATTTTCTGTTTTATCGGGTTCTGATGTTGTGGGGTTGTGGGCATTCATTGCTCCATTGTTATTCCTTTTTCCCATGATTTCGGAAGTTTGTGCCTTCTCTGGGTTCTTCCCTTGGGTCACTATGACTTCACTTAAGGTGCTCTGGATCTCGAGTCTGTGGTATCTCAGACCCCACTACTCCTTTACTGGGTGGTATCACAGAGTTTCAGACTCAGGGAGTTGATAGAGGCTGCTTTAGACTATGGGGGTTGCCAGGTTGCACGTTCTCCTATGGTGTGATATCTCTGCCACCGCCACTCCCCCACTGGGTCAAGTCCCTGGGAGTGTATTACTGGGATTTCTCCTCTGGGGCCCGCAATTTGACTCACTGTTGTTGAATACGCAGATCGAGCTATAGTGGACTCGGTGAATTCACTGCTGCTGCCGCCGGTGGCAATATGGCGCCGCTGCCACACCCTCAGCCGTGAGGCTGGTGTATTTGTTCTCTGGTTTTGAGCTCCGCTCTGAGTCCCTGAAGTGTGTGCTGATCTCAGCCACTGGGAGCTTTAGATGCTTCCTGCGCCGAAAATCCCGCCTGGCTGTACCGCAGCGGCTCACCTCGGCTTGCTTTAGCCGTCCGGTGAACTCGCTGCTGCCACCGGCAGTATTGCACTGCTGCCACATCCTCGGGCGTGAGGCCCGTGTATCTCCTCTGTGGCTCTGAGCTTTGTTCTGAGTCCCCTTCCTCTCTGGAGCCTGGTGATTTTTTTTGTTTCTCTGGTGATGGTGTTTTCTGGCTATGAAAGGCGCTGATTTTGTGGTATGGAGATTGGTTGTTAGCAGGGCTCTTAAGCCCCGCTTTTCTCAGTCCTCAATTTCACACTTCTGATCTTAACTGATTCACAATATGTTTTTGAGTACAATTGGTTACATTTAGAAAGTGCTTCATACGTTTATGCTAAAAACATAGAAATGTGCTTATTATCTTTTACATGGCATAAGTTTTTTTCTTGTTCTTGTTCTTGTTGATGAAGGTATTTTGTATTTAAACAAACTTATTTTCTGAGAAAATTCCAGTGAACTAAATAAGTAGGATAAAAGTATCACATAAACTTATGTATAAATTCATTGGTGGTTTATTACTATAACTAAAATCTCCATAGACACAAATAAATGTTTTAAAATTTTGTTTGCAAAATATTCATGACTTAAATATGATGATGTTCCCCACAGATATATTTTGAGAACTTTTGACTGTTTAATGTAAAAAAGATTTTAATATTTCCATGTTACAGTTACTAAGATCTCTTCAAAAATTAGGAAAGCAAATAACTATTAATTTGATAAAGCTGAAATAAAAGATACACACATGCATATACACATATAAAGCTATAATATTTTATTCAAAGCAATTACAAATATTAGTATTGATATAACTAGATTAATATTTTAAAATAGCATTTTAGAGGAATTTTAAGTAATTGCATTTCAAGAAGTTTGCCAAAAGGCTTTACAGCAATAGTTAATGCTGTGCACGAAAATGGATACAAAATTCACATACATTATTTTTGTCAATCTTTAAACATTTATTATAAAATAGTTACTTTTATTCCTATTTTATAGATAGGCTGTCTGAGGCTTGGTGAAATCAAATCATATTCTCAAGAAGCTAAATTGGGAAATAATAAAAAAAGACTACATTTCTGTAAGGATTTTGGATTTTCTCAACATATGTTTTTGTACTTATTTTTTCTTTCTTTTTTTTTTTTTTTTTTTTTTGGTGGTACTGGGGATGGAACCCTTCTACCTCCTTGGCTACACTCCCAGATCTATTTTATATTTTATTTGTAAACAGGGTCTCTTAAGCTAGTGAGGCTAGCTTTGAACCTGTGCAATCTTCCTGTCTCTGCCTACCAAGTGCAAGGATTACAAGAGTGTGCTACCACGCCCGGCTGTTTATGTACTTTTAAAGAATATTTTTTTTGTTTTGTTTTGTTTTGTTTGTTTGTTTTTGTTTTGTTTTTTTCTTTTTTCTTTTTTCTTTTACTATTAAAAAGTAAATCATCCAGGCATGGTGGAGCACGTTTGTAATCCCAGCTTTTGGGAGGCTGACACAGGAGGACTGCATAGGTTCGAAGACAGCCTCAGGTACTTAGTGAGGCTCTCAGCAACTTAGACTCTGTTTCCAAATAAAGTATAAAATATGTCTGGTAGTATGGTGTATTCATTCGAGTCACTCCTCCATGCCAGTCTGGTATGGAGCTGTACCTATCCTCTGTATTTCTATCTTTCTAATAAACTTCTTAAAATCTTCAAAAAAATATAGGTCTGGTAGTATAGCCTGGAGGTAGAAAAGCCCCTGTGTTCCATCCTCAGTACCACACACACACACACCAAAATAAAGTAAGTCAGCCATGTGCGGTGACCATTTAGGAGGCTAAGACAGGAGAATCCAGTTCACTGCCAGCCTCAGCTACTTAGTAAGGCCCTTTACAACTCAGTGAGACCCTATTTCAAAATAAAAAATAAAAAACAGAGAGCTGGGGGTATAGCTTGGAGGTAGAATGCTCCTGGGTTCCATCTCCAGTACTGCAAAAGAAAAAAGTAAATCATTAAATATATAATAAAAATGTTTTAAGCCTTTAAGTTCAGCATACATATACTTTTAACATAGATTATCAATCACTTGTTTCGGCTTTGAAAAATGTCTGATTACATTTATAAACTTGATAATGAAATAACTTCACATATCAGAAGACTATTTTAAAACTTAATGTATTTTATTTTCTTCATGAATAGTTTAATCATCTACTGTAGCAAGTAAAGCTTTCCTGAATAAAAATAGGCCTCAACATTTAATAAATTAAGTATATAAATATAGGAAAACTTAATTATTCTTATATTAATACTATATAAATATATGGAACTTCAATTTGATAACAAAGTACAAATCACTTAATTGCACTCTTAGGTTATAATTGTTACTATAATCAGGTAAGTTTGTAGCATATATACGCATCACCATTATTTGCTTCTTACACAAACTATTAGTATCATAATCTTTTTTCAAAAAGTAGACTCTACTGGAATTTATATTTTTATGAAATCTGAATATGGTGGTGCTTGCTTCTAATCTCAGTATTTGAGGGTCTGAGACAGGAGGATTGAAGGTTCACAATACATTACCAGCCTCGGTAATGTAGTGAGGCCTTCTGCAACTTAGTGAGACCCACTTTCCAAATAAAAAATATAGCTCAAATAGAGAAAGAGATAGAATGCCCTTGGGCTCAATCTCCAAATATAAATCAATTCAATAAATAAATTAATAAATTTTCCTGAGATGAGAAATATGTAGTCACAAAGAAAAGGTTATCAATCTCATTATCTAAGATTACTGAACTCTGGGTATGTGAAACTTAGAGCTGCAGAAATCCAAAATAATCTTTCTTACTAACAATGAAGAAAATCATTATGCCTTCCTAAGTAATTTTGGGAGTGTGTTTTTCAGTAGGCTTAAAGTCAGTACAGACCAGGGATGTTGACTGCGATGTTCAACAGATTGGTGTACATAACAATGGTGAGTCACATAAAATCCTATTTATAGAGCTCCTTGTCAAAGATTTCTTAACACAGCAGAGAGTTCATAGTTTAACTCCCGAGATACAGAATAGACATATCACCTGATACTTTTCTAATTATAGATTCTCCCATTCTTACAAAATTTTATTATTAAATTGGAATTTGCATTTTTCAGTAGGATGTACACATGTCTTATTTTATTTTTATTCACAAGGTATTTTCAGATGATGATATCCTAAAATATAGTAGGGCTTAAAACCTCATGAGCACTTTCATTCTTTTATTTATTTATTTATTTTTTTGGATACAACAACTTTTGCATATTTTTAAAACACGAGTAAGTTTAAACTTTGATCATATTACATCTCTCTCTCTTTTTTTTTTTGCAGTACTAGGAATGAGATTCACAGGCAATCTACCTCTGAGCTACACTCTTAGCTCTACATTTTTGTCTTTTTATTTTTTAAACAGGATCTTACTGAGTTGCAAAGGGCTTCGCTAAGTAGCTGAGGCTGTTCACGAACCATGATCCTTTGGTCTCTCAGCTTCCTGAATGCTGAGATTACAAGCATGCACTACCATGCCCAACTTTACATGTCTTTTTCAGTGGCCTATTTAAAAAAAATAATGTTACTAATAAAAGAAGTGTCAATTTTCATAGATTATTAGAAAATTTAAAATTTGCTCTGATCCTCACATTACTTATTGTTTAGTGTGCAGGCATGGTTCCTGGTATTGAAGGCTAGGCATAACTAGAATAATTATCTACAGTTTACATAAATATCATTTGTATTTTTCTCAATGTTTGTAAAGATACATCTTTCTTATGTACTTCTGTACATTGAAACATTTAAAAAACTATATACCTGTTACTCAAATTTTTGCATTATAGTAATTTTCTAATTGCAAGAACTTTATCAATGTGAAAAATACTTTGAGACACATCAAGGGAATATAGAACATAAAGGAAGATTCAAAGGAGAGAAATAAAAAGTTTAAAAGGTTAACGAAAGTTAAAGAAATAGATATTATTTTCAGTGCCATTCTAATCATATATTCCATTAAGATGTATGATTACAATGCACCAATAAAAATGCCATTGTATATGTCATGCACTAAATGAGATAATTGACAAATAATCTTATATAATTCTCATAGCAATGCTTCAGGGAAGATTATTATGTTATGACTGTTACAAATGAAAAATCTAAGCTAGGATTGCAATTCAGATTTGTCTTCAAGCAAAAGTACTTCTGAAGTTAGCCAATACACGATTGTACCAATGTAGAGCTGATCCACAGTCTCAATCTTTTTATATAGAAGATTCAACTTAGACTTGGGGAATAAAGTCCCTTGCACATATTCACTTTCAATAAGAAACTCCAGTGCTTTTTAGATCATATAACACTTAACTTTCTGCCACACTAACTCACCCACTCAGATCCCAAGTTTAAAAAAAATTTTTTTTTTTGGTGGTACTGGGGGTGGAACCCAGAGGCTTTCTACCTCTGGGCTATACTCCCAGACCTTTTTTATATTTTATTTGGAAACAGGGTCTCATTAAGTTGCTGGTAGCCTCACTGAGTAGCTGAGGCTGGCTTCGAACCTGTGTGATCCTCCTGTCTCAGCATCCCAAGCGCTGGGATTACAAGCGTGCGCTACCATGCCTGGCCCCCAAGTTTAAAAATTTTAAAGATGTTTTTATATTATAAGTTCATGCATCAATAAATAGTTATGTATTGGAATCTTTCTTCAAGTAAAAAGTCTTGATGCCAGGTGTGGTGGGGCACGCCTGTAATTCCAGCATACAGGAGGCTGAGACAAGAGGACCGTGGTTCGCGGAGAGCCTCAGCTACTTTGTGAGGCCCTTTTCAATTCAGTGGGACCCTAATTCAAAAAATAAAAAATAGGGCTGAGGGTGTAGCTCAGAGGTAGAATGTCCCTGGGTTCCATCTCCAGTATCACACACACACAAAAACCAACCAAACAAAAGCCTTGCTAAAGGAGATATTCTGTTATTATAAAAATCGTTATTAAGAAAGTCATTACACTCAATAAAGTCTACCATGGGAACAATGAATGAAGTTATTTCTCCAAAACACCTAAGTGTTATATTTTGACATTTGAATTTTTTTTCTAAAACATGGAACAGAAATAATCCAAATGCCATATACATATATATATATATATATATATATATATATATATATATATATATTTTTTTTTTTTTTGGTGGTATTAAGGGTAGAATCCAGAGGCTTCCTACCTCCGAGCTATACTCCAAGACCTATTTTGTATTTTATTTGGAAACAGGGTCTCACTAAGTGAGAGCCTCACTAAGTAGCTGAGGCTGGCTTCTAACCTGTGTGATCCTCCTGTCTCAGCCTCACAAGCACTGGGATTACAAGCATGTGCCACCACGCCTGGCTATATATCTTTTTTTAAATGATTGCAGAGTTAAGAGTCAGAATTACTAACAAAAAATCAAGTTCATTAAAATTAGTAACTTTTAATAAAATGAACATAATGATTAACTATGGTTTGAAAATTTCTTCTAGTTGAAGTCTAAGTCAATTCAGTTTTAAGAATATGTTTAATAATAGCCTGGCATGGTGGTGCTTGCCTGTCATTCTACTTCTTGGGAGGCAGATAAAGGAGGATCAAAAGGTTGCAGGTTTAAGGCCAACTTCAACAACCACTTAGCCATACTCTCAGCACCATAGCGAGACTATGTTTCAAAATAAAACAAATAAAAATAAACAAATAAAATAAAGATGGGGATATAGATTGAAGAGAGAATGCCCCTAGGTTCAATCCAATTAAAAAAAATAAAGTATGAGATAGCCAGGCATGGTGGCTCATGCTTGTAATCCTGGCACATGTGAGGCTGAGACAGGAGGATTGCACAGGTTCGAAGCCAGCCTCAGCTACATAGTGAGACTCTCAGTAACTTAGTGAGAACCTGTTTCCAAATAAAGTATAAAATAGGTCTTGGAGTGTAGCCCAGAGGTAGAAGGCCCCTGAGTTCCATCCCCAGTACCACACACACAAAACAAATGTTAAAAAAATGTATGAGAATATGTTTACTAAGTTGCTCATAAAGTTTTTTTTGTTAATGCCCAGCTGTTCATATAATAATCTTAAAAATCACAATTACTATATAGTTCATGAAAATGAGAAAGGAAGGTAAATTTTAATTGGCAATTATGACTGTAGTCATTTCTGATCTATTTTTGGCTTTTAGTAAATATTATTATTATTACTAGTACAAACACCTGAATTGGAGCACTATGGCGTGCTGTTTTATAATATACTGGCAAATTGTTAGTAGCACACTAAAAATGGCCTCCAGACAACATTTCTTAGGTCTGTAAGATACTTATTTGTCTTTAACCATTTTGTATGTTTTATTTAATTTGAGAAAGGGTCTGTAACTATAGTATCTAAGATCACCTTCTTGTGATAAATATTTTAAGGAAGAAAATTTGTCTTATGCATCTTACATAGTTCTGAAAAATACTGCTGTTCTCTGCATTCAAAAGCTCTCGCTGATAACAATGAAATTACACATGTACATGGGAGAGGGTATGTGGGGTTGAGTATCTAAATTTTTTATATCCCTTATAAAACTTTATTACTATGAGTACTGAAAAGATACTGGAAAATCATTCAGCATTGCTGAGCTGTCACTTGATTATCCTGAACTTACTAATATTATAAAAGTAGAATAAAATACCAAGATAAAAAACTGAGGTTAGAAAAAGAGCAATAGTAAAAAACTACAGTTCAAGATATTAATTGTGTTGAATCATGTGAGTTTCTGACAGGTAATAAACTAGTGATAGATGTCATCTTTAAAATTGCATGTGTATCATGAGCAGAACCCGCAGTCTAATGCAGGGTCATTGTATTTTACAGTCTCATAAGCTTCCAGGACTCTGCCTGGCACATCAAAACAATTGCTTAATGTGCAATAAATTCTACAGCTAGCCATCTGCTTACCCTCTTGACCTTTCAAATATTATAGAAACTCAAGCCCATAATTTTTCACTTCATGAATCACCAGATTTTTGGAATATGTTATATTCCAGGGTTACTTCATCTTTTTATGCAACCAAAGAGACTTAATATACTGGATAATATTTGGCAGTAGCATCGTTTTTCCATTGAAATGGTTATGAGAGCAATCACTATAGTTAATAAGATTTAGGCTGTTTCTATCCATTGTGTAGCTGGATATGCTCCTTTAAACAAATGTGTGCTAGTTATGGGGATCCTTAAACCACACAGCAATGCAAACTAAAGTAAGTAATGACTTTGAAAAAGTTAAGAAACAAAATAGTTTCAAAATGTTTTTTTTTTCATTGGTAATATATAACTTCTCATCTGAATGAATAAATTATTCAACCATTTTATTTTTGAGTTTGTCTATGAACAAGTTGTTTAGTCATGTGATAAAATTTTTTCACTGAAAAGATAGAATATAATATATAATTAAGAAAAATATTTGACTTCCGGGAAGATGGAGACGGAGAAAAGCGGGGCTTACGAGGCCCGCTAACAACCAATCTCTATTAGCACAAAATCAGTGCCTTTCATAGCCAGAAAACACCATCAGCAGAGAAACAAAAAATGTAATTTCAAGGGACAGAGAAAAAGAGGGCTGGAAAAATGAGACACCAGAAACCAGACCCCAGTGCTGCAGCCGGAGACACGGCGCAAAGCGGTGGGCGCCATTTTCCCTTGCAGCACCAGGCTCCAGAGAGGAGGGGAACTCCGAACAGAGCTCAGAGCCACAGAGGAGATAAGCCAGCCTCACGCCAGAGGACGCGGCAGCAGCATCTTACTGCTGGCGGCAGCGGCGAATTTACCGGACGGCACCAGACCAACACACTCAACAGCCCACCAAGCTCCAGAGAGGAGGGGCAGACAGCGAGCCGAGGTGAGCTGCTGTGGATCACCTGGGAGGAATTTGGCAGATTTCTCGGTGCAGGGAGCATCTAAAGCTCCCAGAAGCCCTGCTCAGCACACCCTGCAGGGACACAGAGGAGAGCTCAAAAACAGAAAAGAAATATGCCAGCCTCACGGTCGAGGGCTTGGGAGCAGCACCATATTGCCACCCGTGGCAGCAGCAGCAAATTCACCGAGTCCACGACAGCTCTTTCTGCGCACTCAACAACAGTGAGTCAAATTGTGGCCCCTAGAGGAGAAATCCCAGTACTATATTCCCAGGGACTTGACCCAGTCGGGGAGTGGCAGTGGCAGAGATATCACACCATAGGAGAATGCCCAACCTGGCACCCCCCATCCCCCATGGTCAAAAGCAGCCTTGATTGACTCCCAGGGTCTGAGACTCTGCGATACAACCCAGTAAAGGAGTAGTGGTGACTGAGATACCACAGACTCGAGATCCAGAACACCTTAAGTAAAGTCGTAGTGACCCAGGGAAGAACCCAGAGAAGGCACAAACTCCCGAAATCATGGGAAAGAGGAATAACAATGGAGCAATGAATGCCCACAACCCCACAACATCAGAACCTGATAAAACAGAAATTCAGAGATTTCTAGAAGATCAAATCAGGAAAATAACTGTAGAAATAATAGAGGTGCTTTGAAAAGAACTCAGAGAGAGCCAAAAAGAGATAAAGGATGCAATTAATGCAGTAGAGTCCTCAATTCAAAGTACAAACAACTGATTAGACCATATGGAGAATAGAATCTCGCTCCTAGAAGATGATCACTCCAAAAATGAACGCATAGTTTCTAATTTAGAGAAAAAAAATCCAACAGCAGGAATCTGACATTGAAGAAATATGGGCCCATTTTAAGAGAGCTAACCTAAGAATAATTTGAACAGAGGAAGGAAAAGAAGGTGAAACCAAAGGGATCAACAATCTTTTCAAGGAAGTAGTAGCAGAAAATTTTCCAAACGTAGAACAAGAGGTTGATACACAGGTCCAGGAAACTTATAGAACTCCCTTTAGAGAGGATCAGAGAAGAGGATCCCCATGCCACATAATTGTCAAAATGACCAATGTGGAAGCCAAGCAGAGAATCTTAAAGGCAACAAAACAAAGGGTCAAGTGACACTCAGAGGCAAACCAATTAGAATCACTCCAGACTTTCCCAAACCAAGTCACGAGAGCCAGAAGGGCTTGGAGTAACATATTCCAAACTCTGAAAGAAAACAACTTCCAGCCCAAAATTTCCTACCCAGCAAAACTTTCTATCAAATTAGATGGAAAAATAAGAAGCTTCCATGACAAACAGAAACTGAAGGAATTTATGTCTTCAAAACCAGCGCTAGAGAAAATACTCAAAGAGATTAACTACAAAGAAGAAATAGGTAACACACACCAGAACCAGAGAAACAAGATTTTCCATCCAACAGACAACTAAGATTGGTTATCTGTGGAGATTCATTATTTATGTTAGTCTTTGAAATCAGAAAATATACATCTTCTAGCTTTGTTCTCCTTTGAGATTGTTTTAGGTATCTAGAGTCCATATTCCATATTAGGATAGATTTTTTATGAAAAATAAATAAATAAATGTATGATAGTTTCACCTAAAACAAAAAAAAAAGAAAAAAAAATTCGCTGGTAAGAAAGAAAGCAAAAAGAAATATTGAAATATTATCTTTAAGTCATCAAAAGCTTGGTATGTGAGATTATCATCGTTAATATTGGATAAATTGCTATAAAACTAGATGTCAACCACTAAGCCAAGCATGGTAAGAAGGGATGGGGAGGGAAAGGGATGGGGATCAGGTAGGGGCTAACTGGGCGATGTGTGCATGTATATCTACAAAAGTATTTTCTTTATACCATTATGATGTATGAATACATTGCACCAATAAAAAATAAATAAATAATTTAAAAAAAGAAAAATATTTAAAGACTGTCTCTAGTATTGAGATGTTTCAGTAGCACTAGCTATATGCCATGCATATCTGGTCTTAAAGTTGGAGACATTAGAAATCTGAGACAAAAATAGATTTCACAACTCATTCAGTTTCCAGTAAGTAGTTAGTGACTGATGTAAGAAAGATCTGAAAGTTTCTAATCTCTTGTTTAAAGCCCCTACTATGTCATAGTCTTTGGTTTATATATTATATGTTTTTCTAATACATATGCATTAAAGGTTTCCACTACTTCTTTGTAATGTATAAGGGGAAGGGAGTTCAGAATTCATTATTCCTGTTAGGACTTGCAATGACCAAGAAATGCATCTACTGCCTACTTGCCAGTTGTCAAGCTGCAATCCATTGTTTACACTATCTTTTAAAATATATATAAATGAAAGATCCCTGTGACTGAAATGTAGAACTCTGATAGTCAGAGACCATCATTGAAAACAGCCTGACCTCATCCTTATGTAAATGAAGATATTCTACTTCCGATTACTTTAATATTCCATAATTATAGCAAAGCCACAGAGAAAAGGGACTGCAAAAGTCTCTAATCAGTTATAAACAAATTCATTTTCCCATCAGGCTGTCCAAGACAGGAAAATAATGAGGTAAACACACATTCTCCCATTTTGTTTTTGGTGTATCAAATGGGAAATAAAATATAAATTACATCCATTTGAAAATAACCCAAATTTACAAATTCCATTTCCCAAATGCAGTAGGGAAGCCTGGACATCATGCTGAGGCACTATTTTACTTTAGTCACCAAATAAGTAAAAAGGTTACAAGACTGAAAATGCTAATGTTTGTAAATAATGCTTCTTCACAAGTTAAATGTGTCTAAATGTTTGAATGCCATAATACAATTGATTAAAACTTGATGCAGTAATTTTACCTTGAACATTTACTGTCTTTATTAATCAAAGTTTTAACTTATCTGCCCTTCCTAACCTCAGATGTGTGTTAAAGTAGTCTATGCCCATTAATTTCATTCATTCATCCACTCATTCATTCAATTTTTCATAGCTCAGGGAAGGTATTGTGGTAAATAGAAAAGAAAAATTGTTTCTTAAAAATAGCACCAGAGACTTCTTGCTATCATTGTTACCATTGATTACCCTATGATATATCTCCCTGGCATTAGGCAAGGATTAATGTCCTCTCTGGAGGTTTGTTAGATTTCTTTAGTACCACTAGTAGTAAAAATAGGAAGAATGAATTATGAAATTTATTTCAAAAAGGAAAGTTTTTTGAAATATTAAGATTTCAACATCAATATTAAAGTCTTTATCTAGGAAATGAACAATAGAATAAAGTCATAGAAAGTGGAATAGAAAAAAAAGCAAAACATGTAAACTCACTCAGTTAATGTTGAATAGCATGTGCTATTTGTGATTGTTTTAAATAAACTAGTGTAGCATACATATTATGGTTTTGGATTTAGATTCAGCAAATATAAATTTGGGATGGGGGACAAAATTTAGCCTTTCAGCCTAAATTTAAAAATTTATGCCGGGCATGGTGGCGCATGCTTGTAATCCCAGCATTAGGGAGGCTGAGAGTGGAGGATCACGATTCGCGGACAGCCTCAGCTACTTAGTTAGACCATCTGCAACTCAGTGAGACCCGGTTTCAAAATAAAGAATAAAAAATAGGGCATGGGGTGTAGCTCGGAGGTCGAATGCCCCTGGGTTCCATCCTCAGACCTGCAAAAATAAATAAATAAATAAATAAATAAATAAATAATATAAATATAAATAATATATTTATATTTATATAAATATATTATTTATTTATTTATAACAATTAATAAATATATATTGTTTATTTATTAATTGTATTTATATTTATATAAATATATTTATATTTATATATAAATATAAATAAATAAATATAAAAATTTATAATTAAAATTAAAATATTGAAGGTAATTGGCTAAATGGTTATTCAAATCAAAAGTCTAGCATGTAATAAACTCTTCGTACCTATCACATAAAGTGGAAATAAAAAAGAAACATGCATTGTACAACTCAAATATTTGATATATTCAAACTACATTACTGCAAGTGTGCTATCTGTTAGCCTCAGATCATATGTGGTATATTTGTGTTTAGAGGATACCATAATACTCTCATCACCCAGAAGAGCAAGAAACATTTCAGACAATATGGGTAATTATAAATGTCCTTTGTTTTTCTATTGTTTTATAAAGCCACATTAAAGATGTTCTTTAATTCATCATGATGACAGTCTAGGAGTTTATCTCAACTTTAACATTTAAATGAAAATATAATAAACAATGAAAAAAAAGCAAATATAATATGTAGAAAAATACACTATAAAATTTAGTTTATCACAGATCAGCACACCAGAAAATTTAATTTCAGTCAAGAAAGTAAATTATCAAAAGTAAAGGAGTATATACAAATTTATTATCATTATCCCTGATATTTTGCTTGTCTATCTATTTTCTGTCCTATCACATTCCTCCTCCCTTACTAGGATTTTATACACCAAAGTGTCAATCTTCATAAATTGTTGAACATGCTGTACAGATTATAACTTAGTTTGTCTAGAACTTCTTTAGCCTTATATCTCATTTTATGTATTATTTAGGTCTGAGGAATCACCATCTATCTCAATAGTTAGGCCTTTTGTTTACTTTTTTATCTGAAAAAGCCCATATTCCCACATTTTCCCCATCTTTTTTATTTTTTATTATGGTACCTGGGATTGAAACAATGGATATTCTACTTCTGAGCTACACTCCCAGACATTTTTAATTTTTTATTTTGAAACAGAATCACATTAAATTGCTGACGGCCTTCCTAAAGTGCTGAGGCCCTGAACCTATGACCTTCCTTTCTAAGCTTTCCAAGTATGGGGATTACAGGTATGCACCACCATGCCTGGCTTTTCTCTATTTTTATATTATTAGTTTGATGATTTTTGCTCATAGAACTTACCACTATGTAGAACTATAACATATATTTGTTTTATTGTTACAATCAGTCTTTCTCAATACAAAAGAGAACATTGCTACTTAATCAGAACCATAAGGAGTGAACGTACTTTCCTAATTTCTTTTGTGATTTGGTGAAAAAGTATTTTATATTTAAAGTTTCTTTATTTAAATATTTTCTGTTAATACATCTTTACTTTAGAATACTTACAGATCATCATTTATTGCATATTCATTGTTTTATTACATTGATAATTTGAGGGAATTGGATATTGCTGAGAATTATATATTTTAGTGAATTTTGTTGTTTTTGAAGACAGTGGGGAAAAAAACAGTTTTAGATAATGGAGGGTAATAGAAGTTCAATATAAAAATGTGCGTCAGAATGTAAAAGATGTATGAGATATTCTCTCACATTTTTAAATTTATTCGACTGAAACAGTTCACATATACCCATGACATCAATGTTTGAAAGTATAGCATTTGTTTCTCCTATCCTCTCTAGCTTGATGATATAAAATTTAACATACAACAGAGAAAAACAGCTCACTTTGAATTTTTGCCATAGTGCAAACTCTCCTTTTAGTGTAAAATTTCATAAAATAAAACATAACTATAGAAACACTGATTGACATTCAAAAGACAGGGCACGTTCTTTTGTTGAAATTGGTTTGAGAACAAAATGAAATAGTATTTTGGCCTGGGGAATGCCAAACACCAAACCAGGGAATAATTTAACTCTCTGATTTCAGAAATAATTATTTGTAAATTGAGGATAATAATTATCACACAGAAATTTTTAAAAATTATATGACATAAGCTGGGCATGGTGGTGCATGCTTGTAATCCCAGTGCTTGGGAGGCTGAGACAGAAGAATGGCACAGGTTCGAAGCCAGCCTCAGCTACTTAGTGAGTCTCTCAGCAACTTAGTGAGACCCTGTTTTCAAATAAAGTGTAAAAATAGGTCTGGGAGTATAGCCCAGAGGTAGAAAAGCCCCTGGGTTCCACTCCCAGCACCACACAAAAAAAGTAAATGAGTAATATACTGAAAAACAATACATGTAGCAAAACCTAACATGCTACCCAAATGATGAGTACAAAAATATATTTTCATGTATTAACTAAAATTTTTAAAAATACTGCATTAGTTTTGTGAAAAAGTTTCTTCACTAAATTTAAAACAAAAGAAAACAAAGGAAACTCTGGTAGTTAGATATAATGAAATATCCTACAGTCACTAAAAAGAATATGAAAGTGACTTATAAGTTGATATCCTATTAAAGGGCAAAGCAAGGAGAAAATAAGGTGCATTTCATGCTCATATTGTTTGAAAAGTGGAAGGGTATATAATTTATAATAATACATACAAATCAGCTTGGGAGTGTTTCCTGAGAAACTGATACTTCTGGTTGACCCTCTGGGCAAGAACTAAATGCACTGGCCAGGAGTGAGCAAAGAATGTTCTCTGTATACTTTTATGGATCCTTTGAATGATGAGCCATACAAATGCATCGCCAATATAAAGATGAACACAAGATGTTAAAAGCTAATTAAAAAGTCCTCTTCAGTTGCCTGCCTCACTCTTTAGAGAGTCCAGAAGTAAAGGAATTTAATTCAAAGGTTAAAATATTTTGCCTAGTGTGGTAGAGCATGCTTGTAATCCCAGCACTTGGGAGGCTGAGACTGGAGGACTGTAGTTCACAGACAGCCTCAGCTATACTTAGTGAGGCCCTCTGCAACTCAGTGAGACCTTATTTCAAAGTAAAAAATAAAAAAAACAGGGATGGGGGTGTAGCTCGGAGGTAGAATGCCCCTAGGTTCCATCCGCGGTACCACAAAAAAAAATTACAATATTTTAACAGCTAGGATTTATCATATTTAAAATATTTAATTACTGAATAGTATCAATTATGTTAGATTATAAGAATATTTTTATTTCTCTTATTTAGTCCATCTTAAATTTGATTTAGGAATAAAATATTAAGACACATTGTTGCTGAGACCCATGCTATGCTGAAAAATGTTTTTTACCTTTTTAATGTATGTTAGCCTATTTGAAAAAATAAAAATATTAGGAAAGAATGTATGTACTATGACAAATGTAATCATATAAATATAGTGACTACATGCTTTTGATGGTAAATAAGTCTTTTAATCTATTTTTGCCTAATCTTATCACCAGTACAAATATTCTTTGAGCATTCAATGATTGTTTTTTGACTACTCAGAAAATTAGGAAAAAGCAATATTTATCATGTTCTAGTTTAGTCACCATCAACTCTCTACTGCTCTGTGCCTTCTAGGTAGGCATATCACCCATATTTAATTCATATTACTTTTGAAATGCAAAACCACAAACAACAGGTTAATTTTGCATTTTTAAATATTCTATTCTCTAGAATATTACTTCCTATGTCAAATAATTAATATAATTATTATAAGGAGAAATGAAAATGCAGAGAAAGTCTATTTTAGAATACTGCAAACTGAGTAATATTTGTTAATTGTAAAATAACAATGTTTCATACTTGTGTAATGATTTACACTTTCCTGTAACATCTGATTTGCGCATCGTTACATAGATAGTGGGTCTTTTTAGTGTGTGTATGGTACTGGGAATGGAACCCAGGGGCATTCTAACTTCCAGCTACACTTCAAGCCCTAATTTTATTCTTTTGAAAAGGGCCTAATAAGCTGCAGATGGCCCCACTAAGTTGTTGAGGCTGTCCAGGAACCTGTGATCCTTCTGTTTCAGCCTCCCAAGTACTAGGATTACAAGCATGCGTTCACCACGCCCAGCTCTTGAGGGTGGATCATTAACAATGCCAGTAGTGATTCATTTTTCTCCCCATTGCAGAATATGGCATAAGATAAAAATAAAATTTGACAGGAACAAACATGTAATTCAGTAGAACATGGAGTTTAAAACAGTTATTCCCCCCCACCCATTGAAAATCAAATCTTCCACAGACTTCATGGCGTCTTGCCCAAAGGATAGTGTTAGAAATGCTGCACAGAGTTAAAAATTATGTCTGTGTTTTTCTGGCACTTATGTTCAAGTATAGTTGTCTTATCATATTTTAAAACCGGCAAAATTCCATTATGACAGATGGACAGAAGTAGAAAGTGCCAGCTCTCAGTGTGGCAGCATCCTTTACAAAAGGCTTGAGTAGAAGAAGGCTGAGTACAAGCTGTTCTGAAATGCATCTCTTCTGCCATTGAAAAAAAAAAAAAAAGCCACTTCATCACTTAAGGTTTTTGGCATTTAAGATGACCAGTTAATCACACCTTTGAGATTATGGAAATTATGGGTAACAACAATAACAAGAATTGCATTGATTTGAGGAATCCAGAGATGCAATAAGATGACTTGGAATGTAGAGTGTGTTACAAAAGAGAGACTAGAAACAAATTGAAAGGGATGCTGGGAAAGGGACAAAAGCATTAGAGGTATTGTTAAATAACCTGGCCTTGAGTGGCTTATTCAACTCTGCAATTCAAAAAGACTGCACTATTTTTTTTTCCTTCTGTGCAGTTTAATAGGCACCAGGCACAGAGAAATGATATCTACAAGAAATCCCTAAAGTGATTTAGCATTTTAAAGGTGTTGCAAATGGTGATTTTAATTCAATTTAGGCTTTTAAACAAAAGATAGACATCAGCCACTTTTCAAATTAGAAAGATGTAAACCTGGGGGGGATTTTTGAAATAGATAAATGAATGCATAAAACTCACACATTCATTGTGTTAGTAAAATGGTCTAGCATTTTTTTAATAAAGTACAAATATTTCTTAATGAAGAATAATAAACCTAGCCTTTTAACTGGGCATGGTCGTACATGCTTGTAATCCCAGTTCTTGGGAGACTGAGAGAAGTATCAGGGTTCTTTGCCAGCTTCAACTACTTAGTGAGGGTCTCTGCAACTTAGTGAGACCCTGTTTCAAAATAGAAAATTAAAAATTGGGCTGGGTGTGTAGCTCCAAGGTAGAATGCCCCTAGGCGGAAGCCCCTTCAACCTCCCATAATAATAATAATAATAATAATAATAATAATAATAATAATAATAAGCCTAGACTTTCAATATCGTAGATTTGTTAGTCTTCTATTTCTACTGTTGTGGTAATAAATTACTACAAATTTCATGGTTTTAAGAAAATAATGATATTCCTTAGGTTAGAGGTTATCTACAGACTCCATTGGGCTAAAATCATTATTGGTCAAGTTGCCTTCTTTCCTGGGTGTTAGGGTTGGATATTGAATGTCCGCCTAATAACACAGTAAAGAGGCTAGTGGGTCTTCAAATACAGGAGTGGAAAAGACATATGATAGCAGTGATAGGTATTCACAGTCCAAAATAGGAAAACTTGGGCTGGGGATGTAACTCAATGCTAGAGAACTTGCCTGGCATGTGTGAGGCTGTGCAAATTCTCACTGTAGAAGAATTCTTTATAAAGGCTTGAGTAAATACCTAGAGAACAAAAGTGTTCTGAAATTTATCTAACTCTGCAACGGGGACAGGACAGGGATGGAAAGAGAAAAAGAATTACCAGTCCCGAGGTTCATCAAAATCCACCTGGGTAATCTATTTGATTCAAAGCCTGAGAATAAGGTAATGCTACTCTGTCCTCTGGGTAAAGGCTTTACTCTCTGAATTATTCTTTTCTTTTAATAGAAAGTAGCTCATGTTTGCAGCTGAGTAATTTTATCTGACTTTTCAAACTTTAGACCTTTGGAGGTCTGACAGTCTTTTGCCATTTTGTGCTATCTTGGTACATCCAGGTCCAAGATGACAATATTCCTACTGTTACAAAGTTCTTGAGGATTTTGTGGCTCCCCTGCTTCTGTCAGAAAATTTTCTCCATTATAAAAGAAGTTGTTTTATATATTTTTCTCAGAAATTCCCATGTGGGATTCAGCTGAGATGGCTGAGGGGACCTTGAAATCACCTCTTAATCTCTGAAATTACCTTTCCTGTGACTAAATATTCTAACTTTTTTGATATTGATGAGGTAGTAGCCAAAGGTTGTGTGTGAGGAGTTTGCCTAGGGGCCGATATCCTATGTGGGACATTTTGGGTCCTGTTTTATCAGCATCTTCATTGCTGTGATACGAACACTTGAAATGCACAAAACTTTGAGGAAAAAAGATTAATTTGCTTATCAATCTGGAGAAGTCCAGAGACCTCCACTCAGAAAGTCCACTCTGCAGCAATCAGCTTCTGCCACAAGCTGCACACCATAAGAAACCCTAAAAGAGAGGAGAGCGAAATCAAGGGGAGGGGATGAGAAACATATTGACCCCCAGCAACCCACACTTCCAAAATGGCTGCCTTTCCTGCCATATGAGGTCTGGGGATAACTCTAAATCCAAACCATAGCAGGTCCTATCAGGTGATGCAGGGTTTCCTCAGGCCTGCAGAGGGTAAGCTATGAAGTGTGCACCGTGAGACATGGTGCACAACCAGTACAGTTTTCTGGAGTGAGTTGTAATAAAGTACTCAAATCTAGCCTTGTTTCCCAAGCCATCCCTGTTCTTATGCAGCTGCATTCGAAACCCAAGTGCCTGTATTTTGAAGTTTCCTTAACATGGGTCTCAACTGAGAAAATTCGCAGACATCTTTGCAGTCCTCCTTCCTGGGACCTTTGACTGAGGCATTTTCTCCAGGGTGATTTAGTACCTTTCTGCTCCTCGTCCTTCCCTCCCTACTCTCTCCTCTCCAGGTTCAGAAATAGCAACCTTTTGTTTGGTGCTCTCCGATAGTAAGACGATCCGCATTGTTTATTCTGTATCTACTTAATTGTTTCCTAGTGTACCATGGAGGAAAATAGAACCGAATAAAGCCCATGCTTTTTTTTTTTTTTTTTTTTTATCCCTCTTGTTTTCATTGTCTTGGTAAGTGAATAAGAGTCTGATTGTGACTTAGAGTTTGGCTTGTTATTCTAATAAACCATCTCAACTCCTGATTGCTTAACAGATTCTACCATGGATGCTCTCAGCATTTTCTGTCTTGAGAAGACACCTGATGACTTTAGTCCTTCACTATCCTTGAAGACTGTACATTGCTCAAATAATCAGGGTCTGTTTCTATATTGTTTAACAGTCTTCTTTTGGTCTATCTTTTCACTCTCTCATTTTTGTAGAAAGAAATCAACTATACCTTTAGCACTTGGCTTGAAATTATTTTAGCTAAATGCATATTTTCCACATTTATGAGTTGTTTCTCATTACCTATGGGAAACATTTGGACTATACTTTCTGTTAGTATAGGATAAAATTCTCCTTTCCTTAAATTTCCAACAACATCCTCCATTTCCCTCCAAACCTTCTTCTGCAGTCTCTTTAATTCCATAATCTCTTCATTGCTGTTTAGGGCTTAGCCAAGGCAGTATATATATTTTTTCTGTTCCCCACCCTCTTCTAAATATTACCTAGTGGAGTTTGTTAGCATCCATATTGCTACTACTACTAAAAGTCTGCTCAAGAGTATACAGGCTTTTTTGGTAATGCTCAAAATTCTTCTAGCTTCTTTACACTGCCCAATTCTACATTTAGGTATTTATTGTAACAATGACACACTTCCAAGTTTTTATAGTAATTGTAGCAAATTACATAAATTTAATAGCTTACAATAGCATACATTTATTATCTCGTGCCTCTATACATGAGAAGTCTGACATGGCTCTCACTGGGCTAAATTCAAGATGTCAGCAAGGTCATGTCCATTTTTTTTTTTTTTTTTTTTTTGCTCTGTCCAGTGTCTAGAAGCCACCTGTATTAGCGAGGTCATGGCCATATTCCTTCATCTTCAAAGACAGCAATATTGCATTTCCCTGACCCTCCTTCTATGGTTAAATCTCTTTTCTCTGTCTCAATTCTGCTTTTAAGGAAACTTTTGATTACTTTGGGAACACTTAGGTAATTCAGGATAATCTCCTCATTTTATGCTTATTTGATTAGCAGCTTTAATTCCATTTGCAACCTTAAGTCCCATATGCCATATGCTATGGTTTGAATGTGTCCCCAAAGTGTGCATATTGGAAACTTAATCTGCACTGCAATGTTATGGAGAAGTGAGACCTTCAAGAATTGGTTAGGTCATTCAGACTCTGCCTTCATGAATAGACCAATGTTATTATCATGGACGTGGGTTAATTATCACTGAAATGGGTTTCTGTCAAGAGTGAGTTTGCTCTTCTTCCCCTCTCCTGTGCCATGTGTGTTCTTTTACTATGTGATGCCTTCCATCTCTCCATGTTATGATGCATCAAGGAGGCCCTGAGCAAGTATAGGCTCCTCAGCCGTGGCTTTCCTAGCCTCTCAAACCATGAGAAATATATCACTGTTCTTTATAAATAACCCAATGCCAAGTATTCTGTTGTAGAGGCACACAGTGGCTAAAGATACCATACAACTCAACCTACTAGGTGGATATTTCAGGAGGCAGGACAGAAATATTTGGAAGGCTATATTTTCTGCATACCACACTAGGATTAAGAGAAAGATAAGTGAAATATAAATATTCATTCATTCATAAATCATGAATATTGGCCAAAAAATAATAGATTCATATGCTAAAATTCATGACATTTCAGCAAAATGGCATCCTATGCAGGAGCCTTTGCAAATGATAATACACAGTGATTCTTACACATTAATTCTAGAGTGAGACTAATAAATTAGCATTTAAAAAATCTTTCCATAGAGTACTTATAATCAACCAAGCTTACAATTTCAAATTTTAATAAGGTCTCAATCATTCTGAGAGACCTGGGCCATCTTCTTTTTTAGAACTTGTAACTGTTGCAAGAAGAACTATACAAAGATATCATCAGTGCTAAGAGATGCCAAGGTGCCAGTTTTGTTTCTGCCATGGCTCATTACATAGGACTTTGATTTCTCTAACATAATTTCCTTTTCTGGAAAGTAAAGAATTTTTTGAAAATATAATAAGGCAACATTAATAAAAGTGTTTCATTAACTTAGTTTTTTCATATTCCTTTCTCTTTAGACAAGAAAAGATCAAATTTTAATGGTATGGACTTCTTTAAAAAAATAATTGCTGTGTTTATCTTTCAGGCCTCCTAGCATATCCAGAGGGAGATAATGTAGTGAATAGTGTAATCGTAGCTGGGCATGGTGATGCACACTTACAATCCCAGTACTTGGGAGACTGAGACAGGAGAACCACAGGTTTGCAGCCAGCCTCAGCTACTTGGTGAGGCGCTCCACAACTCAGTGAGACCCTGTTTCCAAATAAAGAATAAAAAATAGGGCTTACTCTGTAGCTCGGAGGTAAAATTCCCTTGGGTTGAATCCCTAGTACCTCAAAACAAAACAAAACAAAACAAACAAACAAAAAAAACAACAGTGTAATCATTACAAGCAATTACAAGCAGGCCACTGTTTATGTCCTTATTAAGTTTTGAGATTTGGTGTAAAGATATTTAAAGTATGTATAAATACCTCCTTCTCTTAACTATAATGACACTTTACTATGGTCTTAATATTTTAGACTTAAGGGCATTTCATTTTAGGAGCAGGCATTGCAGTTATTTAGTTATTACTTGTATGCATTCTTCTATTAAATGACTAATATGGTAGTTTACTTACATGGACATTATTACTTTTATGCTTTCTTCTGTTTAATGAATAATATGGTAGTTTGCCTACTTATCTACTAACCTACTTTTGGTTCACTTTACATGTTTCTATGCTTGCTTAAGACTTGACTTAGTTATTTTATTATCCTCAATAGTTATTTTCTATTATTAATGTCTATGACCAGATATGTATGTGTGTGCATATAGCACAACATACATGTCATTTTAACACAAATACATTTTAACCCAAAGGAAAAAAGGATTAGCAATACACTAAAATATGAACATAAATTTTTCACTATTAATAACTTTATTATATAACTAGATATTTAGTTTTTATAAAAAGCTAGAGATAAACTGGCATGAAATAAATAAAAACCCCTGAAGTCTAGCATTACTCACAGCTTCCTGTTTCTTGTTTCTTGCATTTCACCATAGGTACTAAAGATTTTTACCTCCACCTCCCTTCCTCAATCTGACATGACATTTGTCTCAACAAAGAAAAATGTCAAGAAGTGAGATAATTTCTTAGTTAGTCTTGGCGATTTTTCTAGCCAAATTTGATGTAAAACTTAAAATATCAGTATTATAATAACATTTTTTTAACTATGTACTTCTGGATTTATCACATATCATTCACAGACTTGTAAGCAGTTTTTGGAAAGTATAAATATTAATATATTTTAATTTCACTGAAATTAGTGAAAAGAGATATGGAGGGGATAAATGATTTCTAAGATCCCAGAGTGACAATATAGTACAATAAGTTCAGAATCAGTTCACAACCTTGTTAATGATATGATCTCTAATCTTTATTTCTAAAGAGAATTATCATGCAATCAAATATTATAGTAGGACACACACAAAATTTTAACAGTTATAAAAAATTCAGGAATTGTCAAAAAGTAATTGATTTCCTCAAAACTTCCTTTTAGGCATCATTGGACTGAAACATAATAAGAGAGAATGAACTTAGTCTGAACTCTGCAGAATAACATTTTTTATCATTGTTAATATGTTTCACTTATATTAATAGGTCTCTGTGAGTTCCCTCTTGTGGCTAATCTTAAATATAAAAAAGCTAGTTTTCTTCATTTACCTACGATGGCACTGCATTAGGGAGATAAGGCACTATAACTGCCAGCTGTATGAGAGATTTGTGTTTTAAATTCTTTTCTGGAGCAATTTCTTCAATCTGTTTATGATTAAAATACATATTTTATGCCACTGTTATAGAAAAGAATGTATTTGCACCAATTATTTTTCCTAGTTATTTCCAAGCATATCAGAAGCATTGTAAACCAAATTGTAACTCAAATATTGTTCTAGCAAATAGTAAAATGCTTTCTATCTATATACAAATAGAGAGTGCACACAAAGCAACTTTTCTTTTTGTCTCAACATGGAAATACTGTTATAACTCTTTTTGAGATCTGAAGACAGCCTAATTTTTAGGCTTTAGAGTTTTGGTCTTGTGTGTCTTCATCCTACAAACATTAAATCTCTACAATTTATATTGTTTGACTTTCTATATTAAAATACAAACAGGTTCATCTCTTTATTTTCTTTAATAAATTACAATAATTTTGAAAACAAGTTACATGTCTGACTTAACTTCAAATATAGCCCAGATTCTTGGTTCGGTGCTTTAATATATGGTCAATAAATTAGGTAGAATGAAATCATGGATTCTTATGATCATAAAATTTTATTAAATATTCATAATATATGGATATTTGGATAATTATATTAAATATATAATTTCAATGGAAACTGCAAGTAAATTTGTCTATATTCATAAGGTATTTATACAGTCAAGAAAGTTTCTGTGAAGTCCTACTTTATTGAAATTTACTTATCCATGCAAAGATTTTTAGAGATTTATGCATGGAAATTGTAGGACACTTGTTCCTCATACTTAGGAATAAGGCATAGCTATTATACTATATTTTTCTTGAGTTTATGCAAGGTGATTGCTCTTTAAGATGAGGTTTGTGGAAGGGAATAATGAATGAGTGGAGGAGAAGAGAAAAAAATTAAGAACAGCATGGCATTGAGGGAACTATTTGGAGAAAGAAGGCAAAGATTTTAGCAGCTGCTATGAATGTGAAATTTGGAATATATGATAAAATTTGATGGGCAAATGCATATCATTTTACTCTGGGATGGCTAGTTCTTTTTGTAATGTATATTCTATGTTTTTAAAAAACCAACAGTATGAATCCAGATTACTTACGTTTGTTGATGTCCAACTGGTATGTATGTGTGTGTGTCTGTGCATGTGTGTGTGATGTTACATTAATTGTCATATGTAAAATTATATTTACATGAGATTTTAATGCATTTTTGGCTTTGTCCTAATGTCTAAGCATTTGACATTATGACCCAGAGCCTAAGTTTAGGAGTCAAAGATAAAGTACCTGGTCTCAGGTAAATGACATATTTAAGGCAAGAACATACACATTTACCAGGGTCACTTGCCCCAAAGAATTATACTAGCCTGTATTTTCAAACTCAAGTTTATAAAAATGCTGTGATAATAAGCAAGTACCCATCTATGTCAAGGAGATCCTCCAACAGCACCAATCTCATCAAGTGGTTTACCATAATATAAGGTAGTGAACGGACAGCATATGAGTATTAATGGGAAGCAGAAAGTGAAGACCATAGGTTTTAAGCTGTTTCCAAAGTCTGAAAAATTCTTTAGTGCCCAGAGATTACCCATTGTCTATTAATAAGTAATTGTGGTTAAGAATGAAATTATTTTATTTTCTGTGTACTTTTCTAAGAGGGATAATAAGTCAGAATATAACTCTCTTCTGTTGTTTTGCTCTAACATTTTAATATAATGGAGCTGCCTTGTATTTCTTTTCTTAGGAACACTGGGAGAAATCCTCCTCAGACACTAAAAGATATGTAAAAACAAAGCTTAGAAACTGTTTTTACCTGCTAATGAAGGCAAAGGAATTTAGTTTCACTTTGCTTTCTTATACCTTGACTTCTTAACTTTTACTTCTTTATTTCCGTTCTGCCCCCTTTGGATCTTATTTATACCTATATATTCTTTCATAAGGTTAGCAAGGGACTAGAGATTGAAAGCTCTTTACCAATTGTCTCAGATGTTTTATAATCCAATTCGTTTTCAAAGTTGCTCCATTGAATATTTTGGGTTTTTTGGTAATATTATGTACTAGAAATCTTAAACTCTAATGTTTGCACATTTAGACTCATTTCTGAATTCTGCTGTTGCAGTAAGAGGTAAAGATAGAAAATCTGTTGGTCTGGAATTCTGATATAAAAACAAATTACAATAGATTTTTTTTCCTGAATGCTACTTATTTGAACAACGTAACTATTTTCCTGTATTTGTTCAAGTACAATCTCAATCTTTATTTCTATGTTTTATGATCTAAGTAACACAACCTAGAATGGAACTAATTTCCTGAATTAATTTACATTGCCAAGAAATTGAAAGAAGAAGCTTATATGAAGCAAAACATATTATATTAGATGCTTTCTTTATTTGAGCATATTGTTTTCTAACATTATTATCGTGTCTATGACACTATATTCTGTGTCATAGACTCTCAATCTGTATATTTTATGGAGAGCAGTTCATATTGTAATTCCCTAACTTCTGGTAAACCATGATTTCATATGCAAAAATTAAATTTCATATAAATTTATTTGTAATTATTAAACCATAAATAACATTACTTCTACTTCTTGGAACCAGGCCTAAATTTAAAAGATCTTTTAATGTAGTTATTCTCCATAACATTAACCTGTTTTAAAGCAACATGCTGACAATATTTACAAAATAATGAAAGCATCTCTATTTGTGCTTAAGCCATAAGATTCCTAAGAATATCTTCAGACTCAATAAAATAACGATTTATTCCTGTTATGTAAAATACTAAATGCAAACTATTAATATGCTAATGTGCTATTTCTATAAAATGTATAATTTATAAAAATTTGTTTAAATATATTTAGGATAATGATTTAAAAAGAAAACATGTGCAACTATTATGACTATGTAATTCACAAAAAATCAATAATGTGTGTTACTAAATTTGTGTTCTTTTTTTTTTAAAGACAATTCGTTATGTAATATGTCCTCATTAATTTTGACTTGAGAATTTCAAAGTAGTCTACGACAAAATTCAGTAACAATTTTCAAAATTGATCACTGTTCCTAAAATAATATGACTAGTATATTTAGAAAATTCACCTTTAATGTTGGACCATTTCTCATCCCAGTGTATCTGGAAAAAAATTTTGAGCCATATTGTTGGACAACAACTTCTGACCATAGCAGCAGGGGGCTCTTATATTGGACAGATACTGTACTTCCTTTACTCAGTCATCAATCCACTTGCAGAAATGACATTTTAAACGTCTCTTCTTTCTCTTCAAACTCCCAATAAAATGCCCTCAGTCCTTACTCTTACAAATACCAACCTTGCCCAGCGTGGTGGCGCACGCTTGTAATCCCTGCGCTTGGGAGGCGAAGACAGGAGGATGGCTCAGATTGGAAGCCAGTCGCGCTGGCTTAAGAGACCCTGTTTCCAAATAAAAATATAAAATATGTCTGGGACTGTAGCCCGGAGGTAGAAGGGCTTCCAGAAACCTCAGTACCACCACCAACACACACACACACACACACACACACACACACACACACACACACACATTCATTCTTTATTAAGTACAAAATACGGACTGACAGGACTGTATCTAAATCATCTAAATCCCTGGGGAAGTAGGGCGTGGTGGCGCACACTTGTAATACCCTCGCTTGGGAGGCGGAGACAGGAGGATCCCACAGGTTCGAAGCCAGCTGCCCTGGCTTAAGAGACCCTGTTTCCAAATAAAAAGGAAGTATAAAACAGGTCTGGGAGTGTAGCCAGAGGTAGAAGGGCTTCCAGGAATCCCAGTACCACCAAAATCAATCAATCAATCAATCAATCAATCCATCCCTGGGGAAATAATTCTATTCTTTACCATTAAGTGTGTTTTTGACCTTAGGATTTTTTGTAGATGTATTTTTCCTGTTTGAGGATGTTTCATACTCTTCTAATTTACTGACTTTTTCTTTCAGTACTGGAGATGGAATCCAGAAGCATTCTACCTCCAGGCTACACCGCCAGCCCTATTTTTTATAATTTATTTGGAACAGGGTCTAACGAGGTCGCTGAGAGCCTCACTAAGTAGCTGAGACTGGCTTCGAACCTGTGCTATCCTCCTGTCTCAGCCTCCCAAGTGTTGGAATTACAAGCTTGTACCACCATGCCCAGCTTTATTGACAATTTTGATCACTGAGGTTTTAAATGTTTTCAAATGTTTTATCATCAATATTGTTTTATCATCAATATTGTTCCTCCTCTATCCTGTTAATGTGGCAGATTATATTGGTTGACTTAAATGTTAATCCAATCTTGCAATATTAATCAAATTCCACTTGGTTACTAAACATACATTTTATATATTATTGGATTCCATTTGCTAATATTATAATATGAATTTTGTTCTCTTTATTTATGAGAGACATTAGTCTAATTGTTGTTGTTGTTGTTGTTGTTGTTGTTGTTGTTGTTTTCTTTTGTGCTACTGGGGATGAAACCCAGGGACATTCAACCTCCGAGCTACATCCCCAGCCCTATTTTTTATTCTTTATTTTGAAACAGGGTCTCACTGAGTTGCAGAGGGCCTCACTAAGTAGCTGAGGCTGGCTTTGAATCTGCATGATCCTCCTGTCTCAGCCTGTCTCCAAAATGCTGGGATTACAAATGTGTGCCAGCCACCATGCCTAGCTTAGTCTAAAATTTTTTCTTGTCTTTTTTTTTTTTTTTTCTAAAATTTCTGTGCTAGATTTGTTTTGTGTGTGTGGTTTATAAACCTTATAAAATAAGTGGTGTGATCATTTTTCTTCTTTTGTATCCTGAAATAGTTTAGGGAAATTGGTGCAAATGTATCTTTTAGATTTGATAGAATTTACCAGCTAAATAATTTGGACATGGGTTGGTTAATAACAAATTCAACTTCTTTAGGTCTAGGTTATAATCTATTTATTCATTTTGATAGTTTGACTTTTCATAAAATTTGCCTTGTTATATATAAGTGCAGAGAGATATGAGAGACTAGAGAGTCCAGGGGGATATGTGCCAATTGAAGCCTTTATTAACTGGCCAGAGGAAGTGCCCTCAGTCTAGAGATCTGACTGGAGGGGGGCAGACAAGGCTAGGTAATAGTAAGCTTTGATGATAATAACAAGGGACCAACCAGATTCTTACACATTTCCTATTAACCCAATCACTACGCAAGCTACTGCAAGCAAGTCAAATGAAAAAGCCAATTACCAGGGGGCTATGGCTGGAACACACAGCTGCGAGCCAGATATGGTGATTACTACAGCCAAGCTGAATGTCAGTTGGTTAACTGGATCCTTTTCGACAAGAACCACATATTTTAAACCTTGCACAATCCCTTTACATGGTAGGGGGTGAAGGTAGTTACAGGAACTTGTTACAAAATGGCGAAGGAAGCAAAATGGAGTTACTTTAGTTTCACAGCCCCCCTTATTTGGGTAAAATTTATTGGTTTTGTTCTTAAATTCTCTTTGCTTTTTTATTTTTATTGCATTGTAAACAAAATGTTGTTTATTTGTACTTCATGAAATTGTGTCTGTTGATTTTGACTCACCTTCACTCAGGAAGGAAGACACCCAAAGTGTGGTTTGGCTCTGTTCTGGGGATCAGAATTTGCTTTCAATTGCAACACACATTTCTAAGGCAGAGTTTCCTAGTATATTTTCAAAGAATATAATTGATTTTTATGACTTTATGTATGGAGTGGTAAATGTGATTAAAATAACTTCTACTAACTTGTACGTTTTGGAAATTTATTTTACTATCATTTCATTCTTTATGGAATTCTCATTACATACTTCAGGTCAGTGCCATAGAACACTCTTGGGAAAGCTGATGATCAGAAGTTGAAACATGGTAGCCACTGTTCAGGGGATAAGAAATATCAAAGACTTGTCAAGGACAACAACATTATTAGCACCAGATGTGAATAGAAAATTACCTTGTTAGGTGGGCTCAGCATGCAGAGGACATGCCTCCGCAGTAAATGTTCTGTGTTAGTTAACAAATACAAACTCAAAATTTGGAAAATGCAATCTCTTATAAATTTGAAGGTCACTTTTTTAGAAGGCCTATACATTTATATCAACTGGGCAAGATATTCCCAAAGGTGGAATTTATCAGGAATATTATAAACTCTGAATGTCTCCAATGAATCAGTTACCGAGCAACTGCACTAGATAACTTGATTACAGAGAATAGAGAAGATTTGAAATATATTATTTGACTGCTTTACTGCTATCCAAAATTTAAAAGCAAAATAAAAGCAGTATTACACAATCTAAAAATCTGTTTGAAATAGTCATAATTTTAAAACGAATATCAAGTAGATTATAAAAAACAAAATAAAAATTTTTATTTATATCAAACACCCTTCCTCCTATTCCTCTACAAATTTCAGAGTTTTAGTTTAGTTTTTTTATTCTAAAATACTTTTAAGTTTTAATTTGCATAAGTATGTACATAGATAGGAATGACTTGTTTTAGTTGCTCAATAAAAAAAATAAACATACCTGTTTATCTGAAAAGGAAAGTTTAGTAATCTCTGACAAACTTTAAATATTTGAGAAAATATAAGTGAGAGTCACATATTGTTACATCATATGCCTTGAATCATTAAAACTTATTAGCCAGGCACGGTGGCGCACACTTATAATCCCCGCGCATGGGAAGCAGAGACAGGACGACTGCACAGGTTTGAAGCCAGCCTTGCTGGCTTAAGAGACCGTGTTTCCAAATAAAAGTATAAAATAGTTCTGGAAGTGTAGCCCAGAGGTAGAAAGGTTTCCAGGAACCCCAGTACCACACACACACACACACACAAAAAAAAAAAAAAAAAAAAAGAAACCTTATTAAACTCTTTTTAAGTGATACTGCCATAATAAGATAAATTCTGAAGGCTTCTCTTTAGGCAAAGGTTAAAGATTCAGGAAGTAATGAGGATCAAAGCCAAAGCCAAATGCGGACAAAACAAAACACAAAACAGCTCCTGCGTAAATACTTATAGAACAGAATTTCAAAAACGGATGTAAAAGTCAGTATGAATGAACTTTCAGTATTTTCTTGTTTTTAATGATTCCATACGATTAAAAGGAAAACAACTATAAATATGTAATAACCGTTGCAATACTGTTTTCCCTCCATCTATATAAAATATAGCTTGAAGAATATGAGTGTGTATGTGTAATGTATTTGCATGCAGATCTGGGGTTTTGTAGGCAGAGAAACCTGGAGCTCCTCTTCTCTTCAGTTCTCACACGTTTAACTAACACAGGATGCTGATTGTTACCTCAAACTAACCTCTCGACAATCAAATACATATATTCTGGAAGCAGCTCACTACCTTTCAAAAGCCAAATGTAAGTATCTTTTTCCAGCTCTTGTTCAGTAACATCTTATTGATAACCTGAGAGGGGCCACTGTGGGATGTTCACATCCCGGAAATCAAGAAACAAGGCACGTCACCTCCACTATTTTTCCAAATGATTGAACAGCATTATCACTTAGTGGAACATTATATGTGAAGAATGAATAAAGTTATAGAATTATTATTAATCCATTGAAGTACTAGCTATATCTGAATTTGATTATAAATTATGGGCCTACACAAATATTTAAGAGACTTTGAGGACAAACTTATTTCAAAGTTTGAAGGTCAGTAATATAACAATAGCATAGCAAAAATTCAAACCCTCGATTTTGAAGTTAATTCTCAGTGACTCTGTTAATATATGGATACATTTATGTAGAATCCAGCCATTTTTCTAGAACTCGTGATAAGCATAATTTATTCTATTGTTAATAACATTTCAAATCATTTACATTATTTACTTACTTTCTTTTGGAGTTCAGAAAGCTGTTTGTGATTTTTTCTTGACATTTATATTTTGTTAAAAGTATACAACTTCCCTCAGTCTATGATTGTATGCTACTCTGAAAGTAAAATTCTCTGAATTCTTAAAACACAAAAAAGAATGCATTTTAATGTGACATTATAGTAATTTGTTCTGGGCAAAAATACAAAGTGAATCAATTTTTGTGCTTGGCAATGGCAGGGCAATACCCTGGATTCCCATTAAGTCCAATCCTATAATGGTGGCAACATTTTTTTTAGCTCTGCTTTGTACCATGCTGTGAATTTCAATAGAAATGCCCATTCCAAATTTCCTTAATGGATTTTTTGCCTACACTATGTGCATTTAGTTGTGAGTAGGTAACACCATGTGCCAGATTTCAAAAAAGTGTAAAGTTTTGTAGATGATTATTATTATTTCAATTAAGAATTGTTCTTGGAGATAGGATTTCAAATGTGACAGAGTACACAAAAAACAAACTACATAGGACTGTGAAAAATAAGTTCCATGCTCATGAAGAGAAAATATATACCTTTTACTGGAGACTTTGCTCTGCTGTTCAGGGCAAATTGCTGGTGCCTTACACATGATTAAATCATAACATACCTTCCTTTTCTTTGGGAACTTTTGTTGTTTCTCCATAATGGAGAAATCAGATTTAGCTTTAAATGAAATTCATAATGGCAATGTTAACTTTTTGTCCAAAAATATAACAACTTGGATGTGCAACAGAACTTGCAAATAGGTTGATGCAATATAAAGAACCATTTTAAAAAGAAATGAATTATAAAACATTTTGGAAATATTTTTGTTATATTTTGAATAATTAACTGCATTTATTTATTTATTTATTTATTATTATTATTATTTTTTTAGTGGTACTAGGGATGAAATCCTTCTACTTATGGGCTACACTCCCAGACCTATTTTTTTTATTTTATTTTATTTGGAAACAGGGTCTCTTAAGCAGCGGGGCTTTCTTCAAACCTGCTGGATCCTCCTGTCTTCCCCTCCCAAGCTTGGGGATTACAATTGTGTGCCACCATACCCAGTACTAACTGCTTTTTAGTTCTTAGTTATCACGTTTTAGAATAGGAGAATATTTTTTCCTATAGGAATACAACTAAAATAAATATCAAGCTGAATTTTGGAACCATTTCATTTATTTGGAGTTTCTTAACCTAGTTAATTGTCAAATAAATGAATCACTACATATTTAAGTATTTGATCTTGAAAAACTCTGATAAGAATTTCTGCTTCTATATTGATAGAGAAACTTGTAGTAGACTAGCTTGTCCACCAGGAAACAACAAAAATATATGTTTTTATATATAACTAATTTAATGTAAAATTAATTTAAAACTACTAACTAGTTTTTGGTATGCAACGGTGTCTCACTAGGTTGCTGAGAGTCCCACTAAATTGCTGAGGCTGTTACTGAACCTATGATCCTCCTGTCTTGGCCTCCCAAATATTGTGATTACTGGCATGTACCCCTACACCTGCCTTAGAAAAATATTTATTCATTTTTTGCGATAGTGGGGGTGGAATCCAGGGGCATTCTACCTCCGAGCCACACTGCTACCCCTATTTTTTTTATTCTTTACTTTGAAACAGTGTCTCGCTGAGTTGCAAAGGGCCTCACTAAGTAGCTGAGGCTGTCCCCTAACCCAGATCCTCCTGTCTCAGCCACCCGAATGCTGGAATCACAAACGTGTGCCACCACACCCAGTTATGCCCATCTTTAGAACAATATTTTTAAGTGCTACTTTTATGTACTGGCTTCTATACTGGCGGTACTGGACTACAATATCTGAGAGGAAAGGAAGCAAACAATTTCATCTTTCTTCTTAGAGGTATATTTTTATTCTAAAGCAAAGGGTCATGGCAGAAATATAGTTCTAGGTCAGCTGAAAAGACAGAGATATAGCAAGTAGATGGAATTTGTAGGACAGATCGCCATTATTCATAAGGGTCTCTCAAGTGGCTTATAGTGATCCCTAATTAACTCTCATCATGAAAATAATAAGCTGATGGCCTTACCATTGAAGGTAGTAGGATAAGTCCTTTGATACATATCATCAAATTATTCAATTGCAGAAAATACTTAATTAAATTAAGAATGATTTTTGGAGTAAAATTGAACAGCACAGAGTATTTTATTTTATTATTATTTTTTCTCATGGTGCTGTGATTGAACTTAGGGCCATAAACATCCTCAGCACAAAATAAAACAAATGAAAAAATTTTCAACATTGAATTCTGTATCTAGCAAAAATATAGCTGCATAAAACATGAAGAAATAAAAGAAAGCAGATGGACCTGTACTATAAAAGTTGTTAAAATTCTAAACAGAAGGAATAACATGTACTCATATTGTCTAAATATACAAAAAGGAATAAAGCTCACTGTGATCTTATAATAACTATGTGGGTAATTACAAATTAATTTTTAAAAATTAAAAAATATCTTCAAAAGATAATTATTAAACCAACATAATAACAATATGTTACAAGGTTTAAAGCACATGTAAGAGCAAGATATATAACAACACAAAGACAAAAAACAATAGAGAAAATCATGTAAGAACATATTAGTTGATAAAAGAAAGTAGTATGTGAAAGTAAAAAATGTGTATTTCATGTAGACAATTATTAGCTGTAATTAAAAGCCAAGAAAAGAAACAGAAGATTATTGAAAAGGGTTAAAAGGATAGAATTAAAAACAAATAGCACAGATAGTAAGATTATGGAAAATTTGAACTTAAATTTATAAATAATTACATTAAATTTGTATTGTCTAAACATTTTAATTGAATAGCCTAGATTTTTCAGATTGGACAAATAGGAGGTAGCAGTCAATGGCATTTTAACTAAAACATGATCTACTTTAAGCATAAATTTTCTCATAGGTTATATATACAGAGATGAATAAATGATATCTTGTTTTGATGTTAAACAAAGAAAACTGAAATGCATAGAAAATTAGACAAAAACCCAAAACATATTATCTGGTATAAAAGAAAATTTTATACTGATGAATGATTGAACTTTTATGGCACCTAACAATCATGTGGTTTTTTTCAACACCAAATCAAAGAGTCACAATACATGAACAAGAACTGATATAACTGCCAAATAAATAGACAAACCCATAACTTTAGTCAAAGACTTCAATACTTTTCTGTTTCTATTATGAAGTATATTGTGTTCAAACCAGCTTGTGGCCAAAGATAAAGAAATATCTGTTAGTAGAGTACACATGTCTATATAGTATCTATAATATTTGATGATGGTGTTCCATATTCCACCCATATTTTTATGATATTTTTCTGCTAAATCTGGAAGAAGGATATGAAGTCAATGTGCCATATTAATCACTGATAAAAGGAAAGGTGAGGGTAGATCTAGGTGAGAAACCCATTACATGATCCTGTCAGAGCACCAGAGCCAGGCTACAATAGATGTCCCTCCACCAAAACAGACATATTCCTGGAAGCACATAGCACGATGTGCATTTTCTGTGAATAGACAAAATTTAAGAGACATAGAAAGAATCAGGCTGAATATGCTTGTGTTTGTCTTGCATAAAGTGATAAATCATATAAACCACAATTTATCTAGGCTAAATTTAAGAAAAGGGGCAGAGAGAGGCTGAAATTGTTGCACTAATGAGATTATTCAACATGAAGGAAATATTAATAAGGAGAACCAACTGCTAGAAAAGAATTTTAAAAGTCTCTATTAAAATGTCAATGAAAAATTAAAAACTTTACTTTTATCAAAGCATTATAAAATTTAATAATCAGTATTAGAAATTCTGCTGAATAATACAGATAAGATTATCATAATTAGTTTTTGTTTATAAGAGAAAAATATTCTCAAAAAGTTTGAAATATATGTAATTCAAATAAAGTCAGAATCATTATCTAAAAATAAAGATTTTAAGCCAGGCAAGGTGGCACACACTTGTAATCCCAGAACTTGGGAGGCTGACATAGGAGAATTGCAGGTTCATGGCCAGCCTCACTACTTAGTGAGGCCTCCACAACTCAGCGAGACCTTGTTTCAAAATAAAGATTTAAAAATAGGGCTTGGGTGGAGCTCAGAGGTAGAATGCCCCTGGGGTTCCATCCCCAGTACTGTAAAAATAAATAAAAATAAATAAAAATACAGTAAATTTTTACAACATATACTAAAGAATATACACGTGTTAATTCAGAGGAATGTGTTTCAAACAAATATCTACAGGGAGCTTTTGCAACTGTATTTCTGTAAACAGAATATACTTTGGAAAGGAGTCATTTTTGTCTACTAATCAGAAAAGTGTCTGTGGCATTCTGGCAAGATTTTTATCTGGAGCATAATCTGCATACTACTCCAGAAAGATTCCCCCAGATACACCGAAAAGTATAGCAAATCAAATTTTTTTCTTAACTAAATGTGTTGGCAAATGGTGGGGCATTGATAAATAACCTCCTTTGGAACCTAAGGTGAAGCTTCAGAAAATGAAGGGGAGACAGGAGAGAAAGCTTTGTCAAGACAAAAGCATCTTTGCATGAACATACTGAAAATATCAAACCTAAGTTAAAACACAAAGTGGGAAGATTCAGAGTCCTAAGGACTGCTTTGAGCATGTTGTGGGTTATCAGCATTTACCCTCTCAGGGTTGTCTTCTTTCTCATTCTCAATGGGGCCATAGTGGTTTCAAAGCCTGTGACCCACCAAAATATCTAATGTGTTTTGTTTTTCCTGTGTTTCATCAGGAAAATTTTCAGGCATGGTATTTCATTATGTCAAGGGTCAAAATAAGCAGATAAATAAATAAATATATATACATATATTATATATAATTACTAAAATACATAATATATATAACTATATGTATATATCAATTTTGTTGATAATAACCAAAATAGAAAATGATAGAAATGGAAATGAACCAAGTGTTCAAAACTGATAAGACTATATGAGAGTTACAATGAAAATCATGGAGAACAAAGAAAGTAAATGAGCTCTTTTAATACGTGAGCCATGAAAGAAGATTGCTGGAGACTTACTTAAGGATTAAGTTGAGAAGGTTAAAGCATGATAAACCTAATATAAAGAGAACATAAAATAATCGCTGACTTCATTATTCAATTGAGAAAAAACAAATATTGCAATTAACTTTTCCTTTTGTTATAAGATCTAGCAGAGATGAGACAGTGAGAATGCACACACACACACACACACACACACACACACACACACAGCTGCATCATAACTGCAAGGGTAGCTAACATTAATTGTTATAAGAGTCTAAGACACAAAGAATCACTCGTACAATTTTTATAAAAATGTAATGTAGTATATTAGTATAACAATATATAACATATCAATACAGAGCTATCTCAAAAATAAATACAGAAATACTATATAACCTAGAAATCTCTCTATGTATGTATATGTACCAAAGGAAAATAACATCTTATAGATATAGCTGCACTATTGTGTTCATTATGTTTATTATTTACAATAGTCAAGATTAGGAAAAAAGACCATGAATATCCATCAGTGGATAACAAATACTCACATGCACACATACACACATGTGTGGAATATTATTAAGCTTTTATAAAGAAGAAGATCCTGTCATTTCCAACAATATAAATGAACTTGCAGGACATCATGAGAGTGAAATGAGCCAAAGAGGAAGAAAATTACTGCATGTTTCATATATGGAATTTGAAAAATAATTTTTTTGTACTAGGGATTGAATTACCTCTGAGCCACACCCCCATGCTATTTTATTTTGAAAGGTGGTCTCACTATGTTACTGAGGCTGGTGGTTAACCTGAGATCCTCCTCTCCCGGCATTCCCCAAAATAAAACTGAATACATAAAAACAATGGAATAGTTGTTGCTAGGACAAAAAGTGTCCCGTCCCTAAAGCTCAGACCTGCAGAGCCCTGGGAAAGAACACACTAACGCCGAGTCTATTGATGATGCTTCCTCTTTAATGCTTCTTCCTCAATGCGCACAGCAGGCAAATATATATCAGTTATATATATAACCCCTCCCTCATCACTCCACCAACCCTAAGCTTCCCACAGCTAGGGCATGCATATTTCTAACCTTCTCATAGGCGGGCTGGTGGTAGCAGGAGGCACTATGTCACTGATCATCCGTAGGGTGTCTGATAGGACTCACTGTGCAGGCTCAGGGCACCGCCAGCTTCGTGAGTCTCGTGACTTGGTAACATGCCTAGGCGCCATCTTGAGCCACCGCCCCATCCCGGTCTAGCCGAGTGGGCCCCGACAAAAAAGAGCAAGGGAAAGGGAGAAGATGTGGGTCTAAGGGTACAAAGTTGCTATTATCTAGGATGAATAAATCTAGAGGCCTAATTACATTCAATGAAGAGTACAATTAGCAATATTTTATTATATGCTAGAAATTTCTAAATGAATAGATGTTAGGTGTATTTACCACATATAGAATATAGATAATTATATGAGGTAATCTACCTATTAATTTTCCTGACTTTAGTGATCACTTAACTATATATGTAAATATTTTACATACTTTAAGTATATAAAATAATCATATTATATAAAGACATATATATATATATATATATATATATATATATATATTTATACACATTTATTGAAATGTCAGTTGAGGTCTTTTAACATCCAGGCTTCCAGATTTGAAAGTGAGTTCCTAATATACTATTTTTTCTCTAAATACTTCATTGAATATAACATATCCAACAAAATCAGGAAATCAACATTAAAAAATTAATACACTATTATGATCGAATCTAATTGTCAATTGTCCCAATAATGCTTTATATGAAAAGACATTGCTAGATCAGTCATTTCATCTAATTATTATGTCTTTTCTATTTCTTACTCAGGGATATCAAATACCAACTTTTAAAAAAGAAAACAGAAGCTGTGTGTGGTGGCACAAGCCTGGAATCCCAGTACTTGTGAGGCTGAGACAGAAGGGTTTGAGGACAGCCTCAGCAAGCAGTAAGACTGTCATCAAGCCAGCAAGACCGCTTCAAAAAATAATAAAAAGGGCTGAGGGTGTAGCTCAGAGGTAGAATGCCCCTGGGTTCAATTCCCAGTACAATCAATCAATCAATCAATCAATCAATAGAAAACAGAGCCAGGCATCGTGGCACATGCCTATAATCCCATTATCTGAGAGGTTGAAACAGAATTGTCAGTTTAAGAACATCCTCAGCATCTTTATGAGATTCTTAGCAATCTAGAGAGACTCTGTTTTAAAACAAAAACAAAAAGGGACTGGGAGTATACCTCAGAGGTAAAATGCCCCTGGGTTAAATCCACAGTACTCCCCCACCCCCCAAAAAAAGTAATGAAACAGACCAGTGACTGCATTACATACAACTTAGTTTGGGTTGTCCACTTGTCTGATATTTTTAAAGGGGTTCTTTTTTTTTTGTCTTTTTTTGGAACCGGGGATCGCTACACCTGCAAAGCAGGCGCTTTGCCACTGAGCTATATCCCAGCCCCTACTTGTCTGATATTTTTAGATTCAGGTTATAAATGTTTTATGAGAAACATCACATAATCAATGCATTCTTTTAAATATGTCAGTTAGTATATAATACTGATAGATGTCAATATTGGCTATGTTAACTTGATAACTTTATCAAGTTCTTCCTGTTTGGTTTACTTAGGGTCTTGTGAGGAGTTATATTGAGATGATATGGATATTTTGTGACTCCTCAAAAAAAATATTTTTTTTTTTTGGTGGTACTAGGGTTCCTGGAAGCCCTTTTACTTCTGGGCTACACTCCCAGGCCCATTTTTTGTATTTTTATTTGGAAACAGGGTCTCTTAAGCCAGCGCGGCTGGTTTTGAACATGCGCTATCCTCCTGCCTCCGCCTCCCAAGTACGGGGATTACAAGCGTCTGCTACCACGCCCGGCGACTCCTCAAATTTTTATTCACCACTTTTATTTTTCATTATGAATCTTGATTGAGTTAATGTTTATATTAATGCTTGAAAATGGCTATATTTTCTTCCATAGTTATTGCTTAACCCTCTACAGTAATAAAACTATTCACATATAGATATCTAATTGTTCAAAATGGTATCCCAATAAGTTAATTCAGTTAAAAGGTTATAGCACTTTAATACCATGATTTAACTTGAGAGTAAATTCCACCACCATCTATTCTATTACACTCTTTCAAATTGGTTTCTATGTCCTTGTTGTGTGTCTTGTTGTTAAGTACTTATTTATTTTTTAAAATGACATTTTCAAGGTTCTTCTTGTACTTTTCCTGCTCCAGGATGGAATCAGACTTTAGTCTAACTACTGCCGGTTCCTATTAGTGGACAGATAGTATTTAGAAATCATTATCCAACTCCAGGTCTTGTTTGAAAATGGGAGCTTTACAGATGATCAAGTTGGGTTCTTTATGGTGGATCCCAATCTAATATCAGTGTATCCTTATAAAAAGGAGACATTTGATCATAGAGACTGAAGGCAGAAATCAGACTAGTGTGGTGGTGGTACACCACAGAATGCCAGAAAACCACCAGAAGCCAGGAGAGAGGCATGGGGTGGATATGTTCTGGCAGTTCCAGAGGCACCAATGCTGTAACATTTTCACTTCAGATTCACAGCCTCCAGAACTGAGGTAATCACTTTCTGTTGTCTTATCCACCTGGTTTTAGTACTGGGATAACAAACATGTGCCGCCACACTCAGCTTCTATTTTTATTGTTTTATTTTTGAGATTCCACATAAAACAGAAAAATGTGAAACTTATCTTTTTCACTCTGGTTTATATTGATTACCATGATCATCTTCAGTTTATCCATTTACTTGCCAATGACATGATTTTGTCCTTTCTAGATAAATATATTCATATACCACCATTTTAACCTATCAATCCACTGATCGGCATCACAGAACTTGGTTGTTGTGAGTAGTGGCATGATAAATATAAGCATGCAGGTATCTCTATTGTATGCTGATTTTGATTCCATTGAACATATACTGGTATTGTTAGTTATATGGGAAAAGGCTTTTTAAAAAATTTTTGTTGGTGTATTGTAATTATATAATTATACTATATAATTATATAATGTTCTGAGTGATAGAAACATGCATTCAAATAGCAGTTGTGTCTCCTTTTCACCCTCCTTCCTTCCTCCTCTTACATGTTACTGAGATTGGTGTTGATAATTTCATATATGTACATTACATTATTTGAACTGTCACCTTTCATCAAAACTTCTGTACCCACCACCCACTTTTTTTCCTTAATCTCCTTTCACTATTTTACTAAAATCTCATTTATCTAAAAGAAAAAATTTAATGACATAATGTAAATGCTTATCTTATGCAAAATAACTTGACATGAATAGGGTTTATAGAATACTGATACCTCAATGCTTTTAAAGGTGTTTCTAAATTTAATTTGAAATTTAATTTGGCTTACTTAAACTTGGCTTTCTGGACATAGAGGTGGGAATCAATGGAAGTAGTTGATTTTTTGTTTACCTTAAAATTTTCGTGGTGAGGTTACTTTAATATTTTAAAGATAAAATCTAAAGTAGAAACTAAACTAGGATATAAGAAGGAAAAAATTGTTTTAAATTTTTAGGAAATTTTTTCCTTATTGAAGCATTAATTTATCATCAACCATCATCATCATCATCATCATCATCATCATCATCATAATGAGGCTTTAGCCTAGGGGCATTATATCCCAAGCTACATTCCCATTGCTTTTTCTTTTTTTCTTCTACATCACTAGGTTGTTAAGAGTTTCACTAAGCTGCTGAGGCTGGCTTCACTGTGATGCTATTGTCTCAGCCTCATGAATTTCATGCCTGGCTTCCTAGTGTTGTTTTACCCTTTTTAATAAAATATAACCCCATTGAGTTTCAATAATTTAAATAAAAGCTTTTCTGTTGAAAATAAAGAAGTATGAGCTGGGATGTGGTGCCTCATGTTTGTATTCCCCACATTTGGGAGGAGGAGACAGGAGGATCGTGGTTCTTGGATAGCCTCAGTTACTTAGTGAGGCACTTTTCAACTCAATGAGACCTTGTTTCAAAATGAAGAACAAAAAATAGGACTGGAAGAGTAGCTCCAAGGTCAAATGCTCCTGGATTTCATCCCCAGTACTGCCAAAAAAAAAAAAAAAAAAAAAAAGAAAGAAAGAAAGAGGCTTGTATTTAATTTACTTCTAAAAACCAAATTTCATTAATTTTTAAAAATATAAGACATACTAAGTACCAATAAATTTCCTGAATGGCCACCAAGAAATATACTTTTAAAATATTTAATAATTATATTTGTTAATTTTCTGATCATTCTTATTTGTTTCTCTACGGTGAATATAAGACATAGAAGGTTTTATTCTGTTTTATTGGTGCATTGTATTCACATGTCATAGTGAGATTCAAGGTGATACAAATATACGCATACACGTGACATGGTGGATTTCCCTTTGTACTCTTCCCTCCTCCCTCTCCATACATGTTAGAGAGATTGAGAATGGCACGTTTATATATGAACATAACAGTATCTCTACTCTTTTACTCAACTCTCCATTTTCCCTCCCCACTTTCTTCATCCAACCCCCTCCCACTATTCTATTGGTCTCCCTTCTCTCATTTATTTGAAGTCTCTTTTGTTTCCTCTTTTCTTTCAAGCTTTCACATATGAAAGAAAATGTATGAGCCTTGACTTTCTGAGAGTAGCTGATCTCACTTAGCCTATGCCCTCTAGTTCCATCCACTTTCTTGAAAATAACATAATGTGCTTCTTTATGACTGAATGTCTATATGTAGAAGACTGAGATGTCTGTATGTAGAAGACTGTAGAAGACTTAAATGTCTGTATGTAGAAGAATGAAATTAGACCCCTATCTCTCATGTAGCACAAAAGGCAGCTCAAGGTGGACCAAAGACTTAAAACCCTTACAATTACTAGAGGAAAGCATAGGACCAACTCTCCAGTACACTGGTAGAGGCTTCCCCAAGAAGACCCCCAAAACTCAGTAAATAAAACTGAAAATCAAAAAATATGATGGGATCAGATTAAAAACCTTCTGTGCAAAAAATAAAAAAATAAAGAGTCTAAAGAACAAGCCAGCAGAATAGGAGAAAATTTTTACTAGCTATCCCTATGATAGAATAATAATATCTAAGCTATATAAAGAACTCAGAATTCTTAACACTATAAAGAAAAATCACAGAATGAGTAATTGAGCAGTATTGAATATTTATTATTTTAATAACAAAGTGTGTTTAAACCCATTAAGCCATCTTTTGTCACTTTCAGAGCAGTAATATGATGTTATATGAAATAATACATATAAAATTATTTCCCAAACTATTAATGTGTATAAATGTAAGCCACATAATTATTTTAGATAACTAAATGCTCTCAAAAATTTTGGCACCTATGAACAAGTGTCTGTTGGTACTTTTTGGGAGAATAGTAGTTTGCTGAATATTTAATACACTATTACCTTCTAGATCTTGCTATAGTTTGAATGTCACCCCTAAACCAGTATTAAATTACTTTTCTTCTTTTGGTAGTATTGGGGATTAAACTTAGAGGCTTACATGGGCTAATCATATCTTCTACTACTAGCAACACCTCAGCTCCACATGGTAAAATTTAACTGGCACTGTAACAGTATTAAGAGATACTCCAGGCACGCACAGGCCTGCAATTCCAGTACTTGGGAGGCTGAGACAGAAGGATAACAAAACTGAGGCTAGCCTTAGCAATTTAATAAGACCTGGTCTCAAAATGAAAAATAAAGATGGCTCTACCTTCAAGAATAGATTGATTTTTTTTCTTTTAGTGCCTTACCAAAATAGTGAATTCTTTCCTTTTTTGAGGTGGGAGAGGTGATATTGTTAATTGAACCAAGGGGCATTCTATCTGTAAGCTAATTATCAGCCTTATTTTTATTTTATTTATTGGTGGTACTGGGGTTCCTGGAAGCCCTTCTACCTCCGGGCTACACTCCCAGACCTACTTTATATTTTTATTTGGAAACAGCATCTCTTAAGACAGCGTGGCTGGCTTCAAACCTGCGCGATACTCTTGTCTCTGCCTCCCAAGCGTGGGGATTACAAGTGTGCGTCACCACACCGGGATGCCCTATTTTATTTTGAAACAGGGTCCTGCTAAATTTCTCAGGTTGGTCTCAAACCTGTGGTCATTCTGTCTCATTCCTCTCAAGTACTGGGATTATAGGCATGTGTCACCATACCCACTTTCAGAAGTGTTTTTTTTTTTTAGAAAAAGATGAGATTGGCCCTCTTCCACTCTCAGCCTCTCTCATCTTCAGCCATGGAATGATGCAGGAAGAGGGTACTTGCCAGATTCTTGTCTCTCCTTCTTGAATGTCCCAAGCTCTAGAACTATGAGCCCCTAAATTTCTCTTTATTATAAATTATCAAGTCTAATGTATTTTATTATAGTAGCACAAAATGGACTAAAGAAAATGAACTAAGAATTAATATTGCTGATATAACAAATACTTCAAAAATTGTAATGAGTAGAGGCGGAAAATTGTTGGAGAAACAGAATAGACAAAGCCGAAATTACAGTGTGGAACATTGGAGGTGATTCTGATGGGAGATCAGAGTGAAACAGCCGAATGGAAGAACTGAAGCTTCTCAGCGTTTACTTAGTGATGATCAGAATGTTGGTAGAAATACAGATAGTAATATAATTCAGGTCAGGAATTAGAACAAAAAGAAGAAAAAGGATATTTTATTGGTGTCTGGAACAAAGGACATCCTTGTTATGAAGTGGTAAAGAATTTTGCTAAATATTATCCATGCTGCACAGCTTTACAAAATGCAGAGTTTAAGAGCAGTGTAGTCTGGCTCAGTAGCTCATGCCTACAATCCCAGTACTGAAGAGGCTGAGACAGGAGAATCTCAGGTTTAAGGTCAGCCTCACCATCTTGGGGAGATCCTCAGAAATTTATTGAGACCCTGTTTCAAAAATTTTAGAAGTAGCTGGTTATGGTACTTGAGCAGCTGAGACCGGAGGATTGCAGGTTTGAGGCCAGTCTCGGTAATTTAGCGAGACAATTAGCAATTTAATGAGCCAAGCCTTCTGAAAGGAACTGTGGACAATTTCTATGGAAAACTCTATAAAATCTAGAGAGAAAGTGGATATAAACTCACAAATAAAAATTTACTTCAGAGATTTTGAAATGTATTCAATTTTGTACAGTTATTACTTTTTTAAGGAAAATTGTATAGGGGTGCTCTCAAAATCAGTTTTAATCATTCTCACTGATCTAATTATACAGGTCAAACTTTTCAGAATAGCGTTATTTATGATGTAACACTAGTCTTGTCCTTTTCAATGCATCTAAATCTAGTTATCTTTAGGGCTTTCTGAGGTCATATAGGCATTATTTGGGGCTCAAAATAATGTTCTACTATAGGCATTTAGAAAAATAGAAGTATGCTTTTCTTGTGCCCTTTGAAGTTTATAAAACACTTTTCTGGATTTTAATCTATAAAATTAAATAAATATTATATATAAAGATATTAGAATGTACCCAAAATATAATTGTTACAAAAGGTGAATACACTAAATATTGAGTAGTATATTATTTTTATCCAAGAATTGCTATTAAATACCTAAAATAGTTGAAAGAAGCTTATTTTCTCTAGTGTTTTTGCTCTTCTGGAGAGAGATTTGCCTGGGAATGATAACCCCAGAAGGATGGTCTGCTGAACCCTAGCACAGAGCCTGACTTCAAGTTATAGGAAATGAGAAGATTCGCTAAAAAAAAAAAAAAAAAAAAAAAAACAATGGAAAAATGCTACTAGTTTTCTTCCCTTGATTTCTTTCTTATATACTTTTTTTTTTTTTTTTATCTTTTGAGAAACATTTGTAGTCCCGTTGCCTGCAAAAATGATGTCTGGATGTATTCTGCAAAACTTGCAAAGCTGGTAACTCATAAAATATTCCTGAAGTTGGCAAGTTTCTCAAGATGAAAGGTTCACACAGGTCTAACAAGTAACTAAAAAGGAGACTAGTGTAATAGGCACCAGCACAGCAGTTTAAAGCCTCATGCTGGATGCTGGGCTGGTTTTGAAATCTTATCATGGACCAGGGAAGGTAACACACCCACAATGCTTATCCTTTGTTGGTATGGATAGGCTTAATAGACCTTCCTCCAAAATAATTAAAAACTCTGAAAGGAACACATCTCTTCCCTTTTCTTCTTTTATTTTTTCCTCAAAGGAAATTTAGAGTTTTCTCTATAAGGAGTATTTTCACATTTATATTTAGTTCTTTTGCTTTAGCTTGCAAAATAGGTCTCTAGCTTCTGCCAGCACTTGTAACCAAGGAGAGTGATTACCACATGCAGGTGCCACTAATTGGTTGGAATTGAAAGCTACACAGATTGGCTTGAGCACTAAATCCGTCTGTCTACCCTCTAATCTCAGTGGCTTCTGCCAAATGCCATTAGAGAGCAATCATATCTGTTTTGACTGACAGCATAGCTAACAAGTAGAATCACTGTCAATATATCATTGATGTTTAAGAAAATTGTGTGTGTGCGGTGTGGGTGTATGTGTGTGTGTGTGTGTGTGTGTGTGTGTGTGTGATTACATACATACAAAATGGATAAACATTATTGTTTGTTTTATTTATATAAGCATAGTTTTAAAAGATTGCTTATGAAAGCATTTGAGCAAAACATGGATCTGCTGTTAAGAAATTGTTTTTTATTTATATTTTTCCAAATGTTTTTTCAGTGCTGAAGATTGAACACAGGACCTCATGCATTTTCAGCAAGTGCTATAGCACTAAGAATTAGCAGTTCTAGCCCTCCACAAATACTGCAAAATGTATATTCAGGAGATTAAATTAATGCAAAAGAAAAAAATTGTGTGTGTGTGTGTGTGTGTGTGTGTGTGTGTATGTGTTACCAGGGACTGAACCCAGGGACATTCTACCTATGAGATACATTCCAAGCTCTATTTCTTTTCTTTATTCTTTATTTTAAAACAGCACCTCCCTAAGTGCAGAGGGCCTCACAAAGTAGTTGAGGCTGTCTTCAAACCTGCGATCTTTTTTCTCAGCTTCCCAAATACTAAGATTATAAGTGTGTGCCACCTAAAAGAAAAAAAATCTTATAAATAAGCAATAGGATTTATGTCATAAGGTTTTGACAATACATAAAAATAATTATAACTCCTTGTGGATAATACATAAAAGCTTTATGAATTAAGGGAATGGTGTCTACTTTAACAGAATATATTGACACTCTTAATGTATCTTCAGGTATCCAATTTTTATGATTAACTGAATTTTTACATGCCCTTTTGAAAGTTCATGAGCAGGACTATCATGGCTAGTAAGTACTTCTATCGCCTATTACATACCTTCTGCACTTCTTACTTCAACTAAACAAGGCTAGATATTATAGGTGAGGCATTGGGATGAGTTATATATGTGTGTGTGTGTATATATATATGCACATACACACACACACATATATATATGTAAAATACAAATGAGCAAAGTTTTCAAAAATATTCTGTTCTTCAGTTATAAGGATCTGCATATATTTAAATAGAAATAAAAATTTTAATGTATACCTGCATGTTTTGTCTCTTCATAGTTCTTGCTTTGAACTACTTTTTAATTAACTTTTTTGGTTTCAAGGAATATAGAAGGGTTTCTATTATAAAGGTACTATGTATCTGTTAGATATTTTAATACAATTTAGTGACATCATTGAAAATTATATTTAATCTCAGAAAATTTAAAGCATGTATCTTCATTTACTTTAATTCAGAAATACACACTAACATAGAGACTAATAAAATGTTAGGAAAAACCTAGGACTTGCCGTTTTTTGTTTTTTGTTTTGTTTTGTTTTTTTACTGTGTGTGTGTGTGTGTGTGTGTGTGTGTGTGTGTGTGTGTGTGTGTAGTACTGGACATTGAATCCAGAGGCATTCTACCTCTGAGCTACAACCCTAGGCTTAATTTACTTTTTATCTTGAAACACTTTCACTAGGCTGCAGAAGGCCTCCCTAAGTGGCTGAAGCTGGCTGTGAACCTGTGAACCTCCTGTCTCAGCCTCCCAAGTACTGTGATTACAGGCATGTGCCACCATGCATTGCTAACTTGCCAGGTTTTTAGAGACACATTAAAACCTTTAACTACCACTACCCATTACTGAAGTGATGCTACTCTTCAAACTCTGAGCTACTATTAAAGTTTAATTCCATTGTTTTGTGAGTCTTCCATTCTAACCAAAGAATAAATGAACTATTAAATAATTCTCACAATTTGTGCTATTTTCTGTCTATATTGTATAATTTACTGTATAGGTTGTATTAACATTTTCTAATAGATACAAGACTAAAGGTAAAGGAGCAGTTCCTGACATTCAGGACCTGGCCTAGTACTCTCTGTTAGACTTTAGGTGTTTGGTTTTAGGTATTAGGTAGTGGTATTACCGAAAGTGCTGTAAGAATACCATGAAGGCAGGTAGAAATAATAGGAGGGAAAGACGATTTTCTCTGTTACTAGAACTTTACATATTTCCACACTAGAGAATATTTTAACATATTGATTAAATTATCCAATTCTATAAAAGTATAGCAACTAGAAACAGTAAAGCTGTTTCTGTATGCTCTGTTTAAATTACAATTAAGTTTCCAGCTGGAGATCTCCAAAATATAGTAGGACCCTCACAGGGATGGTATTTGCCTTGTTCTATTTTAGGATTCCTTAGCAATATCACCTTATAGCAACAGCTGTTCAGAGCGCTGAGATTGTTATGAATTTTCCTTCTACTGCCTGGCAAGTTGGAAAGCTGTAAAATATTTTCAGTTCATTTCAGGTTCAGGTATCCCTAGGAGCAATTGTCTTCATGAAATCAAAAGGGAAGGTGCAGAGATTGCAAAACAGAGATTCACAAACTCAATGCAAACTGCTGTTGGTTGGAAACTCCAACTGGGACTTTATTGCTAAATGCCAGACATTAGAAGATCAGTAGCTATATTAGCCAGAGTAAACATCCCGAGGTACAGAACTAGTGCCAGCCCACTGAGCTAACAACAAGACAAGTGGGCTGGCAAGGGTGCTGGGGAAAAAAACTAAGTAAATTTGGATAAATTCAGTTTCTAATCACCTACTGATGGACAAAATTTGAAAATAAAAACTGACAAAATAATTCCTCTATAAAGAAGTAAAATGGAAATTTTGGAGAGTATATGCTTGTGATTAGAAAATAAGTAGTCATATTAGATTAAATCAACCTATCTTATTTGAGTGCTAGTATAAAAGCAACATGAAAATGATTAAGATAATTTCAATTTAATAATTAAACATCAAAAATTTATATTTTTAATAATATTATTGATTAAAATGAGCTTTTATTACACTTAGTTCCCATTCTTTCTTTCCTTTTTTTTATTGGTACACTGTATTCATACATCATAATGGTATAAAGAAAATACTTTTGTAGACATACATGCACACATCACCCAGTCAGCCCCTACCCGATCCTCACCCCGTTCCCTCCACATTCCTCCTTCCCATGCTTGGCTTAGTAGTTGACAACTAGTTTTATAGCAATTTATCCAATATTAATGATGATAATCTCACATAACAGTTTCATTTGTCTGATACCAAGCTTTTGATGACTTAAAGTTAACACTTCAATATTTCTTTTTGCTTTCTTTCTTACCAGAGAATATTTTTTCTTTTTTTTTTTTTTAGGTGAAACTATCATACATTTATTTATTTATTTTTCAGAAAAAAATCTATCCTGATATGGAATATGGACTCTAGATACCCAAAACAATCTCAAAGAAGGACAAAACTAGAAGATGTATATTTTCTGATTTCAAACCATATAAAGCTACAATAATTGAAACAGTGTAGTACTGTTCTAAAGGTAGATATATAAACCATTAGAGTTAAATAAAAGCCTAGAGATAAATTCTTCCATATATTGTCAAGTTATTTTTGACAAGGTTTCCACGAACATTTGGTAGAGGAAATACTAATCTTTTAACTAAATAACTAAATATTGTTGAAAAATAATAATTACATGAGAAAGAATGGAATTGGACCCTTACCTAACACATATACAAAAATAAACTCAAAATAGATAAGAGACCTAAATATAAATCTTAATACTATAAACTTTAGAAGAAAATATGGGTCATAAAACCTCACAACATTGAAATTGGCAGTGATTTCTTGGATATGATTTCAATGGCACAGGCAACAAAAGGGTAAACAGACTTCCTAAAAAATAAAAAAAAAATATTGTATATCCAAAGACAATGTAAACAGAGTTAAAAGTTACTGATAGAATGAGATAAAATATTTCCAAATGCTATATCTGAAGGTATATTAATATTCCAACTAGACATCCTAAAATTAGCAACAATAAAAGCAAACAATACAATTTAGAGATAGGTAAAAGACTAGCATAAATAATGAATCTCCACAGATAACCAGTCTTAGTTGTCTGTTGGATGGAAACTCTTGTTTCTCTGGTTCTGGTGTGTGTTACCTATTTCTTCTTTGTAGTTAATCTCTTTGAGTATTTTCTCTAGTGCTGGTTTTGAAGACATAAATTCCTTCAGTTTCTGTTTGTCGTGGAAGCTTCTTATATCCCTATCTAATTTGATAGAAAGTTTTGCTGGGTAGAAAATTTTGGCTGGAAGTTGTTTTCTTTCAGAGTTTGGAATATGTTACTCCAAGCCCTTCTGGCTCTCATGACTTGGTTTGGGAAGTCTGGAGTGATTCTAATTGGTTTGCCTCTGAATGTCACTTGGCCCTTTGTTTTTGTTGCCTTTAAGATTCTCTGCTTGGCTTCCACTTTGGTCATTTTGACAATTATGTGGCGTGGGGATCCTCTTCTCCGATCCTGTCTAAAGGGGGTTCTATAAGTTTCCTGGACCTGTGTATCGACTTCTTGCTCTATGTTTGAAAAATTTTCTGCTATTATCTCCTTGAAGAGATTGTTGATCCCTTTGGTTTCACCTTCTTTTCCCTCCTCTATTCCAATTATTCTTAGGTTAGCTCTCTTAAAATGGGCCCATATTTCTTCAATGTCAGATTCCTGCTGTCGGATTTTTTTTTTCTAAATTAGAAACTATGCGTTCATTTTTGGAGTGATCATCTTCTAGGAGCGAGATTCTATTCTCCATGTGGTCTAATCGGTTATTTATACTTTGAATTGAGGACTTTACTGCATTAATTGCATCCTTTATCTCTTTTTTGACTCTCTCTGAATTCTTTTCGAAACACCTCTATTATTTCTACAGTTATTTTCCTGATTTGATCTTCTATAAATCTCTGAATTTCTGTTTTATCGGGTTCTGATGTTGTGGGGTTGTGGACATTCATTGCTCCATGATTTCAGAAGTTTGTGCCTTGTCTGGCTTCTTCCCTGGGTCACTACGACTTCACTTAAGGTGGTCTGGATCTCAAGTGTGTGGTATCACAGTCACCACTTCTCCTTTACTGGGTTGTATCACAGAGTATCAGACCCTGGGAGTGAATCGAGGCTGCTTTTGACCATGGGGGTTGCCAGGTTGGGCGTTCTCCTATGGTGTGATATCTCTACCACTGCCACTCCCCCATTGGGTCAAGTCCCTGGGAGTATAGTACTGGGATTTCTCCTCTAGGGGCCACAATTTGACTCACTGTTGTTGAGTGCGCAGATGGAGCTGTAGTGGACTCGGTGAATTTACTGCCTCTGCCACCGGTGGCAGTATGGTGCTGCTGCTATGCCCTCGGCCGTGAGGCTGGCGTATTTCTTCTTTGGTTTTCAGCTCTGCTCTGAGTCCCTTCAGGGTGTGCTGAGCCCAGCCTCTGGGAGCTTAAGATGCTCCCTGCGCCGAGAAATATGCCAATTTCCTCCAGGCTGATCTGCAGCGGCTCACCTCGGCTTGCTGTTTGCCGCTCCTCTCTGGAGCCTGGTGGGCTATAGAGTGCGTTGGTCTGGTGCCATCTGGTGAGCTCACTGCTGCTGCCGGCAGTAAGGCGCTGCTGGTGCATCCTCGGGCGTGAGGCCGGCTTATCTCCTCTCTGGTTCTGAACTCCATTATGTGTTCCCCTCCTCTCTGGAGCCTGGTGCTGCAAGGGAAAATGGCGCCCACCGCTTCGCGCCTTGGCTCTAGCTGCAGCACTGCAGTCTGGTTTCTTTCTGGTGTCTCATTTTTCCAGCCCTCTTTTTCTAGGTCCCTTGTACTTACATTTTTTGTTTCTCTGCTGATGGTGTTTTCTGGCTATGAAAGGTGCTGATTTTGTGGTAATAGAGATTGGTTGTTAGTGGGGCTCGTAAGCCTCGCTTTTCTCCGTCACCATCTTCCCGGAAGTCTTCCTTTTAATTTATTGTACTTTTCTTCTGTTTTGATTTTTTTTTGTCAATCATTTTTAGAAACTATATTGTTAAAATATACATTGCAAAATTGTGAAAACAAAAATCTTTCACTTAATGACTTTTTCTAGTACAATTGAGCTATATAATTAGCACTCAGATAAAAAGATTGCAAGAACATTAGTTTGCATTTGGTCATTGTATTGTTATTTACAATCAAATTAAATTTTTTAAAAGAAAGAACACTCTCTGCCAAAGTCTAGAAAGATACCATATACGTGTGAATTCCTATATACTTTAAATAACCTCTAGATTAATAATGGATAAATAGTCTCTAGATTAATTATGATTAGCATAATGAAATGCCATATAAAGTGGTTGTTTTATCTTATTATTTAGAAAAAGTAACAAGAAAAAAAGTCTCTATATATCCAAAAGAAATTAAAATATTTTAAAATACTTTTTATCTGTGATAGATTGAATCTAGAAACATAGAACTCACACAGAGAACCCACAAAGAAAGCTGGTGGTTCTATTCTTCAATATAGTGTTAAATAGATATATTTAATTTAGTGCATTGTTTTAGATGTAGAATACCTCTAAAATTTTAAATATGGCATGTAATATATAATACAATTTTATAATATAAAATGTGATTACATAATAAGAAACCATTATATAATAATGATAACACTAACTATTGTAATAATATGTGTAAGCTCTAGATTATAATTTCTAACCTATCTTAATACACCTAGGTCAACATTGAAATATTTGTACAACTGAAAACTCAAGTCTAAGAGGATTAGTATTTCCCAACTAAGATCCTGAAATTCTCTTTTAGATTATCTCCTACTTCATATATTCCTGGAATATATAATATTCCTGGAATATTTCTCTATTTCTGTTATTCCTCACGCAGGTTTACAGAAGGACTCATAAAATGCTTCTAGCTGTTCAGGTAGGTAAGAAATATTAGAGACATTGTTCATTTGACTCTTTCTTATAACCATATATGATTCATCAATAAGTCATTTTTTGATAAAATGTCTCTATACAGTTAGGGTTCCACTTCCTCACCAAAACAATTTCTGCCATTACTCCACATCACCAATCTAGTTCTCTGAATCATTGAAACAATCTTTTAACTAATACTGTTATTATTTTGTGTTTGTGTGTGTGTGTGTGTGTGTGTGTGTGTGTGTGTGGTACTGGGGGTGGAACCCATGAGCTTTCTACCTCCAGGCTATATTCCCAGACCTATTTTAATTTTCATTGGAAACAGGGTTTCACTAAATTGCTGAGAGCCTCACTAAGTTACTGAGGCTGGATTTGAACCTGCACAATCCTTCTGTTTCAGCCTCTCAAGTATGGAGATTACAAGTCTGTGCCACCACACTGGGCCTCTCACCTTCCTACTTCTATGTTCAATCCACCTTAATCCTATTCTCAAAATGAGGTCAAAGTTTATTCTATGAAATCATGTCATAAGACTTTACCTCAACTTGGAACCTTCTAATTCTTTTTCATATAATATATCATCTGAGAAAAAAATATTTGCCATCAGTAAGAAAGCCTGCATTAAAATATTCTCCATTAATTTCTCTTTCATACTTTCATTGTAGTCAAGTAAGCATGCTAGCTGTTCCTCAACTATGTCATATTCTCATTACAGGACCTTTGAATTTGATTTTGTTTTTAATGCCTGGAATACCAAAAATGAACTCATGTATAAATCTCTCCGTTCTTCTGCATGCTAAGGGAAGCCTTCCTGAATAGTTTACGTAAGATTGAATGACATACTAATTTTTTTACTTCCTCCTTTTTTTTAATTTGTTTTTACCTCATGGGTTTTGCAAATATCTGAGCCATTACATATATTGTATTTCACTTTCACACATTTTCACACACATACACACATAATTGTAAGCAGGAATATTTTTTTTTCTTATTCAGAACTGTATCATTAACAGCCAAATGATTTTTAGTATATATTTTCTTAATATATATTTAAATTAAATTTATTGAACATAATAATATATTGCAATTAAATAAATAATAAAATATAACAATTTATTCATTTTATTGACTACTTCTTGAGTACAAGTCATTAAGCAGATTTAGAACTTACTTTATTAAAACCTGGCTTTTAATAGTAACATCACTGGACTTTAGATAAAAATAATAATTGTAAGAGATTCAAAATGGCAACTGCGGGATGCAACATATGTCAGTAGCTGAAACAAATAAAGTTCAACTATCGGAGAGGCAGCATCTAGACAAGCAAAATAAATACAGCTTATGAACCAAAACAGAAACAGGAAGCATGGCAGAAGGAATCCAATAACCCTGAACTGCAAGATCCAGTGCAAAAAGCCCAAGCATCCTAACTTACCTGTAAAAGGCATTGAAGAAGGGATAGAGGTACAGACAAAGGGCATTCATTATCTCTTCAGAGAAGTAATTTCAGAGAATTTTACAAACATAGAAAGTGACGACTTGGAACTACATGTCCAGGAGACATACACAACACCATTAAGACAAGATTAAAGTAGAAACTCCCTACACCATATAATAATCAAAATGACAAACATAGAGGCCAAGGAAATAATCTCAAAAGCAGTGAGAACAAAAGGACAGGTGCCATATAGGGGCAAACCAATAAAAAATCAACCCAGACTATACAACCCAAGTTATGAATACCAGGAGAGACCGGTATTATGTGATCCAGACCCTGGAATAAAATCTGGAACCAAACAAGAATGCCTACTATCACCACTCCTTCTTAATACAGTCCTTGAGACTCTTGCCACAGCAATAAGACAAGATAAAAAATCAAAGGAATTTGAATAGGAAGACAAGAATTAAAACTATCCTTATTTGCAGATGACATGATCCTTTATCTAGGAGAACAAAAGAACTCAACTAAAAGACTAATGGAGCTGATTAACCAATTTAGCAAAGTAGTAGGATACAAAATCAATCTAAAGAAATCAGTTGCTTTACTTTATGCAAACAATGAAAGTAATAAAATAATTCCATTCACTATAACCTCAAAACCAATAAAATACCTAGGAATAAACTTAATGAAAGATGTAAAAGACCTCTACAAGAAAAACTATAAAACATACCCAGGTGTGGTGGCACATGCTTGTAATCCCTGCGCTTGGGAAGTGGAGACAGGAGGATCAGGCAGGTTTGAAGCCAGCCACACTGACTTAAGAGACCCTGTTTCCAAATAAAAATATAAAATAAGTCTGGGAGTATAGCCTGGAGGTAGAAGGGCTTCCAGGAACCCCAGTACCAAAAAAAAAAAAAACCTATAAAACATTAAAGAAAGTATTAAAAAAAAACCTTGGAAGATGGAAAGATCTCCCTTGCCATGGATAGGAAGAATAAATATCATCAAAATGGCAATTCTGCCAAAAGTGATCTATAGATTCAATGCAAATCTTATTAAAATAACAATGACATTCTTCATAGACTTTGAAAAATCAGTCATGAATTTTATGTAGAGAAAGAAAAGACCCAGAATAGCCAAAGCAATCCTCAGCAATAAAAACCAGGCAGGAGGCATCACAATCCCGGACTTCAAATTGTTTTATAGAGCAATAGTATTATGAACAGCATGGTATTGGCACTACAACAGGCTGACTTTCCAGTGGAATAGCACAGAAGATACAGAAAGAAGTACACACACCTATGGTCAATTGATCTTTGACAAAGGGGCCAAATTTATAATCTGAAGAAAAGACAGCCTCTTCAACAAATGGTTCTAGGAGAACTCGCTATCCATTTGTAGAAAGATGGTACTAAATCCTTACCTCTCACCATGGACAGGAATAAACTCAAGATAGATCAAAGACTTAGAAATTAGACAAGAAACTGAGAAGTTATGAGAGGAGGGCATAAACTCAACACTCCAACATGTAGACACAGGCAGTAACTTTCTCAACAAGACCTCCAAAGTGCAGGAAATAAAAGCAATAATTAACAAGTGGAATGACATTATTGTGTAAAAAAGTTTCTTCTCAACAAAGGTAACCATCAAAAACCTAAAGAGAAAGTCTACATAATGGGAGAAGATCTTTACCAGCCACAAATCAGATAGAGGGCTAATATCCAGAATATACAAAGAGCTCAAAAGACTCTACACTAGCAAATCAAATAACCCAACTAAGAAATGGGCAACTTTACTGAATAGACACTTCACAAAAGAAGAGATACAAATGGCCAATAGATATATGAAAAGATGTTCAACATCAGTAGCCATCAGGGAGATGCAAATCAAAACTACGCTGAGATTCCATCTAACCCCAATCAGAGGGCAAGTACAAAGAAATCAAATAACTATTAGTACCTTTCTGAAAACTTTGTTATTTATATAACAACATATAAACTTGTAAAAATGTATGTAAAATTATCTTAAAGGTTTTCAGGCAGCAATAAAAAGCAAATCTAATAATTTTATATTAAAAACTTTTTTGAAATTTTCTACTTAAAGTATTTGCATTAGAAAATATAAATTCATCAAAGAGGGACATACATTCTGCTACTTAAGACTTTTTGTAGGACCTTTAAATGTGAGTTGTTCTATAATTCAAAGACAAAATGTGATAGTTTTCTTTCCCTCATTTCCCTTCTCTACAACAACAAAATGAATAGAAAAGTTCTGTCATTAGGGAAAGCTCTTCCAAATAATGGCTGGTCCTCATGTAGTATTTTACTTATTTCTTTTATATTTTTTTCAGAGCATCATTCCATTGATGGAAGAGTTTAGAAGAATAACGTAATCATAAATTCTTGTCTTATTTTACAAAAACAGGACATTTTTTATTGGAGATTAATTTGAGGGATTTATATTTATGTAAAATATTACCATGTAAAATCAATCTATTACTATTTTATAGTCTAATAATGTGTTAAATAACTGTTATTAGAAAGAAAATAGAGGTCCTTTATCTTTGAGTATATTATTTAATTTTATTGTTGCCCTTAAGGCCTCCATTAAATATTCCATGTCTTACATGTATTAAGTCTAAATTGGCAGAGCACTATTATGATTTCTACCTGTTCTGTTTTTAGTAGCCTACTGTGCCGATGCATTATCTATAATAGTTCTTCCACAGAACTTTAATTTATTCTCAGAAAATAAAGAACACTTCATAGCTTTTCTAGAAGCATTTGTTCCCTGGGATTAAAAGAATTGTCATTTTTACATGCTGACTTTAAGTAAAAAGGAATAAAAATGAGAGCTGTTTTCATTTTCTAAACATGGCCTTTGAAGTTTTCAAAGTGATCCTTGATAGAATAAGACTAGATAAAAATGTTACTACTGCTCTGGCCTCAGAAAGAAAAAAGAAAGAAATTTCCCATGATGACTCCCTTTCTGGAGAACTGATCATTAAATTATCCTGCTGCTTGACATTTTTGTCATATTTTTTAGAAGTATAGCACTTCTTTGATTGGAGCTTAATTTGGGGAATTACCTTTTCTTAGTTTTTAGTCCTGTAGATTTTTAAAGAGAAAATAAGGGCATTCTTCCCATCATGATGAGTATCCTCTAAATTCCTGAAAGGTTATTAGCCCTTAAGTCCCAATGGCTAAATCTGGATTTGATGCCACCAGGAAGTTGTACACTTGGCTGGCAATGTCGTGACCCTCAGTAGAATTGCTTTTACTGAATCGCACTCAGGCATTTTGCCACCAGTTTATCTTCTGGACATTAAAAGAAACAATCTTGGGAATCTTGCTAGCTTTCCTTTCGTGTTGGTGTTATTGAGAATATCAGTCAGTGTACGGGATGGCTTCTCTTCAGTGCACAAAGGAGGAATTCTTCTCAGGTTTCCATATCAGTAGAAAGCATATCTCTCTTAAATGACTGGCTTCCTCCCTTCTCACATCCTTAATATTATATATACTATGTCTGAAATTTATTCTAGTTGCTTTGCATACTAGAAAGTTTATAATCACTATCTTTGTGTATTGCTGCATTTACTTAGAACTTTATGGTAGGCATTTCTCTCTGCTAACAATAATCTGGATTTTATTTCTTTTTCTATGATTTCATTTCTTCTGTTACTCCACTGTTTGCATCTTTTCATATTGTAAGCTCTCTCTCTCTCTCTCTCTCTCTCTCTCTCTCTCTCTCTCTCAGATACCAGGGATGGAACCCAGGGGGCTTCTACCTCTGGGTTACACTCCCAGACTTATTTTATATTTCATTTGGAAACAAGTTCTCACTAAGTTGCTGAGGCTGGCTTCAAACCTGTGCGATCCTCCTGTCTCGGCCTCCCAAGTACTGGGATTACAAGTGTGAACCACCATACCTGGCTCCATATTGAAATCTTTTAAAATATAAAATACTTCTTTAAAATATAAGATCTTTGAGAGTGGAGAAAATGGCGACGGAGAGACACAGCATATCTCATTAGCTGAAGCAAATTAAGTTCAACTACAGAGAAGGCAGCATCTTAATAAAAAAAATTAAATTCAGTGTATGACCCAAAACAGAATCGGGGACTACAGGGAAGAAATACAGTAACTCTGACCTGCAAGATTCACCGCAACACACAAACAAAGCACACGTGAGTTGCAGACACAGGCAGCCGCTGGGCCACAGGGCCAAACAGGGTTTTTGGGTGTGGCAGTCCTTGGCAGTCTGAGAGATGGCCTAGAGTCTGAAAGTGGCTATAGACCTCCAACATCTTAAGCTGCGAGTTCACTTGAGCACCAGCACCATTTCCTCATCAGAGATGGCCCCCGCAGAAGCGCAGGGAGACCTTCAGGGACCCGGAAGCGGACCTGCTAACAATGTGAGCAGAGAATCAGTGGGATATGGGAGAGCTGCCAGAACTTCAGAGCACCAGACTGGGCTGCCAGGTAACAGCATGAGCTCAGATGAACACGGGACCCAGCGGGTACACAGTGAGTGCCACCAGACATGGTGATAACTGTGGGTGCCGGTGTGCACCGAGGGGGAGTTCAACTCCAGTGTCACAGGAAGGGTGCTTAAGGCGTGATACCTGCACAGGGTCACAAGGGGTCACTGCAAGCAAGTATGAGACATTGGCATATGTACCAAATAGTAAAGTAGTAGGAATGTTTTTTTTATTTCATTTATTTATTTATATTGCTGTTTTGTTTTGTTTTGTTTTTTGGTCTTTGGGGTACTTTTGGTTTGGGGGGAAATTATTATTTTTCTTCTTTTTTTTACTTTTATTTGGGTTTTTTTGTTTGGTGCTTTCACTTCATACCACATGGTTGTTAGTTTGTATTATTATTATTATTATTATTATTATTATTATTATTATTATTAGTGGTGGTGGTACTGGGGTTCCTGGAAGCCCTTCTACCTCCAGGCTATACTCCCAGATCTATTTTATACTTTTTATTTGGAAACAGGGTCTCTTAAGCCAGTGTGGCTGGCTTCAAACCTGCGCGATCTTCCTGTCTCCACCTCCCACACGAGGGGATTACAAGCATGCACCACCACGCCCAGCTATTTTATTTTATTTTTATCCTGTTTATTCTCTTATCCCTTTCTGTTCTCTCTTGGTGGTCTATTTCTGTTGTTGTCAATGCTGTTGTTTATATGTGATGTATAATACTTAGCCTTTCCCCCTTATTTTGTTATTTTATCCATTTGTGTTTGCTCCTCCCCCCCCCCACTCCTTCTATAAAAGTCTTCAATTTAGGCTATATACAACTTCCCTGAAAACTTTCTTTTTGTCCCCTAACTTTATCTCTTTGTTTAATACACAAAGTTTCTCACATCTCCAAACTTAAATATTCCAATAAATACAAGAGTCCTACTATCTAAACTTCTCCCATTTTCAACCTGATACAACCTTATTACACTTAAATTCTTCCACAACCTAATTATATCCCTACCTTACCTGACTCCTGCACCCATCACCCTAGCTATTCCACCGTCACTCAACCTTTACCACTCAAAAAAGTACTGCTTACCTGTTGACTCTTCTAAATTCCTACTACTAAGAATGGACAAGCTGGGTGTGGTGGTGTACACTTGTAATCCCTGCACTTGGGAGGCAGAGACAGGAGGATCACGCAGATTTGAAGCCAGCCGTGCTGGCTTAAGAGACCCTGTTTCCAAATAAAAAGTATAAAATAGGTCTGGGAGTGTAGCCCAGATGTATAAGGGTTTCCAGGAACCCCAGTACCACCAAAAAAAAAAATAAAAAAGAAAATGGATGAAATTAAACATAATACCCACAAATGATGGAAAGATATCAGAAAAACAGTAACAGGCTTGAGAACTTTGAAAAATATGAGAACCAGGAATAATGGAGAAATGACAGAATTCAGGAATACTGACCTACAAGAAATGCAAGGAGAGTTCCAAATCTTGATCTACAATACGATGAAAGGATTTGAAACAAGTCTAGAGAAAATGAACTAGAAATACTAAGAAAGAATCAGAAAGAGGTCTGGAATGAAATGGTCAATAAATCAAATGAAGAAAGCAACAGAAAGAAATTCTGGAAGATTAGATGAAATGGAAATTAGAATATCACTGTTAGAAGACAGTTCATCCAAAACCGAAAACACACTCAACACTATAAAGAAGTCATTAGAGCAACAAAACCTAAACATCCAACAAATATGGGACAATATGAAGCATCCTAACTTAGAGATAAAAGACATTGGAGAAGGGATAGAGGTACAGACCAGGGGCATCCAAAATCTCTTCACAGAAATAATTTCAGGAAATTTCCCAAACATGGAGAGACATAGATATTCATGTCCAGGAGACATACAGAACACCATTAAGGCAAGATCAAAGAAGGATCTCCCACACCACATAATAGTCAAAATGACTAACATAGCTTCCAAGGAGATCTCAAAAGCAGTGAGAACAAAGGGACAGGTGACATAAAGAGGCAAAACAATAAGAATCACCCCAGACTGTACAACCCAGGTCATGAATGCTAGGAGAGACTGGTACGACGTGATTCAGACCCTGGAAGAAAATAACTTCCAACCAAAATTACTATAATGAGCAAAACTACTATTCAAAATCGGTGGAGAAAGCAAAAGTGTTTCAAGATAAACAAAATCTCAAAAAATGTATGGATTCAAAGCCAACACTACAGCAACATATGCATACCTATGTTCATAGCAGCACAATTCGTAATAGCCAAAGTATGGAAACAACCTAGGTTCCCATCAATAGATGAATGGTTTACAAATTTATGGAAAATGTACACGATGGAATTCTATTCAGCTATAAAGAAGAACAAAATCATGTCATTCACAAGAAGATGGAAAGTCCTGGAGAGCATAATGTTAAGCGAGATCAGCCAAACACAGAAAGAGAAGGGACATATGTTTCCTCTCATATGCCCAAACTAGGGAGCATTGGGGATACCAGAGGGACTCCAGATAATGGAAGGGAAATCTCAGCAAAGTTTGAATCAAAAGATAGGAGAGGAAGAAGACTGAACTTGATTAATGAGGGGCTACTTCTGAATATGTGTAAAAGTATGAATATAGCATGGTTACCCTGGACATTCATTTTTGGGAGGCGGAAGGGAAAGTGGGGGGGGAGGGCACCAAGTTCAGTTTAAATGTATACCATTTACTTTCAATAAAAAATGTATAAATGTAAAAAAATAAATAAATGTAGAAAAATATAAGATTTTCTTCAGTTTTGTCTCTTTCATAATCTCCTTCCTCTTTAACGAGTGGCTTTATCTTAATGGTTTATTTTTCTCAAACCTATCCTTTATGATGTTTCCACAAGTACTTTTAAATTCCATAGTGTGTAGCTCAAATTTAAAATAGTTAATTGTCAAAGCTTTAATTTAGATATGCAGGCTAGTTGAACATGGCAATCAGTAGTTCTCTGAGAAGTGTTTTGTCTTGGTGTCAGGACATAAAAAGAATACTTTTGGTGTTAACATAGAACCACATATATTATACACTAATATCAATGTTATTTCAACACATTCTTATGAACAAGAAAATCCTCATTAAATGTTGTAATTAAAATTTGGTTCATTTTACATATAAAATAGGAAAACTAAGGTCTGGAGAAGAGGCTGACATTGAGTAATTTTTCTATTTCAGACACTAGTGTTTTTATATTTGGATCTTTAAAAGAGTTCTATTCAGCCTTCAAAGGGCAACAAAATATGGACAAGCCTCTGTATATGTGCTCTCTTAATAGACACAAAAATGTTCTATGGGCGAATACTAAGATAGGCAGATACAGTAGTGGTGCTTTAAAAAAGTTGAAGCTAAGAGTAAGAAAATGTTATTATTCCATTGTGAAAAGAAAAGAACCTTCCCTTTTACAGACTCTTAGGAGCTTAAGAGCTTTGCTTTTAGTCTGGTGAAATTATTTTACCTTAGATATTTGTTTTCTGTTATTAACACCCCACATTTATATTATTTTTCTTTCTATACTTTTAAAAAATGAACTTATATTAATCATTGAATCTAGGAGAAAGAAAAGATAAATATAATACAATTGTTCAGTTGTTATTTTTAGAATTTACATGAAAATAATGATATAAAACAAATAGCAATTGCTCTGGGTAAATAATAATTATGTCAGAAAATTGAAAGATATACAATTTTCAGTTGAAGACTTTATCTTTTTTGGCTTCAGATATTCAGAATATGCCTTTCCCATAATAATTTTCTCTATTTTTTCCAACTTCCCCTAAAGTAATGATACTTGTGATAGAATTATTCTTCATATATCTGAAAATTGTGCATTCATTTTCTGAACAAAAGATTTCTAATAGGCTTAATTGAAAACTGAAATAGACATCTGTGGTTTGACTTTAAGCCTTTACTCCTTGATTAATATGCTGCTTGTTTGTTTGTTTGTTTGTTTGTTTTTTGGTGGTACTGGGGGTGGAACCCCAGGGCTTTCTACCTTCAGGGTATACTATACTCCCATACCTATTTTATATATTTTACTTACAAACAGGGGCTCATTAAGTTACAGAGAGCCTCAATAAGTAGCTGAGGCTGGCTTTGAACCTGTGTGATCCTCCTGTCCCAGCCTTCCAAGTGCAGGAATTACAAATATGCGACACCACAGCCAGAAATATGCTAAGTTTATTACAGAACCCTAGTAACCACACTGTGCATGCATCAGTTTTGGTTTCATCTCTATTAACACATTTGAGACATATTTGAAATTTAATAATATCCTTGGAAATACATTGTAAATTTTCATACCTTAGGTCCTTCCATCAACCCTTGTTTCTGCATGTATTATTCTTTTCCTTATATTTTTATGGTTTTCTAAAATGTGAGATTCCTACAGAAGCCTTCTGATTATTCTGGGTAAAATGGTACTCTTCCTCAGTCTTAACTTTCCCTTTGCTATTCTTTTAATCCATCTATTAAATCCTAAAATAATATATTTTTATTTATTACATACTCCCTCCATTAAGAAGTGGACTCCAAACCAGGCTTGGTGGCATATTCCTGGAGTTCAGTATTTGAAAAGTTGATACAGGAAGACCTCAAGTTTTAGTCCAACCTTAGTAACTTATCCAGACCCTTAGGAAATTAGTGAGATGCTGTTTCAAATAAAAAGTAAAATAATTTGTAAGTATAACACCCCTGCATTCAATTCCATGTACCAAAAAAAATGAGGTAAGCTTTAGGGTAACTATTTGGTTCATTAACTTTTCTTAAGAATTTAATGTAGTATTAAGTAGATGTTCAAAAACTGTATGTTCAGTCACTCAATACATTTCTTTACAAGAGCTAATGTTAAAATATATACAGTTATATATACTATAATAAGATATTTTATTGTCTGAGGTTTTAAACTAGCTAGTTTGATAAGAGGTAGATAGTATGATGAACACTAAAAAGCAACTTCATGTATGGGTGAAATATTCATTTTGTAAATATAAATAAAGAAAAATAATTTGCCACTAAAATTATAAAATATTAAAGAAAAATGTTAAAGAGTAACTAAAGATATTTATTATTTATTTGGGGCAAGATTTCATTTTTCAATTAGTATGTACATCAAGAAATCATATAAACATTAATCAAAGGATATAGAACATTTTTATTATAGTTAACCTTCATTTGGCTATGAATTGACTTAGAGCTTTTTTAAACTGTGTATCATTAGAGACCCAATTGGTTATCTAGTCTGTATACAATCTAGTTTTCCTTTGAACTCACACTCATACTTTTTGTAGTTGTTCTTTGATTCACTGAAAAATATGTATATTAAGTACTTGAAAAAATGAGAATCCTCATCACTGCTTCTGTATATATATATATATATATATATATATATATATATATATATATATGGAGAGAGAGAGAGAGAGAGAGGGAGAGAGAGAGGGAGAGAGAGAGAGAGAGAGAGATGCTTTAAATTTGCAAAGGGTATGCTGCTTTGATAACTTTGTTATCCTCAATGTGATTCTTATTACATAAATCAATACTAACCAGAATATACATTTATTGAAAAAAAATCTTGCAAGGAGAGCATATTCAGTCATATACATCAGAGAAGTGGTTACTATTATTTGCTGAATGTCTACTATGTACAAGCATATTGCCAATTTATATGCATTTCAAATATATCTAACTGAAAAAGTGTATGTACTTTAATTTATACAAATAAAGAGACTGAAGCTAAGAAAAAAGTCAATCCCAATAGGGTATGAAGCAATAAGATGGTAGATACAGGATTCACCACACCAGTATTAAAACCCAAATCCCATTTCTTTCAAATGCATACCACTTTGCCTGCTGATAAAAGCCAACTGAAGCTGTCACTTGAATCAGTTTCCCAGTCCCTCTCTTTTAAGATTATATTCTGGTTGCCCAGGATACTTCCGGATGACTTGAATTTTAGCAAGTGTCTCACATAATTCTTATGATCATGTAATTCTTGGAAGCAATGCTTTTCATTGTAGTGTTTTCTCTACAGCTAAAATCTTGTCTTCTTTGTACCTAAAAACAGACAATTCTAAGTGGCTGTATAGAGTCATAGCTCTGATATATTTATGCTGTTTCTATACTTTGTGTTCTCCTGAAGTCTTTTTATTGTTTTAAAAATTCAAAGAAATTACCAGAGCATGTAATAAAAGGTTAGGGTTGTGATGAGAGTACCTAACAAAATGTTTAGGCAGGTGTAATTTTTTAAATGATTTTCCTAGTGCATGATACTTACGAGTTTAAAGCCATTCCATAAAGATGGGCACATTTTCTTACACCTGGATTGGTCCCCAAAGCCTAATCTGTGGGAACACCTTATTGTTTTAATTGCATACATATTACGCTGTGCAGAATTTGGGCAGCAATGTTAAATTACATTTCTCTGTAGCTTCCAGGCTCTATATCTGTAATTAGTGGCTTCTGTTCTTTATTACGCTGATCAGGAATGCAGCTCTATTCATCACGGCAGTCTCAGTTAATTATCCTTGCTAATGATTTTCATGGTGCAAAGAATCTACAGGAACCATTTGTAAAGAAATTTTTGCAATTGAAATTATTGGATGGTATGACACCACAGTGAGCTGATAAGCTGTTTGGAGGGATGCTGCCATGGGAGATGGTTACTCTCTATTGTATTCCCCTTGATTAAGGAAGAGTCGCAGAAGAGCAAATGTAATGCAATTTTGTATTTACAAGATTATAATACTCCAGGTGTGTAAGGAGGTAGGGAAGGAGTCAATCAAAACTCAAGAAGAAAAGTAGGCTTCCTCTATGTGCCTGAGCCTGTTGAAATACTAAGTTATCAGCTAGTTCATCCAGTATTGAAACTGAATGTATTTTTTTACTTAATAAAATAAAGTATCTAGTTCTTTCTGTCCTTAGTAAACCTAATGAGGAGAAAATAAACCAAATTATAATTGTTTTATTTTTACTATGAGGAAGGGTTTTACAATAAAATACAGGTCTCTTGTAGGTATATTCTGTTACTATTAAATTAATTTATTTTGAAAAACATGTGATTGTAATCCTTGCCTAAAGATATTTGATTTTAAAAGGATGGCAAAGAAGTTTTAGCTTTATTTAATGCATATCATAATTAATTAGTGAGACCCTGACCTGCAGCAAACAGCAGCAACAACAAAATTAATCTGTAATTTATAAATTTAATACAGTTTTAGATTTTTAATATTTGTGAAAATATTGTAATTAATAGAAAAGTAAGTTAAAATGTTCTTAACTACTGAATCATCTTCTTGGTTAATTTTTTTAGGCATTCCTCTTTTTTATTATTAGAAACAGAAGCCTGAATCATTGTGAGAAATTGTGCAATGTATAATGACTTCAGAGGGGCCAGGTTTCAGTAGAGCATTAAATTACTTATAGTTTGGCACCTCAAAATTTGAAGGAGCATTTTAGTAATTCAAAAGTAATTAGAAGGGTGTGGTGGTGTACACTTGTAATCCCAGTTCGTGGGAGGCTGAGACAGGAAGATTACAGGTTTGTGGCCAGCGTCACCTACTTAGTGAGGCCCTCTGTAACCTAATGAGACCCTGTTTCAAAATAAAGAATAAAAAATAGGACTGGGAGTGTAGCTCAGAGGGAGAATACCTCTGGGTTCAATCCCCAGTACTGAAAAAAAATAGTAAATATTATACAACTATTCAATAATGCCCATCCACAAGAATTATATTGCCAAAGGTATAATATGTTACATATTTAAGAATGTTTTCTATTTGTCTATCACCTATCTATATATTTACCATCTACCTAAATCTATTAATATATCATCTTATATCTGTATCCTTTCTCTCTTATCTATATATGTTATTGGCTTTTCAGTGGCTTCTTCTTATGAATGTATCTTATACATTTTTTGAGAAAGAGAGCAGGGCCAGATAGGCTTAGGTTCCAGAAGTTGATGTGCTCCCTCCACCCAATTCTACCTTGCTTCCAAGGAAGCATTTTAGGGAAAAAAAAAAAACTTAAGAAATTAGTGTCATAGAAAATGTCACCAACACCTCTACAACTTCTAAGGCACAATGGCCACATTTTTTCCTTAATTTTGCATTTGTGCATTGTAGTCATATATCTTAGTGGCAGACAAGATGGTAGAGGCATACATGGATATATCACCCAATTATCCCTTACCCAACTCCCACCCCATTTTCTCTCCCTCCCCCTTCTCATGTTTGGCTTAGATTAAATTTGATATGTTTGCTAATGTACATCAAGTACATTAGGGAATTTTCTTCTTTCCTCCTCCCATCCCACTGGTCTCAGAACCATGACTTCACAGATAAAATCATATTGTACTGGACACATAAACTGGCCAGAACATGATGACTTTGAATAAGTCATGAGATAAAACTCCTTGAGTTTCTTTTTCCTCAAATCCACATAGAATAATGGCATGCATCTCATAACAAGGTCTCATTGAGACAAGATGAATCCAATCAGGTAAACATTATATTACAAAAAAGGACACAACAGCATGCTTTTCATTCATATCTCCATCTCTTTAATATCTAATTTGCACATTTTCTCATTTTTTCTGCCAATTCTTCTTTTTTTGACATCTTCATAAACTAAAGATATTAGTCATATACTATATATACATTTCCTTCCATTTTATCATTTATATTTGGCTTTTGTTCATGCTAGATTTCCCTTAGAGGTTTTAAAAATATATAAGTAGATATGTCAGTTTCCAGATACTATTTCTGGTTTGAGTCCTATAAATTAAATCTATTGCTTAATTCAACATTAATTTTGGGGGAGAGTAAAGAGAGAAAGGCTTACATTCCCTACATAATAGCTCAATAGCTATGAGGCACAACATCTTGAAAGGGAAAAACCTTTTAGGATGAAATTGCTATAGTTTTACAGGACAATGTGATGGTCTGATGACAAGCAATAGTGATGGTGACAAAAAGAAGGTAAAGTTTAAGAAATATATTTGTGAAAAATGTATAGAATTATGTGCTTCAGATGTAGGTCAGACAAGGAAAAATATTAAGTGCTTCAAACTCATTAATTACTTTGTGACACAAGGCAAGTCATTTCACCTTTCTGGATCTCAGTTTTCTTACCTATAATAAAAATATATTGGATTAAACTATCTCAAAAATCCATCCATTTTTGAGATTATGTAGTCTGAATGCCAAAAAAGCCTCTGGAAACTGAAGGTGACAAAAATCTATCTCTACTAAAACGAAAAGCAAGTACAAAGAAAAGTATGCATAAATAAAAAAAAACAAGACATTACTCTATGTAATAAAATAAAATACCCTATGTAATAAAATAAAAGGCTCTATGTAATAAAATAAAAATGTAATTAAATAAAATGTAAATTTGAGCAGCTATGATATCTATGGTTATAATAAAATATTTTTGTGAGTCATAACATTTTATCTTAGCTATATGTAGGAACAGCTTGAAATAGAAAAAATGCAAGGTTTGGGTTTTCTTAGGAGTGAGATTAACTTTATCATTATAGTGCTTACAAGCCACTTTTCCAGGAAAATACAGGTTATCTGAAAGTTTTTAAATTAGAGCTTCCCAGTAAATGAGAGCCATCTTCCATTCAGCAAATAGTGAAGACAGTATGTCAAGGAAAGTTTCAAATGCATTCCCCACTTCAAAGAGTCGAAATTATTCTTCTCTTCACAATCCTCTATTCTACACTGCAAAGATTGTCTCTTTGCAATAGACATATTGGAATGAGATGCTAAATTAACTGAGCTCTTTTATATGCTATACCTTAACCATTGAAAGCATGATTATATATGCATGATTTTAGAATGGTTACACATAGATATTATAATGAAACCAAAGTAGGTATAAAAATTAGATAATTTATAAAAATAAAATGAGTTTATCGATGCCCTCATGAATCTTGAAAGATTTTCTTGGTTTTAGAGCTGTGATTAATACTATTGATAGGACAATTAAAATGTATTCTGTGCTTTTTATTTGCTTGATATTATTCTAAGTATTTAACATACATGTTCTCATTTAAACCACACAAAAACTCAATAACCTCAATAACATATTAACCAAAGTTATAATCACCACTTTACAAATAAAAATAAAACTGTCTATATAATGGAGCAAAATTTAAATGCCAGAGTAACGAATTTATAAATTCATGGATGGAAGAGAGTACTCAAAAATTCAATTAATTATAAAAGAAAAAAAACTTTCCACAATACTTATGTTTTATTCTATTTTACTTTATTATTTTAACAATGCTTTGTCTTAGTGCAACTCTGCAAATTTATGTCAACCTTGAAGTAAATTTGACAAAGAATAAAAAGCATCTATGGTAATACCTAACATTGAAATTGTTTCAGTTTTAAAACATCCATTTAATTATAAATGATTATTTTATTCAGGGAAAAATTTGAAGTGTCTACACCTTGCTGGTGAAAATGTTTATTGCCACTAATCTTTAAACATATTTACAAATATAGCCAGGTGTGGTGGTGCACACCTGTAATCCCCGCGCTTGGGAGGGGGAGACAGGAGGATCTCACAGGTTCGAAGCCAGCCACGCTGGCTTAAGAGACTCTGTTTCCAAAAATTAAAAAAAAGGCATAAAATAGGTCTGGGAGTATACCCCGGAGGTAGAAGGGTTTCTAGGAACCCCAGTACCACACACACAGAGAAAATTAAATATATAATACTCTTCATTTTAAATACTGAAATTTTATTTTTAAATGTTATTAGTTGATATGAACAAATAGAATATGTAGAATTGATGAAAAATTTAAAAAATAATGCTATGTCCATATATGAAGGTATCACTACCAATCTCACCAACATGTATGGGGTGAGGAGTGGACTCCAGAGGAAAGCATATTCAGTGATGTGTGCTCATGTCTGTATCACTTTAAACATCAGTATGATGTATATTGATAATGCATCAAAAAGTGTTAAGAAATTTAAAGTATCTTTGTCATGAAATAATACATTATAAAACATAGCTAGTAAAAAGTCACACATATGCCAACTTTAAAGAATAGCTGGTAATCTCATGTGTAATAAAAGGTACTAAATGGAATTACAAAAATTAAATATTTTATTTATAAAATATTTATAAATAAGAAAATTATAAATAAAAAAGATATGCTATCATAGTTTACTTATTTCTATTATTTTAAGCTATTTTGAACAAGTGCTTTATTTTTCCTTAATGTGATATCGCATTATAGGATCAGAATTTATTAATATTCTAAATTGCAGAAACCTTTATAAAAGAATATATAACAAATATTTGAAAATTAACTGATTAAAAAGTTAATATATATAAAGATTTTAATAAAACTACTCTAAATTTTATTGAACCATTTTGTATTATTATAATGATAGAGATCATTTACATCTGGAAAAATATAACAATATGTTATTTAAAATATATATGTTAACTTTTAAGCCAGTCATGGTGCGCAGGCTTGTAATCTCAGCATTTGGGAGGCTGAGACCAGAGTATTGCGGTTCGCAGACAGCCTCAGCTACTTAGTGAGGCCCTCTGCAACTTAGTGAGACCCTGTTTCAAAATAAAGAATAAAACACAGTGCAGGGGGTATAGTTTTGAGGTCAAATATCCCTAGGTTCCATCCCCAGACCCACACACACGCAATAAATATACTTTTACACTACTTTTACACTAGATTCTATAAAGGAATACTGATAAATATTTTTTGTTGAAAGCAAAAATTCAGAATGTTTAATGAGCTTTAATACAGTTTCTAGCTATTCAAATTACTATAAGAACAACATGCTATTTAATCTTTACAGTATTTACAAGAAATAAGTCAATATGAAAAGAGCAGGTTTTAACAATGGAATAGAACAACAATATAGAAATATAATCCTTAACTTATATTTTGAACACTATAAAATATTACTTATTATAATATAGAGAAAGGAACATCACAGGTATACTATATATATATATATATATATATATATATATATATATAATTTTTCAGGGAAAGATTATTATTTTCCAGAGAAAGATATGAATTAGTATGGGTCCAAATTATGTATCTTTAAAATTATTACTACTGCATCATAGAACTTATAAATTCATATTGCCTCAATGATTTTCAGTTGCTATGTTTAATAAGTTTGTTCACACTTCTTAAATAAATTTATTCAGACTGTTAGATTGACCAAGGTCTAGAGTTAACTGAACAAATTTGATACATTCATATTTCCCTTTTAATAGAGAGAGATAAGATTTATCACTTTGACTCTCCAGAGATTTTTTTGAATACTTATAAAATCTAAGATATGGAATAGAATTTAGATATAATTGAATCCAGTATTTTTATATTGAGGGTTAAAAAATATAAGATCTAGAAAAGACTTGCCACAGTTCATAAAACTAATTAGTAACTCAGCTTGAGCTAATCACTATTTTCTGACTTATAATCTAATGCACTATTTGACTCCTTACTTTCTCTGAAAAGTATTTAGTAAACCACAAAGAATTTCACCATCTTTGAAATATTCATGTCCTCTTACCTGTTCTGAAGAAAAATATATTTTCTCATGTACATATTAATATTATCCTTGGATACTATATTTTGCTCTAGTATTCTTTGTCATATCATTTTTATTAAAATAAGGCATTTGCATCTACACATATGTTTTACTTATTTATTTAGTTTTTTTGGCTGTATTAATGACTGAACTTGGAGGCATTCTACCTATAAGCTACACCCCAGCCCTATTTTTTTTTTTTTTGTCTTACTGGACATGGAACCCAGGGGCATTCTACCTTTGAGCTACACCTCCCAGATTTATATTTTTAAAATTCTTTACTTTGAAACAGTCTCACTGAGTTGCAAAGAGCCCCACTAAGTAGCTGAGGCTGTCCTTGAACCATGATCCTCCTGTCTCAGTCTCCCAAAGGCCGAAATTACAAATGTGCACCACCACGCCCAGCTCTATTTTTTTTTAAACAGCTTCTCACTAAATTGTTGAGGGCCTCACCATGTTTCTGCCTCAAACTTTTGATCCTCCTGTCTCAGACTTCCAAGTACTGGGATTGTGGGTCTGTGCCACTATGTCCAATTTTATATCTAAATATGAATAGAAATGGTCTATAAGGCCTGGGGGGTGTACACTTGTTATCCCAGTATATATGAGGCCGACACAGGAGGATTGCGGTTTTTGGCCAGCCTCATCTACTTAGTGAGCCCCCCCCACAAGGTAGTGAAACTGTTTCAAAATAAAAAATATTGAAAATTAGTCCGTTACAAAAATAAGAAATTGGATGCTCTCCCTAATATGCAGAAGCTAGGGAGAAAATGGGTCATAGAAGGAACTCTAGACAAAGAAAGAAAAACTGTAGATGAGCAAATAAGGTGACCTAACTGAGGAGGATTAGAGGGGGGGAAATATAGGTTACCTAATGTACATGATGTACATTCACAAACCTCTCAATCACTAAGCCAAACATGAGAAGGAGGGATAGGGGAGGGAATAGGGTGGAAATTGAATAAGGGCTAATTGGATGATGTTTACATGCATGCCTCTACCATCTTGTACTCCATTAAGATGTACAACTACAATGCACCAATAAAAGATTAAAAAATAAAGAAAAATAATAAAATAAATAGAGCTGGGGCGTAGCTCAGAGGTAGAATGCCCCTGGGTTCCATTCCCAGTACTACAATAAATAAATAAATAAATAAATAAATAAATTAATTAATTAATTAAAAAACATGGTGTGTAAGAAGAATAATCTTTAAGAACTTGAAATTTAAGTCTTGAAAATTAGATATTTAAAAATGAAGAGCTTTTTTTGGAGTAAGGGGAAATATATTTGATTATGTTCTAATGATATTTATTTTGTAATTTTTTACTGGTGCATTATATTTATACATCTCAATGGGGTAAAAAATGGCAGAAGCATACATGCACACATCACTCATTTAGCCCTTCCTCAATTCTCATCTTATTCCCTTCCCCATTCCTCCTTCTCATGTTTGGCTTACTGATTGATTTTGAAATCTTTGTAAATGTACTTCATGTACATAAGGAAATTTTTCTATTTTCATCTCCAATATGCCTCAGGTCACCTTATTTGCTCATCTATGGTTTCTCCTTTATTGTCTAGGGTTCCTTCTATGACCGTTTTTCTCCCTACCTTTCATATATTATGGAAAGCGTCTGATTTTTACTTTTTGTGACTGACTAATCTCACTTAGCAAAATATTCTCCACTTCCATCCACTTCCTCACAATAACGTAATTTCGTTCTTTATGGTTGAGTAAAATTTCATTGTTTAATATTTCACAGTTTTGTAATCCTTCATCTGTTGATGGACATCTTGGCTGGTTTCATAGTTTGTCAATTGTAATTTGTGTGGTTATGGACATAGATATAGCCTGCATTAGTTTGGTATTTTGGTTTCCATTGTTTTGGGTAGATATCCAGAACTAATATTGATGGAACATATGGTAAGTTCATTCATATTCTTCTGTGTATTCTCCATAGTTTTTTAAAGTGTTTGCACTAATTTGCAACACTACCAAGAATGTATAAGAGTTCCCATTTCTCCACAGCATCACCAGCATTTGTTGATTTTGTTTTGAATGGTTGCCAGTCTAGTTGGAGTTAGGTGAAACCTCAGGGTAGTAGAAACTGCTAATGATGTTGAGCTTTTTATGTATTTATTCTTATGTATTTATTAGCCACTTGAATTCTTTTGTGAAGTGTCTATTTTGTTCACTTGCCCATTTTTGATTGGGTTATTTGTTTTCTTATCGGTCACTATACTGCAAAGCCATAGTAATAAAAACAACATGATTTTGCACAAAAACAGACACATAGACCAATGAAGCAGAATAAGACTCATAAATACACACACACACACACTTACAGCCAATTTATTTTTGAAAAAGAAGCTAAAACATACACTGGAAAAAAAAAAGACAGCCTCTTCAACAAATAGTGTCGGCAAAACTGGTTAACCATATGAAGGAAAATGGAAATAAACCCACTTTCTCATCTGGCACAAGAGTCAACTATAGATGAATCAAAGACATAGAAATAAGACCAGAGACCTTGTAGCTCCTTGAAAAGGACATAATCCAACACTTTGACACAGAGGCACAGGCAAAAACTTTATCAACAAGACCTCAAAGCCACAATGAATGAAAAGGAGAATCAATATGTGGGATTGCATTAAACTGAATAACTTTTGTACAGAGTGCTGACAGAATGGGAAAAATTTTTCCAACTATTCCTTCAAAAGAGAACTAATATGTAAAATACAAAGAGAACTCAAAAACTCACCACCAAGAAAACTAATTATACTTCTTTTGCCACTTTTCTTTAATGTTAGTTCTCTGGCATGGCCTCTGGGATTTATGAAATTATACTTGTATGGATTATAAAATTTAGAGATCAGAAATGCATACTCTTGTGAAATAATACATATATCACACATTAAAAGTCTCATGTCCTACTTTTCTGGGAGATGTATGATATTTTGAAAAAATTATTTTTTCTTTGTTTTTGGTTAAGATTGTGTTTTTTGAGTAATTCTTTTATTTATTTTCTCAATTAAAAATATTAATTTATTTAGCATGTGCTCATCAAACTTGTGATGATAAAACTAATAGACTATTTAGAAAACTGAAGTATAAATAAATATTTGTCTTACATAAAAAGTAAGTGTTAAAAGAACAAAAAATTGGGTGTGGCATCTTTTATTCAGGTTGGACTTTGATAGATGAACAGATACACTAATAAATCAAGAGAGCATGCCATACAATGTCTAGAAGGTCTGTTCAAAACCAGGGATGAGGAAAAACAAAAGTTGTGTATTCTAAGTAAGTAACATACTTTCCCTGCTCAAGAAAGCACAAGACGGCCAGTGCATGAGGAATACATGAGGGTGCAGGAAACTGGTAGAAAATCAGATCAAAGTCACTGAAATGTTTGTGAGCATGCATGTCACGTGATTTTATTTGTTTTAAAAGAATTATTGTGGTACTATGTCACCATCGTGGTGGCTAGAGAAGCATGAGAAAGCTGGAGATGAGAAGTTAAGGTGTCAAAGATAAGTCTGGTATGGGTAAAAAGACTTAGGAAAACATTAATACTCTATTTCAAATATGATCACTTGGTGGCATATCATGTTTAGAAAAAAAGTTTAAAATTAATGTTAAGCCAGGTGTGGTGGCACAACGCTTGTAATCGCAGCATTCCGGAGGCTGAGACCAGAGGATCACGGTTCATGGGCAGCCTCAGCTACTAAGTGAGGCCCTCTGCAACTCAGTGAGATTCTGATTCAAAATAAAGAATAAAAAAATAGGGCTTGGGGGTATAGCTTGGAGGTAGAATGCCCTAGTTTCCATCCCTAGTACCATACACAAAAAATTAAATGTTAAATATGATAGCCTTTTAAGTTTAGATGATACATAAGTGGCGGTGAAATGAAGGCAGTTGGCTTTAAAAATCAGCAGTTCAAAAAGATATGAATTTAAATCTTAGGCTCTTAGTAAAACAATTTCAAAGGAATGGAAGGGAAACAGAGTGAGAGCGAGAGTGAGAGCGAGAGCGAATGAATCTTAGTTTGCTTCAATACTGAGAAGTCAGGAAGATAATAACCTAAGAGCCTTTGAAAAACTGGCCACTGTGTTAGGCAGCAAGTCAAGTGATATTCCTGTATCTATCACTTGAGGTAAAGCAGAAAACCAGCATGGGAGAAACTACCATATGTTGTTTATAGATTTAGTATGATGAGATCTTACCATTGACTATGTTATTTGAGTACATGAAGATCTAAGCTCAAAACCAGTACTTCTCTGGGGGGAGTCAGTACTAGAAATGGAAGCCAGGGACATTATATCTCTAAGGTGCACCCCCAGCCATATTTTATTTTTTATTTGAAACAAAATTTTGCTGAGTTGCTAAGAGTATTGAGAATTTGTCGTGAGAATTGGCTTTGAACCCGTAAACTTCTAATCGAAGTCTCTCAAGTACTGGGATGATAGGCGCATGTCACACCTGGCTTTTATTTTTTATTTTGCAACAGGATCTCACTTAGTAACTGCTTTGGCCTAAACCAGGCAACATTTGTTAAGTGTATTTTGTATCTGTCATTTTCCTATGCATTTAGAATAAATCAGTTAGTTAAAATATTTTTCTAGGGATTTATGTTCTCTCTCTCTTTATATATATATATATACACAAATATTATATATTTACACACAGATATATAATACACACAAATATATACACACAAATATTACTTTTTCTTTCTAGAGAAATATTTATAGATATAATATTATATAATATATAATAGATATAACATTTATATTATATCTATATATAATATAAATATATACAAATATACACAAATATTACTCTTTCTACACACACATGCGTGCACATACACACACACACACACACACACACACACACACACACTGAATCTTACTACAGCAGGAGATGGTCAGTGCTGAGCAGCAAAACACAGAAAGATTAGATATACAGGGAACAAGAGATAAGAAACAGTATTTTATGTATGGTACTAAATTATGGCAAAAGACTTAGTATTTAAAACACTACAATGTCCTGGGAATAGAGTGACAGATTTGTCTCTGGTGTTCAAGGAACAGAAAACAGTAGATCAGGATTCAGGATGACACAGGGGAAGAATCCTGGGAATTGTGGTGATGGAGGTACCAGGGCAGATATAGCAGAAATCGTGTAAAATAGGGTTAGAGATGTTTGAAGTTAAATCCAGTGAAGTAAAAAATGTATTGGTTACTAAGAAAAGGTATAATATACTGGTCTATTTATGTCAAAGGAATCATTATGACTGCTGTATTGCAAAGAGAAAATGAAATGAAAGAATGGAAGCTGAGGTTTGGATTCAATTAAAAAGTCCAGATAAAATATGATGGTTGCTTGAATCAGGATAGTAGTAGTGGAGATATTTACACATTCATTTTGGAAGAACACAAATTACTTGACCAAATATTGTGTGTGGAGTCTGACAGTTAACAAATTAAGGAAGACTTTAATAAGAATGTGTTTCTAGGTATAATAAGAGCTTGATTATGGCCATTTTAAGTTTTATTGTTATTAAAATTTAACTATTTATGTTGAGTAGAAAATTAGATGTTACAAGGGAAAGAAGTGCTGCAATTATATGGCTGTCATTAAGTTATACATGAAACTAAAATGCCCTAACACTCCATATATTTTACATAAGTGAAATCTACTTAGAACAATGCAGATTTTGGACAGGAAGGCAACTGAATGAACATAAAATACTAGCTCATTTATATTTTGTTATTCTTGAATTTTCTGCTGTCATGTCATAAAATATTGTAATTCAATGTAGTATTAAGCTATAAGACAAAAGATTTTGCTAAATTTTGCTTGTCCTGATAAAAAAGAGTTAGAAGAGAAAAAAAAAATCAAAGTAATCTCTTAATTTAAGTATTTCAAATATAGCAGGGGTTTCTCTTTTATTTTCAGTGTCCACCTTAAATGCCTCATTCTATGTATTTTTTCAGTCTTCTTACCATCTATCTCTTCAAATATTTTATATACTTTATAATATGTAATAACAATTATGTAACATGTATATTATTTACCACAAAAATATTCTAAACATTATTCCAAGGGATGATGAAATGTTTATATATATATATATATATATATATATATATATATATATATATATATATATTTGCTACTCTAAAGAGGCTAAATCATCTCTTCAAATATTTCTTTTTGTTTTGCTGTTTAACAAGAGTCATGATAGTCTTATTTAAGTCTCATTGGACAAAAACTTATAGAGAAAATAACTAGAAAATTTGAAAGGTGAATCCAACCTCTAAAGGCATTGGCAAGTAAACAAAACAAAAAATAATGGATAGGAAATGGCTTTTAGAAGAATAGGTAGGTACTGAGTGAATTTCTTATCTCATGGCATCTAGCCCCAAAAGAAGGGAGTGGACTGTGCTGGGCAATTAAATTTTTTGCTACTATTAAATTAAATTTGAATTAAACCTTACTCCATACTTTAAATCATTATGTAATGAACTATAACTTAATGCTTAAATATTAAGTATTGTATTAATTTTAATTAAGAATAAATTCTTACAGCAAGTGTCTGAGTTTCAGCCAGTCACAGTTACCATAAGTGGCTAATTCTAGGCTGTCAAATGATCAAACTGTGCCACATGTAAGGTAAATACCTTAAAGCACCATGCCCGAGGAGGGCAAGGACCCTGTAACCAATCTAGTTGTTGCCATTCATCATTTCCTTTTTCTGTAAGTAAATGCTGCCTGGCCCCATTACTGGCTGTATCTTAATCTAACCTTATTTTCACCACTACTTGATTCATGAATCATTTTTTGCTCAAAGAAACTCTCACAAACTTATTTTGTTTAAAGTGTCTTTTCTTTTTCCAACAACAGAAAAGCCACAATCTGATTGTTTTGAAGATGTGTAAGACATGAGTTGGGAAAATCATAAGTGGTAGAAAGCAAGGGACAATGTCTACAAAAGATGAGGCAGAGCTTCAAATTCTGTGTTTAAACTCTTCAATCATGTATGTGTGGTATGTAATGAAATAATCTTCAAACAGCTGATACAAAGATAATTCAACTTATATCTGAGATATTTGTTTAAAAACCATCAAATATGATTAGCACAAAGACAGTGATACCTAACATTATTAAATGGCTAAAAAAATATACAGAGAAAACTTATAAAAAACTCAGTGGGGAGAAAAAGATACAACTCATGTAGAACAATGATAAGAATGACTACTGAATATGCTTCAGAAACAATGGATGCCATGAAGCAGTGAAAAACAGTAAATGTGCCCAAAACAATAAAACAAGAAAAGCAAACAAATATGACGGTTACATCATAATTCTGTAGCCAGTAAAAGTATCCCTCAAAAACAGTCAATATAAAATAATTTTCAGACAAATATAAATTAAGGAAATTTGTTCCGACCTGTTCTATACATTCAGAAAATTTGCAGAAAATTTAAGTTGAAGAACAAGTAAAGTGGATAGCAACTCAGGTTGCTAGACAGGAGTATCAGAGGTCACAAATTTTTCAATAATTATTATTTTAAATATTATTCTTTGATAAAATACATAAATACCCCAAGCAAAAACTGTCACATATTGCATATGGAATGCATTTGATAATTCTAACAAAAAATGAGAGAAATTAGAAAATAGTGTATCTGTAATATTAACTCTAACACTGTATGTAGTAAAATGTCTTTATTAATATTATTAGAATAGTGATTTCAGACCCAGTGGATACTTGTAATGACTAGAGACATTTTTGAATTGTTGTAACTAGTAGCTAGAAATGTTATGAGCAATGAATAGTTACCATTTAGTGGGATGCTGCCTAAAGCCTTTGAATTACCAAAACAGCTTCCATAAGGAATGTCAATGTGCCAAGGTTAATAAATTTATTCTGAAATAACTTCTAAAAATAAATAAAATAAAACAACCCAAAGAATTAAATTATAATCTAAATTGGGTTGTTTTGCTAGTGTAGAGTCTTTTGAGTTCTTTGTATATTCTGTTTATTAGCCCTCTATCAGAGTGTTAGCTAGTAACGATATTCTCCCATTCTGTAGGCTTTCTCTTTAGATTCTAGATGGTTTCTTTTGATGAGCAGAAACTTTTTAGTTTGATGCCATCCCACTTGTTAATTCCTGTTTTAATTTTCTGCACTTTGGAGGTCTTATTGAGGAAGTTACTATCTGTGCCTACATGTTAGAGTGTTGAATCTAGGCCCTCCTCTAATAGCTTCACAGTCTCTGGTATGATTTCCAGGTCTTTGATCCATCTTGAGTTGGTTCCTGTGCATGGTGAGAGGTGAGGATTTAGTTTTATCTTTCTACAAATGGATAGCCAGTTCTCCCAGCACCTTTTGTTGAAAAGGGTGTCTTTTCTCCATCAATGGAACTTGACCCCTTTGTAAAATATCAGTTGACTATAAGTGTAGGGATTTGTTTCTGTATCTTCTATTCTGTTCCATTGATTTGTGTGCCTGTTATTGTGCCATACCATGCTGTTTTAACTGCTATTACTCTGTAGTATAATTTGAGGTCAGGGACTGTGATGCCTCCTACATGGTTCTTATTGCTGAAACTTGCTTTGGCTAATCTGGATCTTTCCTTTTTCCATATGCAATTCATGACTGATTTTTCTAGGTCTATGAAGAATATCATTGGTATATTTGATAAAAATTACATCAAATCTATAAATCACTTTTGGCAGATTCACCATTTTGATGACATTTATTCTGCCTAACCATGAGCAAGGGAGATCTTTTCATCTTTTAAGGTCTTCTTCAACTTCTTTCTTTAGTGTTATATAGTTTTCATTGTAGATTAAAAAAAATATTAGTAATGGGCAACTGAATTGAACAAACACTTCCCAAAATAAGAGATACAAATGGCCCATAAATACATGAAAAAATGTTCAACATCATTAGCCATCAGGAATGCAAATAAAAACTACACTGAGATTTTATCTAACCCAAAACATAGTGGCAAGTATAAAGAAGTCAAATAACAAAAAATGCTGCTGAGGACATGGGAAAATAGGAACTCTTTTACACTGTTGTTGGGAGTGCAAACTAGTTCAGCCATTATGGAGATCAGTATGGAGATTCTTTAGAAAACTAGGAATGGATCTACCATATAATCTTGCTATACCACTCCTGGGTATCTTTCCAAAAGGGTTGAAAACAAAGAACTACTGTAACATATGCATACCCATGTTCATAGCAGCACAATTCACAATAGTCAAAAATATGGAATCAATCTATGTTTTCATTAATAGATAAGTGGACTACAAAATTATAAAAAATAAAAACAATAGAATGCTACTCAGCAATAAAGAACAAAATCATGTCACTCACAATTATATGAAAAGACTTGGATAACATTATGTTAAGTGAGATTAGTCAAGCACAGAAAGAGAAGAGACATATATTTTCTCGCATATGCTCAAGCTAGAGAGTAATGGGATACCAGAGAGACTCCATATAATGGAGGGTAAACTTCTGGAAATCCAGAAATGAGAGGGTAGGGGCTGAAGAAGGCTCAGTTTAATTAATGGAAAAGCTACATTTAAATATGGTATTCATGTAAATATAACATTGTTAACATGAATACTCATTATTGGGAGGGAGGGAAAAGGAGAAGTTGGGGGGGCACCAAGTACTGTGTGAATATATGCCATTGTCAACATATTACATATTATGATGTGAGGATATAGTGCACCAATAAAATAAAAAGTATATAAATTAAAAATATAAGCTAAATTTGAATTGCTAAAACATAGCAAAGTTTAATTTCTTAAGAAGAATACAGGAACACAGTGAAGTGAGAAAAAACCGAAAACATATGTAATAAAGAGGTAGACTAAAATCTAACCAGATGTCTGATGACATTAAAAACTATTTTCTAAACCCTCTAATTCCACAGAAATTATGTGCCTTCTTACTATTTCACTTCCATTTTAACTAACTCTGTTGGCTTATAACATCTCTCCATAGAAAAAAATGTACATGTTTGTTATGCTCTTGATGATATTTGAAGCATGTTATGTGAATACATTTTTAGAAACATTTGAGAAGAGAAAACCATGCAGGCTGGGAAGTTAAAAGTGCCAGTGGATTGTTCCTAATCTGTCTTCTTCTTGGTAAAATTGCTTGAATCATTTGATCTTGCCCCCTTGGTCATGGGCAATTGAGTTAGGTAAATGTTTGATCATAGATAAACCAATCTATATTCTGAATTGAGAAGATCAGATTATTTCACATGAAAAAAATTGAGCTAAGTTTCAGAAACTGGGCAATTGTGGGTGACAAATATTTTATTTTGTTAGAGAACAAAAAGATCCATGAACGTCTTTGCTGACATAAAATAGTATTAATCTTCATACCCTTCAGTAGTTCTAGATAATTATTTTCTTTTAGTATTATTATGTCCTATTAACACACTCCTTTTGTTTACACTATATTTATTCTACCTCATATTCTTAAATATTAGAATGTGTTTTAAAGTTATAAAAAGTAGGGCATAAGATTTTTCAAATATTTTTTCACATATAATTTGATTCAAATAATTTATGTTGAAATTTAAAAAAAGCAACCTATGTTTGATTTGTAAAAAAATATATAAGCTGTTTTTAAAAGTAGAATTTAATACAACTATAAAATAGATAAATTTCTCCAGTGATAGAAAATTTAGCCAGCTGATATATTTAGTTACTACCTTAGGAATTATTATATATAAAAAACTTGAATCTCAAAGGCTCTTGACAACAATTCACATTTAAAATCTTTTTGCTTACATGGTTCTACAAACAGATATGCTACTATTCACTCTAGAATTACTTATATTTATATAAGCTGCAAACCTTTTCTTAGTTATTATACCTATCTGCATAAAAATACTCTCAGGTGACTATTTTTATTTCATGGTCATGAAATAAAACTTTAAAATATTATGATTTGGGGACAGAATTTCTCATGAGATAAATATTCTAGACCAAGTATTATAAACTAATTTTGTTTATACTGACTCAACATGATAAGAGTAAAAGAAATAAACTTTATAAATAAAAAAATGGCAAGCAGTTGAGACAGATTAGGATCATTACAGCCAGAAAATAAATACATAAAAATAAATGTAAGCCTTCTTCCAAAGCTTGTAAAATAAGATTAAAAGGTTTGTACACTGTTTCATTTTTTAAGGATTTTATTATTGTTCCTTTGCTTTCTTTTTTCTTTTTTCTTTTTGAACTGGGGATTTAACCAAGAGGGAGGGATTCTACCTCTGAACTACATCCCCAGCACTATTTTTCATTCTTTATTTTGAAACAATGTCTTACAAATTTGTGGAGAGCCTCACTCAGTAGCTGAGGCTGGCCACAAACCTCTGATTCTCCTGTCTCAGCCTCTCAAGTACTGAAATTACAAGCATGAGCCATCATAATGTCTTTTGTATTTTTGACTATATAAAAATCAAATATTCTCATTTAAAATATGATGTCTAAAATTTTTTTTCAGAAGTTTTTTGTATATCCAGTTGATATCAGTGTTTTCTAAAAATATCTGGTAGATTTAGCTACTCCCTTAAGGTATTTTCTTAGAAATTGTACATTCTTTCCAGAACCAGACTTTAAAAATATTTTATGAGCCGGGCGTGGTGGCGCACGCTTGTAATCCCCGCACTTGGGAGGTGGAGACAGGAGGATCGCGCAGGTTCGAAGCCAGCCGCGCTGGCATAAGAGACCCTGTTTCAAAAATATAAAATAGGTCTGGGAGTGTAGCCCGGAGGGAGAAGGGCTTCCAGGAACCCCAATACCACCAAAAAAAATATTTTTTTATGTTAAATTATACTTTGATGAGATTTATTTACCTCAGATTGCTTCTTTCTTTTCTTTCTTTTCTTCTTTTATAAGTTTGGGGTTTGAACCCAAAGAAAATTCCAACACTGAAAGACACAATTTTTTGTTTTTGCAGTATGAGGGATGGCACCCAAGGGCATTCTACTTCCCAGATACGTCCTCAGCCCTGTTTTTTATTATACACAGTCTCACTGAGTTGCAAAGGGCCTCGATAAGAAGCTGGGACTGGCCACAAGCTGCCATCCTCCCGTCTCAGCCTCCTAAATGTTGGGATTACAAGCGTGTGTCACCACATCCAGCTATTCCCAACTCTTTTTTATTTTCCATTTTGCAGCAGAGTCTTGCTATGCTTCTGAGAGTCTTGCTACATTTCTAAGGCTGTATTCAAAACTGTGATTCTCCTGTCTCAGCCATCCACGCACTGGGTTTATAGACATGCCCCACTACACATGACTTCCTTCCGTTTTTTTCTTTTTTTTTCTTTTTTTTTTTTTCTGGTACTGGAGATTAAACTCAAAGGGATTAGACATCTGCATTATATCCCCAGCCTATTTTTAAATTTATTATTTACTTATGTATGTATTTATTTATTTATTTTATTGATGCTTTGTAGTCATACATCTTAATGAATTATAAGATGGTGGAAGCATATCTGCACACATGACTCATTTTAGCCCTTCCCCACTCTCAACTTCATTCCCTTCCCCTCTCCTCTTCTCATGTTTGGCTTCATGGTTGACTTTGATGTGTTTGTGAATGTAAATCATGTGCATAAGGGAAATTCCCCTTTCCTCCCTCTTTCCCCCTTATTTAGGTTACCTTCTTTGCTCATGTATGGTTTCTCCTTCTTCATATAGTTTCTTCCATGACCCTTTTTCTTCCTAGCTTCTGCATATTAGGAGAGCATCCAACTTCACATGGAATAATTTTGAGTACCTCTTTCTACATTCCACTTCACTACTACAATGTCTTCTAGAATTTCCAATATATTTATATAAATTTTCCCAAATTCCTTTATCTCTCTTCTTTAATTTAACTTAAAAACTGTTCAATATTTAGTTGTTGATTAATTGGTGCATTTCTTAATAAACTGATTAACAAATATTTTATTATAAATAATATAAAAGATTTTCTTAACTAGTAACTTATATTTACAATCTACGTTTTCCTTGCAACTTTTATGGAAAAATATTTTAATTGTAAACTACTTTTGCAAAAGAAGACATTTTATGGTATTTAATGGTTGTGTTACTCTTTTATTAAATTTTTTTTATTGGTGCATTATATTCATACAACTTATTGGGGTAAAAAACTTGTGTGTACAAACATGTACTCATCTCTGATTTAACCCCTACCCAAATCCCACCCCATTCCCTCACCATCCCTCCGTCCCTTGCTTGGCTTAGTGATTGACTTCGATATGTTTAAGTACATTGTGAGCTTTAGAGATTTTCCTCTTCCCCCCTCATTTCTCCTCCTTTAGCTTGTCTTGTTTGCTCCTCTTTTCTCCCTAACTCTCACATATTAGGGAAAGCATCCGATTTCTTATTTTTTGTGCCTGACTAATCTCACTTAGCATAATGTCCTCCAGTTCCATCCATTTCCCTGAAAACGATGTAATTGAGTTTTTTTTTTTTTTTTGATGGCTGAGTAAAATTCCATTGTGTACATATCCCACAGTTTTGTAATCCACTCATCTGTTGATGGACATCTTGGCTGGTTCCATAGTTTGGCTATGGTGAATTGTGCAGCTATGAACATAGATACACATGCATTAGTTTGGTAGTTTGGTTTCTTTTCTTTTGGGTAGATACCCAACAGTGGTATTGCTGGATCAAATGGTAGATTTGTTCCCATTCTTCTAGGTTGTGTTATTCTTGAAGTCACTGTCAATTTGTGTCAAATATCTAAAGGCAGAATGACTTTTCTCATTATGTCCTCAATTTTAAACCCATACATTTTATTGCAAAAGGAAATAATTTTAATAACAATTAGCCACCTGCCCATTCTTTTAGAAAGAGCAAGGCTCACTGAACCTTCAATTAACCAATTACACACACAATACAGTGTTCACAATTGTCAACAGAAAATAAACTCAAGCAGGTTCCTCTCCGTTGAAGAAGTACTATGTCAATGGCTCACGTTTAGTATGGAATATGGCATGCCAGTTATTCTTTTTACATTAATGATATTATACAATGATTAGTTATCAGTACTGCTACCATCGTTTCTCCATTAGTCTCAATTACAATAGGCTTCGGTACTATTCTTCTCACTATTGTTTTATTTGAAAGAGAAAGCTCCATTTTCTTCAAATTCTAAGTGTAAAATATGGATGCAGCTTTATAAAAAAATATTTGTTCAGTTGACTAAGATGAATATAATAGTAGATCCTTAGCTTAGTGAATCGATACATCATTATTATTATTATTATTATTATTATTATTATTATTATTATTATTATTTTGGTGGTACTGGGGTTCCTGGAAACCTTCTACCTCTGGGCTACACTCCCAGACCTATGTTATACTTTTTTTAAAATATGGAAACAGGGTCTCTTAAGCCAGCGTGGCTGGCTTTGAACCTGCGTGATCCTCCTGCCTCTGCCTCCCAAGTGCTGGGATTACAAGCATGTACCACTATGCCTGGCTTGGATCTATATTTTAAATAAAAAAAATTTTGAATTTATTTTTAAGTATATGTTAGTTTTGAAATTAAACCATTGCCTTTGTTTTCATTAAAAACTTGATAGCTTGAAAGCATAAAATATCACCTGTCCAACTCATTTTTGTTTGCTTTCTCATTCCCTTTCAGTGCAAAAGAGCCTGTGCAGTTCTAACAATACTAGGCATTTTTACAGATCAAAGGTTAAGAATGTGGCACACAGCTAATACTTAAAGGAAAAGTGTGCTAGATATTATAGCTTTGCTTTGATAAAAAAAACACTTATCTTCCACAATCAAAATATGCCTTTAAAAATATCTTATAATTTAAGAAAAATATTTTTGATAAATCAGCTCTATCTGCAATATGCAAATTGACAAAATTCTAGATAAATACAACCTGCCAAAACTGAGTAAAAAAGATAGAGAATATTTAAACCAACCAATAGCAATCAGAGATTCAGGCAGAAATAAAGAGCCTACCATTAAAGAAAAGCCCAGGACCAGATGGATTCACAAGTACATTTTATAAAATCTTTATAGAAGAGCCAATCCTGATACTCCTCATTCTATTTCATAAAATAGAAAAAAAAACAGGGCTCTCCTCAATACATTTTATGAAGCCAACATCACATTAATACCAAAACCAAATAAAGATAGTTCAAGGAGGAAAAAACTACAGGCCTATATTTTTGATGAACTTGGATGCAAAACTGCTAAACAAAATACTACCAACATGCATTAAAAACGACATCAAGAAAATCTTTCACCCTGACCAGGTAGGGTTCATCCCAGGGAGGCAAGGCTGGTTCAAGATACAAAAATCAATCCATGTAATTCATCATATAAACAAATCCAAAGACAAAATTCACATAATCATTTCAATAGATGCCAAAAAAGCATTTGATAAAATATAACATCCATTCATGCTAAAAGCACTGCAGAGAATCAGAATAAAAGGAATATACCTCAACATCATAAAGGCAATCTACAAAAAGCCCACAGCCACCATCACAGTAAATGGGAAAAAAACTTCTAGAATTTTCCCTAAAAACAGGAACAAGAAAAGGATGTCCATTATCACCTCTTTTCTTCAATATAGTACTTAAAACTCTATTCAGAGCAATAAGGCAAGAAAAGGAAATAAAAATATTAAAAATAAAAAAAGAAGAACTCAAAATTTCACTATTCTCAGATGACATGATACTATTCTTAGAAGACCCAATGAATTTAACCAAAAGGCTTATAGAACTTATCAACAAATTTAGATAACTGTCTGGATACAAAATCAATATTAAAAAATCAGAAGCTTTTCTGTACATCAACCATAAATCCATTGAAAAAGAAATCCAGAAAATATTTCCACTCAGTATTTTCCACAAAAAAAGAAAATGCTTAGCAATAAACTTAACCAAGGAGTTAAAATACCTCTACAAAGAAAATTATAAAGCATTGAAAAAACAAATTGAAGAAGATCTTAGAAGATGGAACAATTTTTATGTTTATAGATAAGCAGAATAAATATCATCAAAATGGTCATACATCCAAAAGTGATCTACAGATTTAACACAATACTCATTTAATTACCAACATCATTCCTCACAGACATAGAAAAATCAGCCTTTAAATTCATTTGGAACAACAAAAAACACAGAATAGCCAAAGTAGTTCTCAGAAACAAAAACCATTACAGAGGAATCACAACACCTGATTTTAAATTATACTACAAAGTCATAGTAATAAAATAAGCATGGTACTGGCACAAAATAGATACATAAACCAATGAAGCAGAATAAAAGACTCAGAAACAAATCCACACACAGTCAATTGATTTTTGACAAAGGGGTCAAAAACATACACTGGAAAAAAGATGGCCTCTTCAACAAATGGTGTTGGCAAAATTGGTTAACCATATGCAGAACAATGAAAACTAATCCCACTTTCTCACCCTGCACAAGAATCAAGTTAAGATGGCTCAAAGACTTGAAAATTAGACCAGAGACCTTGAGGCTCCTTGAAAAGTGCATAGGCCCAAAACTGCAACACATAGGCACAGATAAAAACTTTATCAACAAGACTCCAAAGGCACAAAAAACTAGAAGATAAATCAATACATGGAATTTCATGAAACTGAAGAGCTTCTGTACTGCAAAGGAAACTCTCAAGAACCTCAATCAAGAGCCAACAGAGTGGGAGAATGCTTCCATTCCAACTATTCTTCCAACAGAGGATTGATATCTAGAATATACAGAGAACTCAAGAAATTCAGCACTAAGAAAAAAAATAACACAATAAAAATGGGCATGTGTATTAAATAGAAACTTTTTGAAGGAAGAAATTCAAATGGCAAATAAATCCATAAAGAAATGCTCAACATCATTCAATCAGAAAGATGCAAGCAAAGCAAAACTGCCCTGAGATTTCACCTAATTCCAACTAGAGTGGCAATTATTCAAAACACAAACAACAGCAAATACTGGTGAGGATGTCGAGAAGTACGGACTCTAAGACATTGTTGATGAGATTGCAAATTAGTGCAACCACTTTGGAAAACAGTTTTGAGTATCCTGAGAAGAATGGGAACAAACCTACCGTATGATTCATCAATACCACTTGTATCTACCCAAAAGAAAGGAAACCAAACTACCAAACTAATGCATGTGTATCTATGTTCATAGCTACACAATTTGCCATTGTCAAAATGTGGAAACAACCAAGATGTCCATCAGCAGATGAGTAGGTCCCAAAAGTAAAGAAAAGCACAATCGTACCATTTACAGAAAAATATATGAAAGTGGAGGACATTATGCTAAGCGAGATTAGTCAATCACAGAAAATAAAAAAAATCAGATGCTCTCCCTAATATGTGAAAGCTAGGGAGAAATAAGTCATAGAAAGAACTCTAGGTGAAGAAGGAGATTCTATAGATGAGCAAATAAGGTGACCTGAGGGGATGGGAGGGGGAAAGAGGGAAATTCTCTGTTGCACATGATGTACTTTAACAAGGTCATCAAAGGCAATCACTAAGCCAAACATTTCAGTGTATGATGGACTGTCCTCTGCTTCAGGGTATGTGGTGAGGCAGCACATCATGATGTGGAGATTGTGGTAGAAAATGTGAGAGTAAGAGTAAAAAATCCAGAACCCACAATCCCCTGGGAGGGCATATCCCCAGTGTCTTGAAGACATCCCACTACACCCCAATAGTGGGACTGGACACATGGATATTTTGGGAATGCTAATTCAAGCCATAATATTTATTTGGTTCCCTGTGATTAAACTTTTTATTCTTTTCCTTAGATTTAATTTAATCAAAGTAATTTCCTAATGCATGTTAGCCTTGAAATACCATCTTTGGAGAAAACATACTAAGAAATTCAACATATAATTAGCTATCAAAGAAGCCAATCCTAACAGAACTAAATAAGCATTTAGAATCCCAAATAATAAACTACTTCTCACCAATCATGCTACCTGAGGCACTTTAAGGAAACCAACATATGTAAAAATTTCTGATATATTCATTCCAACACACTCGTATTCTCTGTGTTTTCTTCATTTGCAAGTTTACATGACTTCTTATCTGGGCATATAGTAGTCAAAAATAGTATCATGTAAACTTACGTCACTATGCCTAGCAAAAATGTTAGTCTTAAAAGTAGTAAATTACCACCATTCGTTTTGCAAAATGTGACTCATCTGACAAACAGTTCTTTTCGGCATATGGATAAAAATAGAAAATGCTGGTTTTTTTTTTTTTTTTTTTTTTTTTGCTTTTGCTTTTATTTCCTCATGATTGTCTTTTAGACTAGGTATTGGACCTAGTTTCTTGTTGTTTGGTTAGGTCACAAAAAATGTCAATATATTTGGGGTACTTTCAGTTATGACTGTGTTGTGTTGTTATTAAAAGTTGAATTCAGTTAAAATTTGGCTGGTGAGCTTCTTATCAATCATGTCAACAACCCAATCAAGAAATGGGCAAATGAACTAACTAGACACTTCACAAAAGAAGAGATACAAAGGGCCAATAGATACATGAAAAGACGTTCTTCACCACTGGCCATCAGGGAGATGCAAATCAAAACTACACTGAGATTCCATCTAACCCCAGTCAGAGTGGCAAGCATAAAGAAATCAAACAACAACAAATGCTGGCGAGGATGTGGGGAAAGAGGAACTCTTTTACACTGTTGGTGGGAATGCAAACTAGTTCAGCCACTATGGAGATCTGTGTGGAGATTCCTAAGAAAGGTGGAAATAGATCCACCATATGATCCAGCTATACCACTCCTGGGTATCTTTCCAAAGGGGTTGAATTCAGAGAAATACAGCAACATATGCATACCTATGTTCATAGCAGCACAATTTGTAATAGCCAAAATATGGAACCAACTCAGATCTCCATCAACAGATGAATGGATAGTAAAACTTTGGGAAATACACACAATGGAATTCTATTCAGCCATAAAGAAGAACAAAATTATATCATCTGCAAGAAGATGGAAAGCCCTGGAGAACATTATGTTAAGTGAGATCAGCCAAGCACAGAAGGAGAAGGTACATATGTTTCCTCTAATATGCCCAAGCTAGGAAACACAGAGAATACCAGTGGGATTCCAGATAATGGAGGGGAAATACCAGCAATGTTTGAATGGAAAGATAGGAGAGGAGGAAGGCTGATCTTGATTAATGAGGGTCTACATCTGAACATGTGTAAAATTATGAATATGACATGTTTAACCAGGACAACCATTGGTGGGAGGGGGGAAGAGAAAATGGGGGCAGGGGGGAGAGGGCACCAAATATAGTTTAAATGTATACTATTTATGTTCAATAAAAATTGTTAAAAGAAAAAAATGTCAATATATTTGGGGTATTTTCAGTTATGACTGTGTTGTGTTGTTATTAAAAGTTCAATTCAGGTGAAATTCGGCTGGTGAGCTTCTTATCAATCATGTCCCAGGCAATAATAAACCTTCAGTTTGTCCCTATAGACAGACTTATTTGATGCATACCTCAAGAACAACTTAAACTTACTTTTTAAATATACATATGACTCTAGCTGGGCATGGTGGTGCACGCTTGTAATCCCAGCGCTTGGGAGGCTGAGACAGGAGGATCGTATAGGTTCGAAGCCAGCCTCAGCTACTTAGTGAGGCTCTTGGCTACATAGTGAGACCCTGTTTCCAAATAAAATATAAAATAGGTCTGAGAGTATATCCCGGAGGTAGAAAGCCTATGGGTTCCACCCCCAGTACCACAAAAGAAATAATAATATCCATATGAGTCAAAGGAGAATTCATGTTCCATTTCCCCAATGAATGACAAACTTGCTTACCAAACTGCCCTGGAATTTTCAAAAACATTTATTCATTTATGAAGTTATTTCTACTGCTAGGGATTGAACTCAGGGACATCCCATCTCTGAAATTTATTCACAGATAATTGTACTTTTTAAATTTTGAAACAGGGTCTTGTTGAGACCCTCACTAGGTTGCTGAGCTTGGCCTCACACTTGTGGTATTCCTGTCTCAGTCTTCCAAGTACTGAGATTATAAGTGTGTGCCACCATGCCTGGCATATTTGTTCATTTCTAAGACTGCCTTTTCTCTCTATACCAGCTGATATGCAAAGTATGGAAGCTTATATTTTAAATTCAATTATTAGCTATATTTTCTAACATTTCTTCTGCTTTTCTATCAACATTTATCTTCTGCTTTTACACATTGACCCTTACGTGTCCAACTTCTTCAGAGAACAAATGTTACATGAGTCTTTGACTAAGAAAATTATGCCATGAAAATGCTGCATACAGGGCATATAAATTGGTCTCTTTTCTTTATGATATGCCCAAATCCACCATGGAGATAGTGCTGAATCAATAGAAATTACGATCTGAAGCCTGGGCTTCCTAAGTAGGCTTCATAGTGAACTTCTGAAGATTTCATAGATGCACCATTATTCAGATATTGGCCATTTAAACCTCCTATTTTATAAGACTTTGCCATTATTTTGGTCATTATTAATATCTTATAATAACCTATCTACCATATGCATATAAACAGGAGTAATTTGGCTTAAAAGAAAATAGAATTAATGAGATAATTTACTATGTGTGTACATAAATGTACATACACAATATTTTATAAAATATTCAGCCACCAGTTTGGATAGCATCTTTTCTCAAATAATATAAACAGTGTAACATATGTTTTGAGTTAATTTCAAGAGGAAGCTACTTCGGTTTGCTAGCACCATTGTTAGACTTTCTGATGCTCCTTTGCTATTAAAAGTGTGTGCATTGCATCTAATTTCTACTAATCCTTTTTAAAATGTTTTCACTTGAGCCTCCTCTTTGGGGAATTTTGAAAAGGGTACTTCTAATCCAAGTTGTTTCTAATCACCAAGGCCCCACATATGTCTGATTATAAACCCCACATTTTGAAAAGCCTTATTAACTTAGATCATTTATTTAAAAGTAGGTTTAAAGTTATTGTTTAAAGTGCTACTGAATTAAACACTAGTCTCTTTTAGAGATAAGCTGACATTATCTGCTTTCAACATTCTCTTCATTTGAGAACCTTTGGGTGGAATGATGTCTACCCACAATTATAAAACTCATGTTGCATTTTAAATATTTTCTAGTGATATATTATTTTGTATGAAAAGAACAAATTCAAATCTTCTTCAAAGTGTTATACTTTAAAACGAGGATACAAGTCTTATATGTCTTACTAAAAAGACTCAGTTCTCTCCCAGTTACTGGCTGAGATAGTTACCCTGGGAAATTATTCTGGCAGATTGATCATTTTGACTGAGAGTGAGTAGAGAGAAACACGATGAAGAACACAGAGTGAGTTTGGAAGGGCATGCACTGTGGGTGCCACTAAACAGTAAGAATACACTGCATCCATGGCATTTAAAAAGTGGGAAAAAGCTCTACGTTATCCATTGGGGAATTTCTAGCAGAGACAATAGTTGTGCCACATTGTAGATGTGAAGCACATACATTTGTTGTACTCTTCTCTACACAGACAGAATTGATGAAAAAGAATTGAAAAAAAGGAAGATAGAAGAAGGAGCTATGAGAGATCAAGAAATTGCTTTTATACCATGACCAATTTTGTCACTTTTTGTGTATTGGAATATATTGAATTTAAACCGTGGGAAATGATTATTTCTTGGAGTCTGTGTAGACTTTCATTGTTTCCAAGATCTTTGCTTTGACACTCACTTCTTTCATGATAAAATTGTATTCAGAAGATTTAAATATAGTTGCATTTATCAATCCCAACATTAAACAACACTGAGAAAAAATATTTTGACAGATTTATAAATAGTCTGAATCATCAACAAACACAATTTCAGCCACAGAAATAATCACTCGGTATGAGAAAAAAGTATAAAAAGAACCTGAATAGTCAAGGGTAGTGGAACATGCCTGTAATCCCAGTATTTGGGAGAATGAAACAGGAGGATTGCAGATTCAAGGCCAGTCTCAGCAACTTAGTGAGGTTCTCGGCAATCAGCAAGGTATAAAGATCCTATTTTCAAATAAAAAATAAAGTTGATCCAGGAGTGTATCTTGGAGGTAGAATGCCCCTGGATTCAATGCATAATACCACATGCATGTTCGCGAGCGCGTGCGCGCGCGCACACACACACACACACACACACACACACACACACACACACTGTGCAATATTTTCTCTTTTTTTCTGATCCTGAGTTTATTTTTCTCGTTGCTTCTTTTAAATCTGCTGTGATGCTTCTCATTGGGGGATAATATAAACATATCTCATTTGAATGAAATTATGGGATGAGAACTTGTTGAAACTAAAACTGGACTTGTGCTGAAGCTTTGTTCTTTGATAACGAGAATATTCCATCTTTCTTAACTGCCCAGAAAATCATTTTACCAAAATTGTGCATATAGAAAATCTGAGACATAGTCACTAGACGAAAGGGAAAAAAATTTTAAGTAACACATATACATATGTGCAAGTCTTCAATTTATCATTTATATATTTAAAGTATGTAACTGTGTATCATCACATCTGTGTGTAAATTATCTGAAGGCCATCTTGTCCTCATTTATCAAACTGAAAATTACAGAATCCTATTTATGTTTTATTACCCTGTCTATGTTTTACTACCTATTTCTAGAAAAATAAAACACTTCAATTTTTATAGTTGTGATTAATTAATAATTTTTATCATTGGCTATTGATCATCTTATTTATCCAATTTATGTATTAAATGAAACACACTAACAACTATGGTAATTTGTCATAATATAGTCATAAAATATTATTATATATAATCATATATTGTTTATTAAAGACAGCAAACAATATTAAATTCAAGGGAAAATATTTGACTTCTACACTACTTGTAAATAACTTAAGAAAGAAACATTAAGTTTACAGCTGTAGAGGAGGTAATGGCATAGAATTTGGAATGCTACTTTAAAAGTAAAGAACACTGGTTAATGTATGTAAACCAACATTTTTTAAGGTACTGGAGAAATATGCAGTTTGGAACTGAGGTCTCTGAGAGAAGAAAATCAAATTTGGTGGATCTAGTATTCTTTCTGGGTTTTGATCAGTAGGATCATATTTTGATCTTTCCATATATAGATATCTACATAGAGAATGAAGGTCAGGCTGAGTAAAGAAGACAAAGGTACAGGTGGTTTAAAATGTGTGAGGGAGAATCCTAGAGACAAATAAATTATACAGAAACAACAAGAAAAAAAATAAACATCTCTTCAAAATTCTACAGGTATAATTCCTGAGTCTTCTCTTTTATAATTTTTTTTCTCTTTCTTTTTCTTTTTTGTGGTACTGAGAATGGAACCCAGCGGCTCTCTACCTCTGGGATACAGTTCCAGACCTATTTTATATTTTATTTAGAAACAGGGTCTCACTAAGTAGCTGAGGTTGGCTTCGAACCTGAGCGATTCTCCTGTGTCAGCCTCCCAAGTGCTGGGATTACAAGTGTGCACCACCACACCCAGCTCTAAATTTTAATATTTATATGTCAGGTGAAATATATAAGCCCAATCTTTCAAGAAATTATAAATAAAACAATTCCTAGAACATAAAACTTGTTATTTAAATTTCATTTAACTAGAACTAAGAGACATTGATAAATTTTGGTTTGTTTGCAATGCTGAGAATTAAACCAGAGCCTTAAACAGAGTAGACAAGTGCTCTACCATTGAGTTACACTCCTAACCCTGAATCTTGATTAATACTGAGTAATTATTAGAGCCCTCAGTAGGATAACACCTTAAAGTTAAATATAAACTACCACCAGCATCCTCTAGATCAACTCTAATAAATCATAAACCTCAAATGAACAAATTGATCTGAGAGTAAGTTAAGCTCTGTACCAAACCAAATTTAAAATTCTTAGAGCAGAAAACAGTCCAAATAGTCCAAATGCATTATAATATAATATCAGCATAAAATTAAAAAATAAGTAGTAGACATAAAAAAGCAAGGCATAAAAGGCTGAATTCTACATTTAAAGACCAGAAAAAAGTGTAGTCTGGATTCCATACTTATCAAAATATTTTTAAAGACTGAACTGTAATAAATATTTAATTAAATATTTAATTATAAAACAAAATATGTTCATCAACATTCTTTTTTGTATAGTACTACGGCTTGAACTCAGGGGCATTCTACCTCCAGGCTATACCTCAGCTCTATTTTTTATTCTTTATTTTTACACAGGTTCTCACCAGGTTGCAGAGGGCCTCACTAAGTAGCTGAGGATGGCTGTGAACTGGCAATCATCCTGTCTCAACCTCCCAAGTATGTACCACCACACCCGGCATAACAGAAGATACTCTCAGTAAGAAATTCTAAAGAAAAAGAAAAATGAATTTGGTGTGTAAAGCATACATAAATACAAAATGCATGACCAAAAATATAAAAAAATGTGAAACAAAATGGAAATGTGTTTTTGTGTGAGGGGTTTCTTTCTATGTTAGGAGTACTGAACATCAATGTAACATTGTCTAGGACCTTCCCTTTCCCCTTTGAGTGATATGATCACTCAAATCACATCCTGCTAAGCTTATTTTTTATAAGCCAAAATTTTTCACTTTTAAGAAAGCACAAATTACACTTTTTCAAATAAGTTTTCTCATACTCATTCAGGCCAATTTAGGACATCTTTTTATATGCCTTGCACATTCTTCTTTTCTTAGATTATTATTACAATTTTGATTATATATATATATTAGTACTGGGGACTGAGTCCAGGGACATTCTACCCTGTCGCTACATCTTGTTTTTTTAATTTAATATTTATTACAGTTTAGTCTTTAAAATATTTTGGTAAGTATGGAATTCAGAAAAGATGTTTTTCCTTTTTTGCTCTTTAAAGGTAGAATTAAGCTTTTAATGCCTTGCTTATTGAAGTCTACTACTTTTTAATTTTGAAAAAGGCTCTTACTAGGTTTCTGAGGCTGGTGTTAAACCTGTGATTCTCCTGTCTCAGCCTCCCAAGTGATGTGGTTATTACAGGTGTATACCAGTACACCTTGCTGCAAGAGCAACTTATAAAGCTTATATCCTGATTAGTACTGAACATCCCAGGGTATTAAATATATAATCAAACCAAGTGAGGTGTAATGAATTTGCTTCTAATCTCTGTAATTGTGAGGCTGAGATCAGAGGATGGCAGATTCAAAGCCAGCCTTGGCTACTTAATAAGATCCTCATCAAATTAGCAAGACCCTATTTCAAAATTTAAAAAAAAGAAAGAAAAAGCACTGGGAGAAGGCTGGGTTGTAGCATGTATAGCTTGGAGGCAGAATGTCCCTGGGTTCAACTTTCAGTAAAAATTAAATAAATAAATAAATAAATAAATAAATAAATAAATAAATGGAGAATTAGTATGTGAGTGTACATATATATGTGTGTATACTAATATGTATATATTATATATAACAATATATATAATATATAAATATATAATTATATATATGTAATTTTTTTGTGGGTCTCGGATGGAACCCAGGTACATTTGACCTCTGAGCTACATGCCCTACCCTATTTTTTATCCTTTATTTTGAAACAGGGTCTCACTAAGTTGCCAAGGCCCTCACTGAGTAGCTGAGGCTGTCCGCAAATGATCTTCCAGTCTCAGCCTCCCGAATACTGGGATTCCAAACGTGTGCCACCACGCCCAGCTATGTATATTTTTTTCATCACTGTCATCAGCTAACAGAACAGTCACTTACAGGTAGCAGATACTTAAACATATTTAAATAGATAAAATAGATCATGAATTTAAATTTAATTTTTAAGAAGTAATATTTTTTCCTGGTTTATATTTTTGCTTGGTTTATATTTTTGACAAAAATGCAAGTTGTCATCAAATCTAAATGTAAAAACTTCGCTAACATTAACTGATACCTCTCTATTCTGGCTTCCTTTTGTAAAATCATTGAGAACAATATTGCTGAGTTTAGGATAAAGATTAATTGTAAATTCCTGAATGAGACAAGGTTCCAATACAGGATTGTTCCTAGTGGTCAAATTCTGATGTGTTTGTTTATCTTCTTAATACCTTTCAACATACACTGTGAAGGTCTGTTGATTGTATTGATCATAAGGCGTCCTGTGGAGTTTTGTGTTACACCTTTCCAAATAATGGGCTCACCTTGAAAATGTAAAGGTCAGAGCATGATAAAGGTTAATACTTCTTGATTGACAAGCATTTATTTCTTTTATGAGATTAAGTTTCTCCCAAGTCATTGTCACTGATTTTCTTCAGCCAAAAGCTATAAACCTTGTCCAAAACCATGGCAATTGAACAAAAAATAAGGATGAGAAATAAATCAAATCAAGTCATAAGAGAATTGCCAAGATAATTAGACTCTTTTTTGCTAGAATATTGCATTCTATCTTATATTTGTTCTAAGTGTTTTTCCCACCAGACATTCATAGTTTCTAAGATGCAGAATGCAATTATTTAAACTGCCTTTTCACCGAGATATGTAATTACATAAGGAAAATCCTTTAAAATTGATTATGTCAGTTCCTTTCTCAAAAAATTCTAGAATGTGACTTTGATATATCTTTAAAAAATCATCTGAGAGGTTCAGGGTTATTATCTAACAAGTATAAAATTTCAGTTATGCAAGATAATTGACTACTAGAAATCTTATGCGTAATAGTGTGTATCTATAGCTAACAATATTATATGGCAAACTTTACTAATACCTGATATCAGAGTAGATCTCTTGTTATATATTATCTTAAACCAATAATAATAATAATAATAATAATAATATTTAATAATAATTTTTTAAAAATATTTGCATTGGGTTTGCTTCACAAAATATAACTGGATAGTTATGGAACTGAAATAAGAGATGGAATAAAAATAAAATATAAAACAGAAAAATTAACAATGGTAAATAGACACAGTATTGATTTCAGTAAGAGATCCATGTAATACTGCACCATTAATTTTTATTTTATTTTTACAGTTTAAATACTAATTCACTTTACATAGAATAATGTATTCTTATACTTGGAAGGCTGAGATAGGAGGATCACAGGTTTGGAACTGGTCTCAGCAGCTTAGCTAGGTCCTGAGCAATTTAGCAAGACACTGTTTCCAAATAAAAAATGAAATAGTTTTGAGGGTGTAGCTTGGCTGTAGAATGACCCTGGGTTAAATCCTTAGCATGATACACACAAAAAAGAATGAATACTGTATTTTTTCTTACAGTTAGGTTTGGTTTTTGTGTTCAGAGTAGATATGGCTGTGGCTAATTTTCAAAATGAATTATATATCTATACTAACTAGATAATGATCTTTATGGTGAATATATGCTATATAATTAGATAGAAAATGTAACATAAATATCTTTAATAATATTGTAGATTCTTATTGTATTCTAAAGGGGATGAATTCAATAGTTACTTTAATAATAATAATAATTATTATTTATTATTATTATTATTTTGGTGGTACTGTGGTTCCTGGAAACCCTTCTACCTCCGTGCTACACTCCCAGACATATTTTATATTTTTATTTGGAAATAGGGTCTCTTAAGCCAGCGAGGCTGGCTTCGAACCTGCGTGATTTTCCTGTCTCTGCCTCCCAAGCACGAGGATTACAAGCGTATGCTACCACACCCAGCTCAATAGTTACTTTAAACATGCATAAACAATTTAAGAATGATATTTTTAAAAGTTATAAATTCAGAATATAAGCTTCTTACTGAAATGGAACTTAAAATCAAAATAAATTAATTTGAACTTAAGTCAGAGCAATTGTCCTTCAACAAAGGACACTAAAGAATTAGACATTAAAAACAGATTTTTTTTTCTATACTTCAGTGGGTAAATTTGGCAAAAGTCTTCTGCATTCTCTCAAAATCTAAAAGTATTGTTTTGCCTTCAAAGATTTGTCTGAAGTTAAAATATTTATGATGACTACTTTATAAAGGAATGATATGTTACATTTCAATACAGAAACAACAAAATTTTTACTGTAAATTAAATGCTATGCTACATGGAAAAACATACGAATTAATCCAAGTGACTCTGAATATGTCACCCCCATTTCTGCATAACATTATAATGACTAATTTGAATCTTCTTTTAATTCATTCACTCATTTATTTGTGTTTACACAGAAAATCTCATTCTGGATTCCTCAAAAAAGCTAGTATACATGTCTTAATCTAAATTCAGTGTACAAACTCAATTTAGTATGAGCAAGGATTTACATTCCAGATGTAAATGCCAAGTGGTGTACAAATCTTCAACTACACATTTTCCCACTACATTATATATAAGCAATCTCACCAAAAGCCTGGGGGCCAAGAGCATTTCAGGCTTCCAGATGAGAAGCTGTACCCATGTATTACATCAACAAAATAAAAAAAATACATAAAACTATAACAATATATTTTATTACAAATTCTGTTGCACGGCAGTTAGTTGTTGGTAGTAAAGAATTTAAATTATGTGAGAAGACCTAACCTTAAAATCTGCCCTACTACTTAAGTGCTGTCTTAGACAAGATTCCTAATTGCTCTTACCCAAATACTATAGCACCGTCCTCACTGGGCTGCTTCAAGACTCCACATAGGTTATGGAGGCAAAAAATAAATAAGTAAATAAATTTAAAAGATAGTAAATAAAAAAATCAAATGAAACAGAACTTTGTATACAATAATTCATCTATGTATGGTCCATGATGATAAAGTAACACTGTTGATATTTAATCACAATTATATTCTTCTCTGGAAATTTTATAGTATTACATAGAGACTTATATTTATATATTTAAAATATATTTTGTCTAATAGTATGTGTTTTTCTCAGAATTTCAAAAATTATATATAATAAAATAATGTTCTTATCAATAAAACAGGTTTTATTCTGAATTATAATTTCTCAAATATTTTGGAATTCTATAAGTGCCAAACATCTTAGACATTCATCAACATACTTTTGCCAGATAGCAATACCTAATAACATTTTCTCTTCATTTATTCATATATATATTTTTACTAGTTCAATGGAACTAGAATTCCCATTGACAGTTCACCCATTTAACTTTCAATTATTTGTAGTAAATTCAGATCTTTGCAACCATCACTATGATCTAAAGATACTGAATAGAAGGCAAATATAAACCTAACTATAGAGATATCATTAAATGTGAACATATCGGACAAGTTAAACGGTCCATCCACATTCAGTGATTATTGATAGGGTTGGATTTATGACTTCTATTTTCATAATCACCACTACTTTTACTAGTTCATTTATTCTTGTACATTTGTATTACTATTTCTTGTCATTTGTTTATCCCAAAGAACTTCCTTTCATGTTTCTTGTAAGGTTTGTCTGCCAACAAGAGTGTTCTATATTTATCTGGGAAATCGCTATTTTGTTTTAATTTTGAAAGATAGTTTTCTGTGAATATACAATTCTTAGTTTCTGATGATCCTTTGGATTTCTTTACTGTCTGTGATGATATTTCCTTTTTCATTTCTTATTTTAATAATTTGGGTCAATTCTTTCTTCTTTTGGTTAAGTTGGCTAAGGGTTTTATCAATCATGTTGATCTTTTAAGAACTAGTTTTTTGAAAATAAACATGATAAGGGCTGGAGGTATGGCTCAGCGGTAGAATCCCCCAGAGCTCAATTCCTAGCACAACTCACCCAATAAAAGTTTTCTGTAATTGTTAATGATCTTCTACATGTAATCATATTAGTTGTGCTTAGTGGGAGCTTCATGTCCTACTTTGCCTTTTTTAATCAAAATTTTTACCTTATACCACAGAGTAAAATGTCAGTTACAACTGTGAATATTTGTGGTGATACCGACTATTCTTTCCATTTCCAAATTTTAGGAAAAATTTTAATGTATTATGTATGATTATATATTGTAGAATTTTTAGCATGTACTTCATTACATTAAGTCGTTATGGCTGTATTTCTAAAAACGTTTAAATAATAAAAGAGTTTTTCAATGCAGTAAATCATTTTAACGCTTCTATAAGTTCATGATATGATGGATTTTTAAATTGGGCTATTTTTGTTGAAATAAATTCTACTTGTTTACAAAAAAAAGATAGTTGATAGGATTTTTCTTCATTTAAATGTACTCCCCAAATATCTAATAAATAGTAGAGAATAAAATGGTGGTTACCAAAGGTGGAGAAGGAGATAAACTGGGGAGAATTGAGTCAAAAAGAATATGTTTGTAGTTAGCTATAATGAGTATGTCTATAGATCTAATGGACATCAGGAATATAGATAAACATGTATTGTGTACTAAACTTTGCTAAGAGTAAATTTTAGGTGCTCTTATCACACATACAAAGAGTGACCATAAAGGCAATGTTATGTCAAATTGATTGACTATAGTCATTAAGTCACTATTTACATGTATACCAAAATGTGTTTTTCTTTCTGCAATTGTCATAGTTAGATATAGAATGTCCCTTAAAGAGCTTATAAATTAGTGTTCAGAGAAGTTTCTGTAATTGAGTCATGAGGGTTGTCATTTGTTACAATGGATGTATATGGATTGCAACCTAGGCTGATGGAGTGTGGCTTAAGAGGTTGGGCCTGGGATGTGGCCTTGGGAACTGTGCTTGTGCTTTGCATCCCCCTGATTGCTGGCTCTTGTGTTTCCAACTTCAGTGATTTGATGAGCAAAGCCTTGCTCTCTGATTCTATTTGCTTCTTCACCCATGCCCTAAACTCTGGATGCTAGCCACACATGAGCTGAACCTGGAATCTCCAAGTGTTCATAGAAGGTATAATGTAAATAATTATTGTATTTGCTTTTTGCTTTTCTTATACTTTCTTTTCTTTCTTTTTTATATAAAGAGTAGGTCTTTTTGTAAGGGCTACAAAATAGAAAATAGCTTATGAAATATGTTCTTGAGGAAAATAAATGAAATAATAAGATCTACTGAGATATTTTGAGAAAGAGATCCCAAAGTTTATGCATTATATTGGTATTATGCTCACCTACTGAAAGATGATGTAACACTGGTCATACAAAAATGAACCCAGAACACTTAATAGAAATTATTTCATTTTATTTAAATTTTATAGGACTAAAATATTATTTAAAGGATGGAAACTGAAATACATTTAAAAAGAACCCATAACTCATGGAAATGTATCATAAATGATGTACTACATTTGCAAAGTTATTTATAATACTTTTATTATTTATTGCAATGTGTGAGCAATGTTACATACATACTAAGGACAAAGATTAATAATGTATAGTCATCATCCTCAAGGAATGCATAATGTGATTTTGTGTCTTCTGAATTTGTAGTTGCTACCCTGGCAGTTTTTCCTCTACTCATTTTACTCCACCTTCAGCACAAATTGGAAGGTAAGCCCTGAGCAACAGCAAGCCAAGCAGTTTAAACTCTAAGCAGTCCCTAGACTTAGCTGGATTTCTGCCCAGAGCTCAAAGTATATTGGAGAGTTCCACTAAAATAATGAGAACTCATAGATTTTTTTCAACAATATGTTGATCCTTCTTAAAGGGAGCATTAAAATAAACAGCAAAACAAAGTACTCAAGTTTATGTTAAAAGAAATCTGAGTTAATAGAAGAAAACCTTATTATTTGGAAGGGATGAGAATTTTTATGTATTATTATTTACACTAATTATCTACATATTTTAACATGCTTATAAAATTATTAAAATAATGATATTATATAATTTTGAAGTGCCTAGTATAAGTAGTTTACAATTTGCATTGCATTCATTATGTCATTTAATACTTATAGCTACCAGTAAGCAAGATTTTTGTGTTTTTTTCAAACTCCACATTTATCGGTGACAAAACTAAGGCTTATCAAGACAATAAACATAGTATTAATTCTAATATAAAATCAATATGTTGACAAGTCTAATCTCTGTCTTTTGGTAATACATATTCATGTGTACACACACACACACACACACACACACACTAATACAAACACCTGTCTATTCTACACAACTACGTTATAAACAGTTGTAAGGATAGTTCTAGGTTTAAATACAGGTGATGCCACAAGTTGAGATATGATCAAAATAAAATGAATTACAGACACAGCACAAGTGGTCATCAGTCAGGTGCAGTGGCCATGCCTGTAATCCTAATACTTAAACGAATGAGACAAAAGCATTGCATGTCCAAGGCAACATGTAATTTTTTTTTTGTTTTTTAATTTTAATTTTAATTTATTTATTTTTTATTTTTTAAATTTATTTTTATTGGTGCATTGTAATCATATATCACATTGGAATATAAGACTTGAGAGGATATACAAACAGACATCATCCAATTAGCCCTCCTCCAGCCCCCATCCCATTCCCTCCCCCTCCCTCGATCCCATGCTTGTTTGGTGATTAACTTTGATACATTTGTTTATGTACCTCCTGCATTTTAAAGAGGCTCCATCTTCCCCTATTCCATACCCTCTGATTTGTCACCTTAATTGATTCACTATAGGGCCCTTTCTATAGCTCGACCTCTTCCTGTTGCCCCTTTCCTCCTAGTTATTGCTGATTAGGAGAAGCATCTGGTTTTTATTTTCTGCGATATTTCTCTGTGCATGCCGCGTTGCAAGAACCGATCCCACTCTTGATGGCCCTAGTAGTAGCCTGGCTACCCAGTGGACTGATCCAGACCTCACTGACTCAAGCAGTGGCCTTGCCTCATGGGAGGCCCCAATTCTGGTCTCGCTGGCCCCAACACTGGCCTAACCCCTCGGCTTGCTCCAATCCCAGCCTTGGTGACCCCAGCACTGGCCTAGCCTCAAGGCAGGCTCTGATCCCGGCCTTGGAGGCCTCAGTAGCGGCCTTGCCTCACAGCAGGCTCCGATGTTGGCCGTTGGCCCCAGTACCGGCCTAACCCCTCGGCAGGCTCCGATCCTGGCCTTGGAGGCCCCATCACCGGCCATGCCTCACGGCAGGCTCTGATGCCGGCCTCGCCTCATGGCAGGCTCCAGTGCTGGCCTCGCTGGCCCCAGCACCTGCCTAACCCCTTGGCAGGCTCTTATGCTGGCCTCGGAGGCCCCAGTACCGGCCTTGCCTCATGGCAGGCTTCGATCCCGGCCTCACTGGCCCTGGCACTGGCCTAACCCCTCAGCACGCTCCGATCCTGGCCTCAGAGGCCTCAGTAGCAGCCTTGCCTCATGGAAGGCTCCGATGCCGGCCGCTGGCCCCGGCACCGGCCTAACCCATCTGCAGGCTCCGATCCTGGCCTTGGAGGCCTCAATAGTGGCCTTAAGGCAACATGTAATTTAGTAAGAAACTATTTCCAAGTAAAAATAGGGCTAGAGGTGTATCTCAGTGATGGACTTCTCTGGGTTCAATCCCTAGTGCTACAAAATAAATTATTAAACAAACAGGTCGTCAACCAGTAGTCCTTCGAATAGGTTTCTAAGAACAAGAAATGTCATTTTTCAAGAAGGTATTATGTTTTATTAACTTAATTTTTCATTATTTAATTCTTATTTCTTTCCTGAATTATTGAAAATATTTTTATTTTAAAGATAAAGTTCAAAATATTAAGTACTGATTTGCATCAAGTATGAGCTAGTAGGATTAGAATACCAACTCTATTCTCTTTCCAATGTCTCTTTTTTTATATGTGTGTGGTACTGGGGATGGAACCCAGGAGCTTTCTAACTCTGGGCTACACTCCCAGACCTAATTTATATTTTATTTGGAAACAGGGTTTTACTAAGTTTCTGAGAGCCTCACTTAAGTACCTGAGGCTGGCTTCGAACTTGAGTGATCCTCTACTCGGCCTCCCAAGTGCTGGGATTACAAGTATGTGCCACCACGCCCAGCCTCCAGTGTCTCTTAACCTAAGACTTGTTTCTATACCTTTTGAGCCGAAACCCTAGTACCTTCTTCTTGGTTATCTGGTTATCTTTTGAAATCTCTACATAGAGGCAAATATCGGAGCAAAAGGTGGAGCATTTTAATTCTGCCCAAACCATATGCCCTTTTATTCTGTGTTAGAATTATGCTGAAATTTCAGAAGCTTGAGAAACAATAAGCAAGTGGCACTTAACATTATACATCCTAAATGTGTAGATAATACCTGTGTCTGGGAGATAAGGATGTGTGTTTTAACTTCACACAAGCTGATTTAAGTCCCCAGCTTCTAGAGCTTCAACATCAGAATATTTGGGCTCCTTGGGTTCCATAGCAGGGGACAAAACAACATGGGAAATCTACAGTGATACTTTCACAGTCCAGAACAATAGACAAAACCTTGTTTTTCATATTTCATTGGTCAGATTTTTTTTCCCTGAGACATCCTCCTATGCAAGTAGGCCGAAAAGTATTGTCCTGTTTTCTGGCAGAAAGTAGCAAGAAATGGATATTGGTGAGCATTAGTTTTGTCTATGGGTTTGTCCTCTAAGACTGGTTCATTATCATGACGTGGGGATTTTTGAGACCACTTCAGCAAGGGAAAACTTTATGGAGAAGACACAGGCACATAAAGTTTTTGATTTATGTGATAAGGGCCAACTTTAGAATTAATATAAGTAATGCACAGTTTTAAGGTTCCCTCACCCAAGGCAGAACACAGTCTAATAGCTCTATGCTGAAGAAAGGATGGAAAATAATGATGCACTTAACCACTAAGAATAAATGAAGAAACCTAGAAGATTGAAAAGCTCTTAAAAATAGCCATTTTGTGGAATAACATTTTATAGTAGCTGATGGCTTTAAGAATTGTTTCTCACTGTGCCTGAGAAAACCAGAGGGGTGCTTGGAGGAAGACAAAAGCAGCCCCCCCAGGTCATCAGTGAGGGTCTCCCCACTTAAAGACATCAGCCTTACCCTCTTTCACAGAAAACCCCTAGTCAAAAGGGAAAGATGCTCCTAGAGCCAGAGATGCAGGAAGAATAAAACTTAGCTGATTGATGGAATTGTGATACGAACTACTAGAGAAGATGCAGCTAAAGAGTAATAGATGGCAATAAGCATTTTATTCTCGTTTATTTTTCAAATTCTAGCAAAAACCTGTATCAATTTACAGTCTTACATGAGATAGAAGGTGTTCTATAAATAATCAAGGAGATGGCCTTATTTTGTTACAGGTATTTCAAAGTCTGCCCATGCTATGAACAGAAGTTTATAATACCAATCTGTTTTCTATTTGAGCCTAAAACTTACTGTGTGGAGGATGAAGAAACATAGTTATTTCATGAATATTACTATAAAGTTTTCTAATATATGTTTTAAAATTGTCGTGTATACTTATAGATGATATGATTGATATGTTTTAATAGGAAAAGACATAAGAGCACGTGCCTTGATAATCCTCCCATAAGTGCATTTTGTCTGAAAGTTGGCATTTTTGTCAATTATGTATAACTCTGTATGCCTCAAGAGACAATGATACTAACCACCAGTTCTGTACTTACTAAACATGCCAATAAAAAATAAAGCAAAATCTAATGAAAATATTCGTAAGGTGCTTATATAGCCCCCCAAAACACTTTTAAAAAAATTTAAATTACTTTTTATATTTTTGTGGTGCTGGGGATTGAACCCAGGGGCATTCTACCTCTGAGCTACATTCCCTAGCCCTTTTTATTATTTTTTTCAAATGAGATATCACTAAGTTTTTGAGAGTCTCAGAAATTTGCTAAGGCTGGTCTTGAACCTGTAATATTCCCATCTTAGCTGTCCAAGTCACTGTGATCACAAGCATGTGCCATAATACCTAGAGAAAATTTTATGTAATTTTGCATTGCCTAGTATATGTGAGTTGTATCCCCAGCACTGATAAAATCAAATTACCTGTTTTTTGAATCATAAAAAGAATTGAAAACTCTTATTTTGTTTTATTTTAAAACTTAATAATTTTTTGAGTTGCATATTTGTATACTAGGTTTAACAGCTCTACATTAACAAATGTTTTGTGATTCTGAGAGAGGAATCCAGGTGCACTCTACCTTAGAGCTTCACCCTGGCTCTATTCTTTATCCTTTATTTTGAAACAGGGTCTCACTGAGTTACAAAGGGCGTCATTAAGTAGCTGAGGCTGTCCATGAATCATGATCCTCCTGTCTCAGCCTCCCAAATGCTGGGATTAAAAGTGTGTACCATCACACCTGACAAGAAAATTATTATTATTATTATTATTATTATTATTATTATTATTATTGTGGTGGTGGTGGTACTGGGGTTCCTGGAAGCCCTTCTACCTCCGGGCTACACTCCCAGACCTATTTTATACTTTTTTATTTTGGAAACAGGGTCTCTTAAACCAGCGCGGCTGGCTTCGAACCTGCGCGATCCTCCTGTCTCCGCCTCCCAAGCGCGGGGATTACAAGCGTGCGCCACCACACCCGGCAAGAAATTAATTTTAATGACCCAATTTCTCATAATGATGAGAATGAAAGTCTTTCTCTACTTGTATATGTATTCATTTATTCATTAATTAATTTAAATGGCACTTTACAATTTAGTTTCTTCCTTGATGTCTATAGATGACCTAAATTTTATTAACAATTGACCATTTTAATTTCTATATTTTAATTGCATCATTGTGTTTATATTGTGCAAATATAAGAAGGGCACAAGTTCTGCATAGGAGTCCAAATGAAAGTCTAAAGAACAGAGACAGTAGAGTGATCAGGAAAAGAAATACCATTTCAAGCTGATTATAGTTCCATTCCATTTTCATTAATATTCTATCAATATAATATTGTAATGTGACTTTAAATTCTGTGAAAGTTTTGTATTGCAGAATTCAATATTAGGTTAATGTATGAATTGCACTACCAATTTATTCTTCATGATCCTCCTATATATAAAACCTGATGCAACTTCAAGCTCCTAAGAATATATATGGTCAGGTAATTTGAATACTCTGCAATATTTTGAGAACATATCATTGAAAGGCTTGTTAAAGTTTCTTTGAATTATTTGATTTATGAAAAATAAGCTATCATTATGGGTACAAAGAGTATTTTTTGTTCCTTTATTCAAGTTTCAAGTAAGTTTCAAGGAGTTTAGACATATTCATAAAGCATACTATTACCTTTGGTAACAATCATTTGATCACTACTATCCCATAGACACTGTTGTTATTTCAGTTCTCTGGATGAGGAAATGAAGAAGAAAGGAATTAAGTAACTCTTTTTCCATTTTATCTCATCTCTACCTAATGTAATAAGCCCACTTATGGTTTCATCTCATTAGCTAATCACTGCAATGACAGAAATTTTTACAAAATAAGAAGCTATCTACTTAGGAAGCTAAACCTCCATTTACTCTGAATTTATTAGAAAAGGCAATGGCAAAATTTAAAAATTCCCACATAGGGTACATTCATTTCGAGTCACCCCCCCACCATGCCATTATGGCATGGGGCTGTATTTCTATTTTCTGTATTTCTATCTTTCTAATAAACTTCTTTAAATCTTCAGCAACAAAAAAATAAAATAAATTAAAAAATTAAAAGTCCCACATAAGTATAGAAAGTCATACATAAATATAACTACAAACATATTTTTATTAAGATTTATGTTGAAAGTAGCCTATGGAAATTCGAACATGTTTTTTATTGTTTTGGAGGTTGAGAATCATTTCCAACCCTTTCTGAGCTTGTGCATGAGTAGATGCTCACAAACACAATATATATATATATTTTTTTTTTTGAAAAAAAATGAACTATATGTAATGAAAAACATAAAGATTGCCTAGAAAAGTATCTAACATGCAATAATATACGATTAAATATAATTATCATGAATATTATTGCTATCATGTTTCTCATGATCTCAGTTGTCCTGTTAAAATGGCAAAGCCTATTTGATTTATTTAAGCAACAATTGTGTAAGGTAACACTCTTAGAGGGAAACAACTTGATTTGGGGAAACTATTTCTTGATTACTAACTTTATAAACATTATTTCATAAAATGATGATCAGTGTAAACCAATATAAAGTATTGCATTCTTTGCTCTTGACATGAACTACTTCATAACTTATTTAAAACTGCAATCCTAGACCCCTAAGTGAAATGTGATTGAGATACTGCAATATATTTTAAGTAAAGAGAAACCCAAGGTCATGATTTTTTCCTCCGTATTTTTCCAGTATGAAACGAATAAGATATACTACTGTTGTATTCAATTCTATATACTTCCTTCCCCCTTTCTATCTCCTTCTGGGATAGAAATGTAAAACTCAGCAATATTGTGATAACGTAATTAGCAAAGTTATCTGAATCTTTCAAGTATAACTATATATTCAAGGACTAAAAATTTTCTTCTTTGGTAAAGTTACTTCAGTTTTGATTAGAACCACAATTAGAAGGTAAGCCAATGGAAAAATTATAAATGTGATTAACGTGTTAAAAAACATTTCATGCCGGGCGTGGTGGCACACATTTGTAATCCCCGTGCTAGGGAGGTGGAGACAGGAGGATGAAGCCAGCCGCGCTGGCTTAAGAGACCCTGTTTCCAAATAAAAATAAGTCTGGGAGTGTAGCCCAGAGGTAGAAGGGCTTCCAGGAACCCCAGTACCACCAAAAACAAACAAACAAACAAACAAACAAACAAACATTTCATTTACTGGAAAAGGTAAATTTTTATTTCATGATTAAAAGTCCTAAGTTCCAACTTGGAAGACAATTTCTTAAAAGCGAGTGAAAACATATATGAAGAATAAAAATAAGTAAAACCTTAACAAGTCAAAGCTTTGTTGTATAATAAACTATTATTTTTCAAGTACACTAAACTATATCTTTGGTTGTCTGAAATTATCCATATTATTTCAGATATTGGATTTTTTTCTGCTTTTTTTGAATATACTTTTCATTTTTATACCTAAGGCTACTACTATGTCCAATTTCACATATCACTGAAAACTAAAATGATTTATTAATTGGATGCTTAGCTCCACTTTAACCTTCCATTCCAGACATGGCTAAATTTGCCAATTTATCTCACTATTCTTCCTAACAACTAGCAGATTTTATCTGTTAGCTAGTCCCATAAAAAGTTTCCTTCTTCTGTTTTTGAGTTATCAAAAAATTTTACAGTAAGACAAAAGCAAAATCAAGTCAAAGAACAAAGTATTGACATATTTTTAAAAAGGTAACAATGGTGAATATAGTTAGTGTTAGAACCTAATTTGACTAAAATCTGAATCTAAGAATTTGACAGGCTCACTGATCTACACAGAGAAAATGCTAGACTGGCACAGATCTTGATGAAATCGTTTTACCCAGGGGGATTCGAGGGAGGGTAAAGACAGAAAAACTGCTGAGAGAGAAATTGGGAGAGGTGAACTTCTATGAAGTGTTCTTTTCCAGTTTTCCAAATGAAAACACTTTAGCATTCCTGGGTCAGAAAAGTGGAGAAACAAAGAGAAGTTATTTCTACATCAAAGGAACATCAGAAATAAGGAGGAAATATTTCCATAACAATTTCTTTCCTGATGTGAGTGCCCCTTCATATTTTATATCTTTTATCTCTTATAAAATGGTCTAAATGCTCTACATTTCAAGACACTTGATAAATTTTCTGCTTCCTCTTCTGATAACCCTAACCTCTAATTCTGTGCATGTCCCCATGATTCCTCAAGATCACAGATCTCTCTTTTATTACATATACCCAGTATTTTAATTTACAAAACACCTTTTTATTCTGCCTTTAAGAAAAGTAATTCATATTCCATCAACAACCCTATACTTTACATAAATAACTTCACCTTTTCAAATTCTCATTAAGTTTTTTTTTCCATTGAAGTTCTTTCATTACTTATACTTTGAGTATTTAAATTTTATCTCTTTTGCTGAAATGCGAAGGTCTAAAAGGAAGAGGTTTACACAACAACATAGCATCTAGTCTATAACTGACTTATCATCAAGTACTACTGTGAAGTTAAAGTTTTAAGTGAATTCCATACACAGAGTGCTGAACATTTTGGTGATTTTTATTTACAATGCTTTATGAAAATTTAAAATATAATATTGTGATTTATGGTAGATTCAAGAATACTAACAGAGCCGGGCGTGGTGGCGCACGCTTGTAATCCCAGCACTCAGGAGGCTGAGACTGGAGGATTGCGGTTCGCGGACAGCCTCAGCTACTTAGTGAGGCCCTCCGCAACTCAGTGAGACCCGGTTTCAAAAAAAAAAAAAAAATTGGGCAGAGGGTGTAGCTCAGAGGTTGAATGCCCCTGGGTTCCATCCCCAGACCCGCAAAAAAAAAAAAAAAAAAAAAAAAAAAAAGAATACTAACAAATATATGTACAATTATTATAAAACTGGGCATGGTGGTACAAGTTTGCAATCCCAGCATTTGGGAGGCTGAGACAGGAGGATGGAAGCCCATGGACAGCCTCAGGTACTTAGTGAGGCCCTTTGGCAACTCAGTGAGACCCTGTTTCAAAATAAAGAATAAAAAAAAAAAAAGAGCTAGGTGTGTAGCTCAGAGGTATCATTCCCCTGGGTTCCATCTCCAGTATCAAAAAAAGAGAGAGATTATAATATAATATAATATAATATAATATATAATATAATTGTATAAGATTAAATACCATATATACATATGTCTTTTCATAAAAGCTATTATCTTATCAAGCATAAGTTACATGTAAGGTAGAAATTGAATATAGAAAATTATATAAATACATAATATTTTAAATCATGTACTATTAAAAATAACAATCAACAAATTATAAATGATTAAATCAAGGGAGTTGGCAAATTCAAGTCTGGTACTCTGATTTTTCACAAAGGCTTCATGAAGAGAACAGTTTTATGGAAGAGTAATCAAAGGGAAATATATCTTTTCTTCCATAAATTATTTTCAGATAAAAGGCTGGGAATGTGCATGTAAGAGAACTTTTCAGGGAGATTTTCTAATGAATGGAAAGACTTGCATCCTCAGTCCTTTTAGCACCAACAGTTGTCTGAGTCACAGTTCCCTTAAGTGAGCTATTTTGTAATTGTGTTCTGGATGAAGAGTAATGAAGAAATCTCTGAGTGGATGAGCTACATGGAGCTGGTTAATATCTAACAACGAGTTCTAGAGTTGGGATGACTCACATGAGGTATTTGCTAAAAATTTTCTCAGTACAATTTTTTTCTTTTTTTTTAATGGCTGAGTTCAGGCTGCCCATCCCAATTCACTGAACAGGGAGGTGAGGAGAATCACAGTATTTAGCCTTAGTCAGCTAGACTTAGTGAGCTGCTCCAGCAACATTCTAGCCTGTTGAGTGGGACAATGTTTCCTTCAGGTTTTACCTGAAGATGGCTTTTATGTAAACCAGGTTTCTAAGCTTTCATTGTGCTAGTAAGTATACTGTGTGTTTAAACCTCTCTAAAATCTCTATGCCAATTTCTTCTTTCTACATTTTCTAAAATCATGGCATTACAAACCCAGATGAACCCTGTGAAGATTTATATTCATGAGAGACAAAAGTGTTTGAATATAGAGGAAAGATTAGAGAAAGTGTTCTCTCATTGTCTGGTTAGTTATATCCACATTTAATTGAATATTGACTAAAGGACTTAGTATGTTAGTCAGAATGAACTAGGATATCTGAGAGTTGTTTCCTGGTGCAGAATGTAAATGGGACACATAAAACAAATTAAGGTTAATTAACAAAATTGTGTTATTGCATATTATCTTATCTGTGACTACATAGGTATTGCATACTTTCTAAGATTTGTCTAACAAACTTTTCATCCCACGTCTTCTCAGTCTGTTACAACTTTAAGTCCCCTCATGTCATCTCTCTTCCTTTTCTTTCCCTTCTAGACACTAATCAGTTTCCTAATCTAGTAAATCTTTCCCCATTTCTCTGTTATTGATCCCTTCACTCTTTATGACAATTTTCATCAATGGTACTTAAATTTAAATTTTGCCACTGTTTCCTATATAAGTGTCCAAGTTTGAATTATCATTTTATGCTATCTATGCTGTGTTGTGTTAGGACATTAATTCTCATATGATAATTTTTTGCAAATTTTGCCTTTTCTTTGTTGCGCCCACACTTGACTAATATTTTACATGGCAGTTTCATTGGCTGTCATTTCTGCCAGGTACTCTACCTCGAGGCAAGCTGAAGTGCTCACTGTTCTCCCAATTACAATACACAACACTTACATCCTCTTGTCTTTATTGGGATGTTCCTTTTCCCTAAATTATTCTTCCTTCAGCTTGGTTCCTACAGAGCACGTCTTCAACATTATGTTATCATAAAGAGACTTTAGTCAGCTGGACTAAATTATGTCCTATTCTATGCACATTTTGAGATATTAATTAGAAAAAGTCACTTTTATTGTAGGTGTTCTTTTAAATGTATCTTTGTGTTGGATACAGAGTCCTTCCAATGATATATTCATCTTTATATACTGGCATTTATTTTAATACTAAGAAAGGTAGCCATGAGATCAATGTAAATGAACCTTGTGTGAAATGGCAATATAGATGCTAAAATCATCTTGCTATTGTCTGTGATATTATCTTGCTGTTGTCTAAGATATTTCTCAAAGTAACTCTAAGAATGAGGCTGATTGTTTAACGGGTTCAAGTAATTCATCTTGTGGGGAGACACATAGCAAAATTCTAATTTGTAGCCCATTTCTTGCCAAGAATAACACTATGGAAACTGGTACCAATTTGATATGTTTAATATTTGTGGTTTTATTCTTATTAGGACTCTTATTCAGAAAAAAAATATAGACTATTTCAAATTTTTCTAAGAAATTTTAGATAAGACAAATGAAAAGCAATGCAGTATAGCTCAAAATTCAGTATGGCTAAATTTCATAAAGAGTTGCTTGTGAGAGTATCTAAAGGGCAATGACTCATAGGTATTCACAATGAATACTATGTTATTATAGCTAATATTTTAAAGAACATGTTATCTAGTGGTTTGTGAAATATCTGTAGTGTTTTGGATTATCTGAAACTTTAGTATGGTACGTTTCTAAAACCCTTTGAGTTACGCCAGGTGTGGTGGCGCACACTTGTAATCCCCGCGCTTGGGAGGCTGAGACAGGAGGATCGCGCAGGTTCGAAGCCAGCCACGTGCGCTGGCTTAGGAGACCCTGTTTCCAAATTAAAAAAATGTAAAAATAGGTCTGGGAGTGTAGCCTGGAGGTAGAATGGCTTCCAGGAACCCCAGTACTACACACACAAAAAAATATTTGAGTTTATGTAATGTATATTAAAACTATCTATAGCAATAATCCTTTTATTAGTGATCATAATATTTTGTCTCAAAAATAATATGCTAAATATGTTGATATCCATAACCAACACTATTCCAGTTTCACATGTATCCATGTATTATGTTAAATATTTTTACTTTATTTTGTATTTTGTATTGGTACACTACAGTTTCACATTATAAAATTGGTCATATTGATAAAGGCATACATTCACGTCTCCAGGTTAACCATGCTACATTCATGGTTTTACACATATTCAAATGTCGCTCCTCCATTAATCAACCTTGGCCTTCTTCCTTCCCTACCTTTCCTTTTTAGCTTTGCTGAGATTTCTCCACCATTATCTGGAGTCCCTCTGGTATCCCTAATATTCCCTAGTTTGGGCATATTCGAGAAAACAAATGTCTCTACTCTTTCTGTCCTTGGCTGATCTCACTTAACATAATATTCTTCAGGTCTTTCCATCTTCATGTGAATGACACGATTTTGTTCTTCTTTATTGCTAAATAGAACTCAAATGTGTGCATTTCCCATAATTTTGCAATCCATTCACCTGTTGATGGAAACCTAGGTTGGTTCCATACTTTGGCTATTAGGAATTGTGCTGCTATAAAACATGAGTTTGCATACATTACTGTAGTACTCTAGTTCCAACCCATTTGGAAAGATACCCAGGAGTAGTATAGCTGGATCATATGGTGAATCCATTCCGAGTTTTTCAAGGAACTCCACACTGATCTCTATAGTGGCTGAAATAGCTTGCATCCTCACCAACTGTATAAAAGAGTTACTCTTTCCCCACATCCTTGCTAGTATTTGTTGTTATTTGACTTCTTTATGCTTGCCATTTGGATTGGGGTTAGATGGAATTTCAGTTTTGATTTGTACCTCCCTGATGGCTAATTATGTTGAGTATTTTTTCATGTATCTACTGCCCATTTGCATCTCTTCTTTGGTGAAGTATCTATCAATGCAGTTGCTTATTTCTTGATTGGGTTATTTGTTTAGCTAGTATAGAGTCTTTTGTATATTCTGGTTATTAGCCCTCTATCACAATGGTGGCTGGTAAAGATCTTCTCTCATTCTGTAGGCTTTCTCTTTAGGTTCTTGATGGTTTCCTTTAATAAGCAGAAACTTTTTACTTTGATGCCACTCCACTTGTTAAGTCTTGTTTTAATTTCCTGTGTTTTGGAGGTCTTGTTGAAGAAGTTACTACCTGTGTCTATATGTTGAAGTGTTGAGCCTGTGCCCTTTTCTAATAGCTTTACAGTCTCTGGTCTAATTTCCAAGTCTTTGATCCGTCTCAAGTTGATTCCTGTGCATGGTGAGAGGTAAAGATTTAGTTCCATCTTTCTACAAATGGATAGCCAGTTCTCCCAGAACCATTTGTTGAAAAGTCTGTCTTTTCTCCAGCTTATAAGTTTGGCCCCTTTGTCAAAGGTCAGTTGACTATAAGTGTTTGGATTTGTTTCTGTTACTTTTGTTCCATTAGTCTGTATGTCTGTTTATTGGGCCAATACCATGCTATTTTAACTACTATTGCTCTGTAATACAATTTGAAGTCAGGACTTGTGATGCCTCCTGCATAGTTCTTATTGCTGAGAATTGCTTTGGCTATTCTGGGTCTTTTCTTTCTCCATATAAAAAGTAAGACTGATTTTTCTTAGGCCTATGAAGAATGTCATTGGTATTTTGATAGGAATTGCATTGAATCTGTAGATAACTTTTGGCAAAATGGCTATTTTGATATTTATTCTGCCTATCCATGAGCAAGGCAGATTTTTCCATCTTCCAAGATCTTCTTCAATTTCTTTCTTTAATTTTTTAAAGTTTTCATTGTAGAGGTCTTTTTATGTCTTTGGTTAGGTTTATTCCTAGGTATTTTATTGATTTTGAGGTTATTGTGAGTGGAATTAGTTTATTTTTTTTTCATTGTAGATTCATTGTTTGCATATAGAAAAGCAACTGATTGTTTACGTTGATTTTGTATCTTGCAACTTCACTGAACTGGTTAATCACCTCCAGTAGTATATATTTTAAAATACTATTTTTCTTTGTTAAGAAAATGGAAGTACAGAACATTGAGTTGACTTATCTGTTATTATATATAGTAACTGAAAATTGTATTCAAATCTAATGCACTTTTTACCTTAACATAAAATCAATTAGATATGCTACCTTTTTAGTATGTACTGATTTAATAATTTTTGCCTCTGAATTCTGAAAGTAGAAATTGTAGTATTCTACTCCTGACAAGATATGATTTTACTATTTCTAGAAAATTCTGAAAATTACTTATGGACTCTGATAGAAATTTATACTGCACAATGACATATATGTAGAAGGCTTCAGTTATAAATTTCCATTCAGAATTCACTATAATTCATATATCAAGGCAAGAATTGAGGGCAGTGGCCACTGTATGAACTGATCTTGTTGACTGGTACAACAAAAATCTATATGCTATTCATATCCAGTGATTAACGTTCTCAAAGATTTAACTGGACTTTTTATGTTGATGGCTCTATGGCTTAAACAATAAAAAGGGATAAATCATGATACTATTGAGATAAATGTCAATATGCCAAGAAAAACGTTATGTTCTTTGCCTCCTACTGATGCCAGAAACACTAATTAGAACTTTGTGATAACTGAAAAGTTTTCCTGGACAAGGAACACACAGGGAGCTCTAAGCAGAGAACTGTCATGTCATTTTTTTCTATACTTTGCTTTGTTATTTTATCTTTCATCAAAAGCATGGTTTCAGAAGAGTAAGCTTATATTAAATCTTGATTGAAACAACTCACTAATTCTCATGCTGGTGAAGGAGGTGGAGCTGCCTGAGACTTATGTTTGTTTGTATGTGGCTCATACCAGATTTCTCTAGATAAATAAGGGCAGTATCTCTGACTTGGAAAGTTCCAGCTCCAAAGTGAAAATTGGCAAACACCTCTCTCGTCCTTGAGCATTGCTCTTGAGGGGTAATTTTTTTTTTCTAGGATCTTTCTAAAGAGCACAGTGAAAATACAGAGCTCTCCTGAAGGATGAATGAAGGAACTGCTTGTCTTGGAGAGAAACATGAATTTAGGTCTTCTGACAGTGGTCATGGGAATTAAATAAATGAGCAGCAGCCAGCTAAAGTGGCAATGTATTTTAAACTAAATTGAGCAATGTTTTCAGCAGACCAGTTTTTCCAAGAAGGAGGTTCAAGTAACCCACCTCACGGTGGCACATAACAAATTTCCATTCTTAACACTTTTCCTCTTATAGAATAATGTCCTGGGCTCTGTGTTATCATGTTTTAACTATAGAACTCTTTCATATTTAAAGTTTTGTACTTATTAGAGCTTCTTTCATTTCTTCAGAAGAAAATAAGAAAAAATAAGAAAGAAGCTTTTAAAAATGATTTTAATTCATCTAAGAAGTATGACAAAAATTCACATATCATTTTCATTAATTTGAACACAGCCTTTGTTCACTCTTTTGTTCATTTGCAGTTGTGTAGTGAGCTGGATGAATGCATTATGAAGTGAACTAGCCTTCAAATTGTAGTTTTTATACTCAATTTTCATTTCAGGATTTTAGTCTTAACAGCAAATGAACATTACGCATGCTATTAGCTCTAAGTTTTTAATTTTGAGGAGCTGATCATGTTTTTTCTAATCAGTACACATTGAAAAACATATTGCCTTTAAGTTTCTTGATTAAATGCATTATTCAGGTAGTTAAGTCTTCACAAATTTTTCATATGCATACTAATTATTAAATATGTGGATTCCACAGTGGTGGAGTCAAGAATTCCCTTTTAAGTAGAAATTTTTTTGCAGTGCTTGCATGTTGTGAAATTAGATCTTTATGATTAATTGCCTTTCAAAATAATTTTGCCCAAAGCTACATTTGCAATTATTTTTATTATTCTGAAAGATAAACCATGGCATTTGTTTTTGAGCTTCTTCTCTCTTACTTGATAAAATTTCACTTTTAAAAGAAAATTACATACTAAAAAACCTGTTTTTTAAATTTATCTGCTTTATTCCTAGAAACCAAATATTTTATCCTTTAGAATATTTTAGAGAAATTCTGAATTTTAGAATTCATATCTATACTATCATCAAAAATTAAAATACATAATGTGAATTTTTTATTTAGTTTCAAAGTGTATGGGTTTTTGTAGGTTTGTTGTTTGTTTTTTGTCACATCTCGAAAGAAGACAAGAAAGAAGTCAGTGCTTCATACATGCACACACAAATAATACTCAGGATGCTAGCAATAATGTTAAATAAATAAAAAATTCTTAACATTGCTATAAAAACTTTCAATCAGATTTCTTGGTGTCAATTTTCTGAATTTCAAATGTTATCAGTGCTACTTACTGGAAATATGATCTTGGGCAAAATCACTAATTTATCTGGTTCTTGATTTCTTCATCGTAAAATGAAGTTAATAAACAGATTTGTCTGGTGGATCCATTCTCAGTTTCCCAAGGAATCTCCATAGTGATCTCCAAAGCATCTATACTAATTCACACTCTCAAGAACAGTGTAGTACAGGTCCCATTTCTCCATATTTTTTTTTTTATGAAAGCATCTGCACCTATGTTTGGGGCATAAATGTTGGCTATTATTATTTCTTCTTCCTGGATTTTTTATTTTACCATTAAGAAATGACACGCTTTGTCTTTTTGGTAAGCTTGAGCTTGAAGTCTAACTTGTCTGATATCATAGTTGCTTCTTCTGCTTGTCTTCAAGTTTTTTTTGGCATGGATTACCTTGCTCCAGCCCTTTTCCTTTAAATTTTTTTTTACTATATTTACTTGTAAGGTGTGTTTCTTGCAGGCAGCAGATTGATGGATTCTGTTTTTTTTCAAATCCATTTTGCTTCCTTATGTCTTTTTTAATTGGGAAGTTGAGAGTTTTAAATTCTGTTTGAGGCAATGTTTGTTTTCTTTGTTTAGTTGTTTTTCTGATGGAAATTCTTCTTTCTCTGGTTCTGGCTTGTATTATTTCTTTTTACAGTAAATTTCTTTGAGTATTTTCTCTAGTAGTTTTTTTTAAACATAAATTCTTTCAGCTTCTGTTTGTTGTTGAAGATTTTTATTTACTCATCAAATTGAAGAGATAGATTAGCTGGGTAGAAAATTTTTGGCTGCAAGTATTTTTTTTTTTCTTTCAGAATTTGAAATATTTACTCCAGGCCCTTCTGACTTTCATGCCTTGATTTGGGAAGTCTGGTTTGATTCTAATTGGTTTGCCTTTGGATATCACTTGGTCTTTGTGTTTGTTTGTTTGTTTCTTTGTTTGTTTTCTTTTGCCTCTAGATTCTCTTTTTGGTTTCCAAGTTGTTCAATTTGACTATTATGTGGTGTCACAAACCTTTTCTCTGATCGTGTCTTAAGGAGGTTCTATAAGTTTTCTGTACCTGTTTATCGACATCTTTTATTATGTTTGGAAAATTTTCTAATGATCCTTTTGGTTTCATCTTCTAGTTCCCCTTCTATGCCTATTATTCTTAGGTTATCTCTTTTAAAATAAACTAATATCTCTTCAATGTCCAATTTATGTTGTTGAATTGTTTTTTTCTAAATTATATACTATGCATTAATTTTTGAAGTGATCATATTCTGAGAGCTAGATTCCATTCCCCATGTGGCCTAATCTACAGTTTATAATTTGTATTGATGCCTTCACTTCAATGATTGTATCTTTTATTTTTTTTCAGGCTCTCTAAAAATTATTTTTAGAAAATCTGTATTTTTTCTACTGTTAAATTTCTGGTTTGTCTTTCTGGTAATCTCCACAATTCCGTGTTGTCCGGTTGTTACTGTGTTGCTGTGGGAGCTCATTGATTTCTTGTTATTCCTTCTTCTAATAATTTAAGAATCTTGTATCTGTTGTCTTTGATAGATTTCTCTCAGTCTATATGTGTCATTTGGTATATCCAAGGGAAAATTTTGTTTTATTAAGTGGTGAATGTTGAGTAAGGGAGGAAAATGAAGTCATAAATGGAAGAATTGGGTAAAGCCATGGATATTATTGAATGGAATGAGAGTATGAGTTTGGCAATGTAGTTTATAATAGATATTAGAGATAGCGAATATGTAGAGGTATTCTAGCAACCAATGCGGAATATTTAGTATGGTGATATTAAGTCTATTTAATACAAGACAAAGAAGAAAAAAGAAAAAAAAAAGAAAAGGGATGGAGAGAAGAGAGTAAGTATTTACAAAGAAAGAGCCTTGTGAAAGGGGTGGGGAAGATAGCAAATAAACAATCACACACAAAATAAACAAACAAAAAACGAAACAAAAAAAGGTGGGCAGGGTACTTTTCTACTTTCTGCTGCCTTTAAGTTTTTGTGCTCTTTTAATATTCATGGTACTTTCTTTCTTTTGTCAAAATGCTGTTTTGTAGGCAGTGAAGACCAAGTGTCAGCTTCCCTTGGTTGGCATCTTCCTGGAAGTTCTCCCAATTTTGGAAATATTACAAAGCAGCACAAATAAGGATGAGTAGTTTAATTATTAATCTGTCAGACTAATTCCTTCTTATACTCAATTGTAGTGTCCAGTTATATGTTTATATGTAAAAGCTTCATTTCAGCCAAAGTATTTTTCAAAAAACTTTATACTTTTGTTCAGACTCAACAGTATGAAATACATTTAATTGGCAATTAAAGAACATATACTCTTTGAAAAATATGTAATGATTAGGTTTACATACTTCTTTAAAAAGTAAATTTCAGCTTGGTGTGATGATGTACATTTGTAATCCAAGTACTTAAGAGGCTCAAATGATGATTACAGGTTCACAGCCAGCCTCAGACACTTAGTATAGTCTATAACTTAGTGAGACCTCATTTCAAAATAAAATGTAAACTGTAACTGATATGTAACTCAGAGGCAGAATAGCTCTGAGTTCAATCACCAGTACCATAATAAGTAAATTAATTAGTTAATTAATTAATTTCTGATATGACCATGGCTTTAACGGTTAGTAATATATTCTTCAGAGAAACGTTTAGTAAATTCTGTGTACAATTTTAAAATTTTCTCCAAATTTATAAACAAATAATGTAGTTAAATTTGTGAAGATTTATGTCATAAGTAGTCCAAACAGGTCACTGTTGATGATGCCAGTTACCAAATAACGTTGGCATAACAGTGAATGTAAGTTCTTGAGAACTCTTTATGACTCTTATATAATCATGTAGAAAGTATGTATGTTGGATTTTTAGTTTTTTTAGTAGAAAATTGAAATAATTACAAATAACTGTTTTATGCATGTGGTATTGGCTAAAGATAAATGTCATAAAGATACATCCAAGGAATGTTAAAGTATTTTAATTTTTATCTGCATTGCCAAAATTTCTTGACAGTTTCCCATTAAAAAGATTTTCTTAAACCAGATGTGGTGATGCATACCTGTAATCTTAGTACTTGAGGCTGAGACAGGAGAATCTCAAGTTCCAGGCCAGCCCAATCTCAAGTTCCAGGCCAGCCCTCCAAAAAAGGGGGGGGGGTTGTTAAATTTGATAGAATCTACTCATATGATATAAGAAGTGTTAGAGGATGTGGATTTATTGTTACACTAAGAGAGAAGCTCTCACTCCAAATCACAAAGTCAAAACTACTAATGGAGTCTTTCTCACAGGTGATTGTGTCAAAAGCTCCTCATTGAGAACTATCCCTAGAGAGATCCCCTGAATTGATACTAGTTTGGAAATTAAATCAGATGCATATTCCACATCAATTGATCTCAGTCCAAACTGAATTTTAATTTCAAAAATCCCAATACTTGGGAAGCTGAGAAAGGATTGGAAACTCAAGGCCATCCTCAGCTAATTAGCAAGACCCTCAACAACTTTTTGGTTTGAAAATTTAAAAAATCAAATAGGACTGGGAATGTAGCTTGGAAATATAATGCTCCTGGTTTGAATCTCTAGTACACTCAATATTTTTTTCCCCAAAGGTGAAAATTGTACTCACACAGCTACATCTCTAGGGTATATGCCACAGATGGTCATCCAAGAATATCTGGAAGACCATCTTCTCAAACAAAAAGGGGAGCCAAACTCGTTCCCTGGCTGTGGGGAATACCGGCCACCAACTCTCTGCCATGGGGGTCTGGTTGCTCCAGGACACTCTCTCATGTACAACATTAGAACTTTATTGTAAGACATATAATTCCCAAAGTCCTTAGCCCAGTTGGATACTGATAGCCATGTCTCCATTATTCTAGAAAATCTGAGTTTATATACCAAAGACACCTCATATAATATGTAGATCACTGCAGGAAAATGTATTTAAGGAAAACACATTTTACTTTCAAGAGCAACTAGAAATGTTTTCAAAGCCTATCAGTGGTGGGGCTCTGTTGACGCTCTTGTTTTCCATTGTAAGTATGGATGAACTGGCTCACCACCACTCCAGCTGGAACAAAATTATATCCAAGTCATAGCTGGTGGCAAAAGCCAAACAGGGTGCCATACAACTGTCTGGCCCAATCAAGGTGGTAAGTATAACATGATATTGATTAAAACAAGGTACAGAAGGGTTATGACCAGTAATTAGTGATCTTTTACAAGAAGGGATTATTGTTTCCACCATTTCACCTCTCAGAAGCACAATTTGGCCTGTATTGAAAGCCAATACAAATGACTGGTAACTAACACTGATTACCATAATCAAAATGCCCAGGTACCAACCATTAATGTCTCTATTTCCAACATTGTTGAATTAGTTGAAAATATACAAAAGGCATCTGGTTCTCACTCTGAAATAGCAGACCTGGCCAATATGTTTTATTCCATTCCAATTTCAGTAGATTTCCAAAGACAATTTGTCTTCCCCATTGAGGAAGCACAATATATATTCACTCATCTCCCTACAGGATACCTGAACAGCCTGGTAATTGCCCACAACCTTTGCCAACAAGACCTTCAGTAATTAAAATTGATAAGTTGCCAAGTTTGTCACTGTATGCATGATGTAATATTCAATGGACTCTCTAGAGAGACTGTAATAATATTTAAACACTCTAACTCAACATTTATAGGAATAAGTATGGGCCATTGTTCCTCTTAAAATAGAGGGGCCTGCCACCTCAGTCCAGTTAATGGGGATTATATGGTGGCTTTGGGTACAGAAAGACCCACTAAAGTCAAACATCATTTACTCACAATCCAACCACCTCAGGCACTCAAACATAATATCAATTGGGCCTTTTCTTATTTTGGAAATATCACATTCTATCATTAATGCTACTCTTCAAAACTCTTCATAGTAACACACAGATCCAATTCTTTCCAGTGACAGTAGTCTAAAGATGGGGCATTAAATTGATTCAACAAGTAGTACAATGGGTAGTACTGTTACCCTCCCCTGGATCTGAATTCCATTGCAGTTCCTGGCAAATTGTACCATGCCTGCTGGAAACTGTGAACATAACGTGACAAGCACTAGTTCAGGTGATTGCCACAAACCACACAATAAACTCCATTAGAACGCAACATTTTGGCAGCCTACTGTGCTCTATGAAAAACAAAAGATCCCAATGATCCTCCGCTGGAGCTTCTTATGTGCATAATTTCCTGTAATGCTCTAGATGAGAGATGTCTTCCAATAGAATCTCAGCAAGGCAACGGGAGACTCCTTTATAAATGGAAACATTAGCTTCGGAAAGGGCTACACCTGATTCAAAGGGCCTTTCCAAATCACACTACCCGGCCTTCCGGCCAAGTGAGCAGCCCCTTGGACCAGCTGTTAGACATGAAAAGTGGTCAATGTGCTTCAGTGACTCTAGCACCATAATGTTACATCATACTAGCCAGCTGGAAAGCTTCAGGATCCCTTCAGGCCTTACACAATGCTCTGTTGAAAGAAATTATACCAGTAATGTTGGAGCTTCTGTGTGTGTGTGTGTGTGTGTTGGAGCTTCTGTGTGTGTGTGTGTGTGTGTGTGTGTGTGTGTGTGTGTGTGTTGCTGAGTAGTAAACCTAGGGGTATTCTATCTCAGAGCTATACTCCCAGACATATTTTATGTTTTATTTAGAAACAGAGTCTCACTATGATGCTGAGAGTTTTACTCAGTTGCTGAAACTGCCTTGTAATTTAGAACCTTCCTGTCCTGTGTCAGCCACCTAAATACTGGGATTAAAGACCCCTAACAAAAGTGCTTCATGAAGTACTTTTGCTGATTTTTGGCCAGTGGGTCTTGGGTTATCTCTAAACTCTGAACAGTAGATATAAATACCTTTAAATATCAAAATAAACCACTACAGAGCTTCCACGTTTCTTTGGAGCTAGCCACAACACATTGCACGTATTTGTGTAGGCTGTCTCAGTACATTCCAACCTTGATATCCCTGAGACCTACAATAACAACTGAAAACAGTTATGCCAAACAGGCCTATGTTATTTTAACAGAAAAACAAAACAAAATCCCAATATGTGAGACTCATTGGCAGAATGGATCCACACAACCCAGCTCCTCAGCCTTGAGATTCTGGGCCCATAAAATGGGAAAGAGTTTGACTAATTTCTTAGGTAAAATCATTTTGAATAGCTATGAAATGTATCCCCAAACAAAACTGTGGCTGTTTCCTTGCTGGGAAGATTGCTTCAAGGAACACCTTTAATCACAAAGGCATAGAGATTTCATGGAGTCTTGTTGGTTGCCACTGGAGGTAACAGGTGTCCTTTAGCTACAGTTGGCTGTTTGCAACATTCCTATGTCTTTTTAAATTTTTTAATTGGTGCATTGTAACCATTCATTACAACCAAGTGCAAGATGGTAGAGGCATACATGCACACATTAGTCCTTTCTCAATTCCTACCCTATTTCCTCCATGAGTAGTCATATTTAGCTTAGTGATTGACTTTGATGTGTTTTTTAATGTACATCATGTACATCATGTACATTTCTCCTCTCCTACCACCCCTAGTTAGGCCTTTTTATTTGCTCATCTATAGTTTCGCATTCTTTGCATAGTTCCTCCTATGACCCATTTTCTTCCTAGCTTCTACATATTAGGGTGAACTTCCAATTTCCTATTTTTTGTGAATGACTAATCTCACTTAGCATAATGTTCTCCAGTTCCATAATTTTCCTATAAATGGCTTAATTTTGTTCCTTTTTATGACTGAGTAAAATTCCATTCTGTATATATTCAACATTCCTACTGGTTTTCTCCACATGCCAAGCAGCAGCCACATTGTCCATTGCTCATCTAACAAAGATCCTGTGTCATTTTTGAAGTTTGAAAATTTTTTCATTCTTTCCATCTTTTTGCAAATTACATGATTTTTGTTCTTCTTTATTGTTGAGTAGTATTCCATCGTGTGTGTTGATGAACATCTTGGCTGATTTCATAGTTTGGCAATGGTGAGTTGTGCAGCTGTGAACATAGATATGCATTCATTAGTATGGTAGTTTGCTTTTCTTTCTTTTGGGTAGATGTGGTATTGTTGGATCAAATCGTAATTTTGAGTAGAACAAAAATATCAAAGTCAATCATTAAGCTAAGCATGGGAAGGATGGAGGGGGAGGGAATGGTGTGGGAATTGGGTATGGGCAATTGAGTGATGTATGTATGTCACCTCCATCTTTTATCCCATCAAAATGTATGACTACAATGTACCAATAAAAAATGAAAAAATAAAAAATAAAAAAATGTAGAAAAAATTTGGAGATATAATACTTTCTGATTTCTAATTACAAAGTGATGGTATTGCCATAAAGATAGACATAAATTTCAGTGGAATAGAAAAATGTCCAGAAATAAATCCATGGGTATGTAGCCAAAGTTCTCAATAAATAGGCCAAAATATACTGTAAGAAAAGGATTGTTTCTTCAACATATTGCGCTGAGAAATGTGTATGCTCCCAATAAAAAAGAAAGGAATTACACCTTTTTTATTAAACATCAACTTAAAATAAATTAAAGCCTCTAAGTTAAGACCATATATAGGTAATAACATAAAAAAACTACAAAGAGAAAACACAAGGGAATCTTTCTGACATTAAATTTGGCAATGATTTTATTGAGATAACACAAATATGCAGGCAACAACACCAAAAATTAAAAAAGTGAATATTTCTTAATGAAAAAAAAACAAGGAAACAAAAATCTACATAGAAAAGGAAACAAACAGTACAGTGAAGAGGCAACCACGGATTGGGAAAAATGTTTTTCAAACTTATATCTGATAAGGTGTTAACCTCCAATACATACAAAGAGGTCCTACAACTGCATAGTAAAAACCATAGCAACAAAAACCCAGTAACTCATTTCAAAAATAGTTTAAAAAACTGAAAAGACATTTTTCCAAAAGAGACATATTAGTACAGAAGATATGCATGAAAAGTGCTCATTAACATTTATCAGAAGGCAAATGTAAATAGAAACCACAGAGATACATCACCTCATATCTGTCACTATAGTTATTCTAAAGACAAAACAAAACAGAACCCAAAAGGTAACCAGTGCAGCAAGAAAGTGAGAAAATTAAAAATCATATATAATTTTGGTGGGAATATAAAATAGTACAGTTTCTATGAAAAACCATATGGAGGTTCTTCAAAATAGTAATAATATAGCTACCATATAATTCAGCAATAGCACGTCTGGGAATTTATCCAAAAGAACTGAAAGTAGGGTCTCAAAGAAACATTAGCATTCCCAAGTTCACTTTGACACTATAGCACTATTTACAATTAGCCAAATTGTGGTAAAACCCTAAGTATCTATCTCCTCACATATTATTTCATATGTATTAAAATCTAAATTTGACAACATGGATAACTTGAAGAAATTTTTAAAGGAAAATAATCCAGAAAAGCAAAGGCTGCATTTGTTATGAGGTAACAAAAAATAGCCAAATTCATAGAAGAGAGTGAAATGGTGGTTGACAAGGCTTTGGGGGAGGGGAAATGCAGACTTTCTCATTGGTAGGTGTGAATTTTCAGTCAAGCAAGAGAAATAAACTCTATATCTGTACAACTTTGTACATATAGTCAACAACAATGTACACTTAAACATCTGTTAGGAGGCCAGATCTGGTGGTAGTATCCTTACCATACCAAAGTAGTAGTAGTAGTAGTAGTAGTAGTAGTAGTAGTAAATAATGATAATAATAATAGTAATAATAATAATAATAATGAAATGAAAACAGTATTCTGGGGCTACTATATAGATGTGGAGAACTGGATTTCTCATGTTGGTCAGGGACCACCCTAGCTCTGAACTGGCATCCTCTGATATATATATTTTTTTACCTATAAAGTAGTTCACACTAAATTTGTTTAGGCTAAAGTTTTTTATTTTGTTTGCAGCTAATGAAGTTCACATTCATACTATATACTGAAGTAGAAAGCTGGTGCAACTTTGCTTATACAGAAAATGCTGCATCGTGGGAGCTACTCCTTGGGTAATTTTTAGCATTACTATTAAGTGTGTGATTAATGGTTAACTTGGATAATTTTAGCATTACTCTTAGATGTATAGTGAATAGTTAAGATAGGTTCAAAAGTATATGAACAGTAGAAAACTGAGAAATGTAGTTTTACTCAGAACAGAGAAATTATAAATTTTTCTTTATTTTGAAGTTAATAAATAATGAAATCATACACTGAGCGCTCTGGTTTCCACTTTACAGTTATTATACTTAAATTTATATCTATTTACTATCTTTGGGTTTTATTCTAATTTTAACATCAATTGTACTGATGATTTTTTCTGAAGTATTTTACATGAAAATTATTTTCTTTTGAAATTTTTTATTGGCACCTGTAGCTTTTGACTAAACCTCAGACTCTGAATTAAATATAATTCCCATCATTGTTTGCAAACAAAAAGTATCAGTTGTCTATAAATTCAGAATTAAAATGATTTGGCTATCCTGAAAATGTAGCCTGAGTCCACTAAAAAGCTTTTATTGAAACAGATGCCAGGATAGAAGCTGATTCATATGTTGTCACATAATTTTGACTTGTTACCTTCCATTAGAGTGTCAGACTGTGCATACATAAAGCAGAATCTTTAAGTATTGTACATAGAAAATCCTAGCTGAATATTTTGGAAGGCAGCACAAACTCATCAAAAATGATTGAGCTGGAGAAAACTGCCTAGATGTTGGTTTTCCACAGATGTACTGAGAATCATTAGTAGTAGGTTATGATGAGCTCAAAAACATTTCAACTTTTCAAAATATAAACATCACCAGTAATGGTATGCAAATTACAGTAATGGTGGTAAAAAGTTTTAGCACTATCATAATATTCCATTTTAAAGTAAAAACATCTGTGAAATGCAGTAATTCATTATCATCAACTGACTTCGCCGAGTTTTCTTTTGCCATAGGAACATCTATTTTGTAATGAGCAAGAACCGAAAAAGCAAATGAAATTAACGATACCATAATCCCACATTTCATACTTCAGAGCGGTAACAATTTCCTTCTGATTCTTCAGCTGCCCTTGTAGATGCACAGAAGAAAAAACAGATCCTACCGAAATCACATACTGTCCTCTGAAGGAAAAAGACAGGGAGTCACCTGAGCTCACTTTTATACTTGGCAGCTTGTGGTTTCCTTGCCCTGGCAAAAACAACACTTTTGGGCTCACAGATTTTACCTCACCTCATCAGGAATATGGGATTTACTCAAACTCAGTACAGATCCATATTATAAAAAAGAGAATGATCATGATCCCAGGACATTCTCTAGCATATGTGTCCTTCCCAGCCTGTATGTACAGTAGTAGTTTGAATAGTGTGAATCTTAAACGTCTATAATTTTCTAGATTTGAGATATGATAAATGCTGATCAAAATTATGAGCAAACAAATGATAAGTTATTGTTTATTACTACTCCACATAATATCAATCCCATTTGGAGCCAGAAATATGTGCACAAGTGTATTGAAAAATTCAGCACTTTGTTATTTCTAACAAGCAAAAAAAAAGAATTTGAGTGTTTGCCTTATGTTTTGCTGGAGAAAATATTATCAGAGGTGTGATTGCCTATTTCATTCAATGCATAAAGGGCACAAAGTTGATCCTGAAAAGATTGTGGCTGAGGTATTTTGTATATGTTTGTCTTCATAAACACTAGTTTTATTGCATATATGTTTCCCTTGCAAAATTTTTGGAAACTCTTTTGAAATAATGCCACATTTTATTACTCTGCATTGTGGTAGAGTGAATGAGTTCCTTAGCCTGCTATTAGGATGAAATATCATGTGATATTTACAGTTCATTTTTTCCCTGGAACTCAACAAAAATAATTATTTGAAAATAACCAGTGTAATAAATTGTATCTTCATTACTACAAGGAATATAGAGATTAGTAAATGAGAACACTAATTATAAAAATGATGATTTGGAAACACAGTAAAGAAAATAGTTATTTCTTCTTAAAATGGAACTGCATTCCTTCCTGGAGTGCACTGTTTTGGCAGAAATCATACATTTCACCTTTGTGCATGTCATTTCTTATTTTGGGGGCCTCAAAGATACTTTCTTTAGGATCTAAGAAGTAGAAAAAATCCTATTAGTAATAATTTAATATTCAGGAATTAGTTTTTCTCTATTCTAATGTAATAGCATGGTAACATGGATAACAAGTTTTAAGGACACCCTTCGTTGCAGTCTGCTTTTCAAAAATATTTAGAGTTTGTTCTGAAGTGCACCATGCCTGACAGTATAATATTCCTGAATGTATTCCTTACAGATGAGCATGCAGAGGCATTTCTATCTTCTATGATATCACTGAGTACAACAAATCATGCTGAACCTTATAAAAAATTTAAAGCTATTACTTAATAAACTAAAAATTAGTTATTAAATATTATAAGAAGCTCATTTTGCATTATGGTCTTAACCATAAAATAATTCTGAACAATGAAAATAGGTGTTTTTAAATCTGGACAAAACCGGTTGAAAAAGACAATTACTTCTTACAATCTTAGACATGTCAAAAACCATATAAACTTACAAACAACAAAGTTTTTATTAACAATTTTAAGTATTTGTTAATAATTCTAAGTAGTATTAATAATTTTGTCTTTAATTTTAAAATTATTTTGTTGCTTGCAATCCAGAAAAAAAGAAAAATATTAAAAGAACAAGAAACATTCTAGAAGTAACCTGGGCAAAAACATCATTTGTTTACCTCTCTCAGGTATCGCTTTTGTATCTTGTCTAGATCTCAAAAATCATTGTTTCATATACTTGATCTAGTTTGCTAGACGTTTGTATGAAGCAGCTCGTTCCTGTAGCAATTAATCACCCATGAGTGTAAGCAGAAGGTGTATTCAGCCCACAGTCTTCTATTAAGTGGTTTATTTTAAAATAAAGAATAAAAAATAATTAAAAATTCATCTCCTAAGCCAACTCAGCAAGACAACACCAAATGAAACTTTTGTAAAACTGCTTGAATAAAATAAAATTAAATTAAACTAAATATGCATGTACATTTGTAATTTCCCATATGTTCTGTATCCAAAAATAATCTTGAGAAAGTATAAGCAAGCTAAATTATTAAGAAAACTGTCTAAATCGGGTCTGTTTTCTTCTATTATGGTTATCTTGTTTTAGACAAATTATAGTGAAAAGGTGTTAATGAAAAATATTTACTTAATATAAATAAATTGATGAAACACTCCACTATAATATGACACAATATTTAATTTTATTCAAGCAGTTTTACAAAAGTTCCATTTTGTGTTGTCTTGCTGAGTTGGCTTAGAAGATAAATTTTAATTATTTTTTATTCTTTATTTTAAAATAAACCACTTATTAGAAGACTGTGGGCTGAATTACACTCATGAGATTAATTTTTACAGGAACTAGCTGCTTCATACAAACATCTAGCAAACTAGAACAAGTATATGAAGCCATGATTTTTGAGGTTTAGACAAGATACAAAAGTGATACCTGAGAGAGGTAAACAAATGATGCTTTTGCCCAGGTTACTTTATGGAGGAACTTCCCAGGCCACAGAACAGGAAGGAAGAACAAATCATAGTTAGGCAGTCATGACAGACTGCAGAAAAAGAGAGAAAGAGGTCAGAGGTCAGAATTCAAGAATACTGAGAACGTTCAGGGTTTAAAAAAAGTGCTGAACTGGAAGAAAGACTTCTGAAATCTTGCATAGAGTTTTCTGAAGATGCTGCTTGCTAATGATGTGTGCACGTGAGAGGGAGTGAGGGGGCATTTAGGACCCAGCAAAGAATCACCAGAAAGCAGCAAGCAGGGTGAAGGGCTTTCTCAGGTTGATCAAGCCTGGGATAATCTGTGTTCCTTAGTGCAGAGTTCTTGGAATGTTAGGGGCATTGGGCAGGGTCTTTCTCAATATGCATTTAGAAAAAGGTTAAATTAGGCCTAAATAACATCTCTTCTTGGAGATCACTATTGAAAGGATATTCATTAAAAGTACTCATTAAAAGGATACAACAAAGTCAGCCAATAATAAAAATTAAAATAGTTGACATCCCAGTAAAGGAGTAAAGAAAGTGTAGTATACATACCCAGTGACATTTCACTCAACAGTAAAGAACAAGATTATAATCTATTTGCTAGAAAATGAATTAAATGAGAGAACATCACAAAGAATGAAATAAGCCACACTCAGAAAGTAAGGGGTAATATATTGTATCTCCTATGTGGAAGCTAGAGAGAACAAAAGAATAGAAAGGGGCCTCATGAATATGGAGGGGAGATCTGTAAAGTAGAGGAAATAAAGAGGGGGCAGAAATGGAATGCACTGAGAAATGGAACTGACCGCGTAACACAGATATGAATGTACAGGTATGTCAAGATGAATTACAAGTTTACGTGTAATTATACTTCACCAGTAAGATATAACAATATGCAAACAAGTAGAGATATATAAGCTATGAGCAGGAGCAAAAATAATAGCAATATATGGAAATAAGCTAGAAAGGGTGAAGATGATGGAAAGTTAAGGAAAGACCTTAAATCAAGTATAATAAATAATACTTAAATATGTACAAGAAATATATATACAGAGTACAGAGTAAAGCAGAATATATTTAAAAAGTAAAAAAATAGGATATTTTTCCTAATATGTGGAAGCTAGGGAGAAGAAGGGTCAAAGGAGGAATTCTAGATGAGGAAGGAGAAACCACCATAGATGAGCAAATAAGGAGGCTCAACTGAGGGGGATAGGAGGGGAAGAGGAAAATCCCCTCATGTACATGATTTACATTTACAGACATATCAAAGTCAGTAACTAAGCCAAACATGAGAATGAGGGAGGGGGAGGGAATGGGTTGGGAAGGCTATATGAGTGATGTGTGCATGTGTGCCTCTACCATCTTGTATTTCATTAAGATGAATGGGTATAATGCACCAATAAAAATAATCAAATGTATCTTCTGGAGATGGAACAGGTGATTTCTGAAATGAAAGTTCATTATCTGTTTTTATAGGAAAATTATACAATAGAAAAAACTCAGAAAGATAGCAAGAAAATTTATACAAAGTGAAATATGATAAGAAAACACTAAGTTCAAATTAATCTAACCTCCAAAACCAGTAGAGGTCAAGCAATAAAGCCTACATAAAACTGAAACATTAGAAAAATAAAAGGGGAAAAAGAAAAGAGCAAACTACTCATCAAAGGAATGGCAAGAAAAATTTTCAAGTATGTCAAAACAATATCAGACACATATAAGTAAAATCAAACACATTTAAGCAGGTAAAAAAAGAAAACTACAGAAAAGTATTTTGGTTGTGAAAAACAGATAAAAACTGTATTAAAGTAGTGATAAGGAGAAAAAATAGAGTACAAAATGGCAAAAATGTATTTAAATATAATAGATATTTTCTTTTAAAATCTACTTTAAAGAAATTGAGAAAATGATGACAAAATATAGTGCTTACAACACATATATAAGATGGAAATGGAAATGCATATAAACATAAAATATTAACAAAAACTTGCCGGGCTTGGTGGTGCACGTTTGTTATCCCCACACTTGGGAGGTAGAGACAGCCAGCCTTGCTGTTTTAAGAGACTCTGTTTCCAAATAAAAAATATAAAAATAGGTCTGGAAGTGTAGCCTGGAGATAGAAGGGTTCCATCCACAGTACCACCAAAAAAAAAAAAAAAAAAAAAAAAAAAAAAAAACTAACAAGGACTATACAAATTTGATTTTGTGTTTAAATATTATATATACATAAATTCATGAGTACACTTTGAAAAGTTACATGTGGGTATAGCAAAGTATAAACCACTAGATAAATTAAAATAAAAGAAAGCAAAATAAAGCTTAACATATATGAAGCAAAATCTAATAGAACTATTTGAAAAATAGATCAGTCCACCAATATGTAGTTCTCTTTTATAATATTTAATTTAATAGCATTTATATAAACATTTTATAATACTTTAACTTATAAGTATAATATATTGAAATTAACTTAAACATTACAAAAAGAGATGTAGTACTTCAATTAAATATTACGTAAAAATTTGTGACATATTAAAGCTTTTCTTAAACAGGTTAAAAAAACTACAAAATTAATTCTATGAACATAGGATAAAGAACAAATTGACCAACAAAATAACAGAATATAGGTTGTAAAACAAAATAGAAATAAGTATATATGAGTCCATCATGATATAAATAAATGATTAATTAAGTTAATAAAAAACAAGTCTTATATAGATAATTACAAATAATACATAGGCATTCTTCCCTCCAGGGAATGAAACTAATTCTGTCATCTGCTCTCACTTTGAGAGTGGGCTGGACTTAGTGGTTCACTTTCAAAGAGTAGAGAAAGGGAAAAGTGTTCACTTTCGAGTCAATGGGCCAGGAAGACATATCTTAACACTCCCTTAACTTTACGTGATGAAGGCTGGCATTATGAGTGATTCCATGTTGATGTTCTGGTGCCCCTGATATGATGTGATAAGAAAGCCACTTTCTCTCTGTGATCTTCTTCAAACTGTAACTGCTGTCTAAAGACAAAATAATCATCGGAGAAACTCAAATTGAAGAAAAATTTACAAAATAACTTCCCAAACTCTCTTCAAAACAGTAAAGA